>NC_080172.1:3960606-4278106 GCF_950295315.1 Erinaceus europaeus
GACTTAAATTAATAAAGTCATAATTAGGGCATTATGCTGTGTTTGTTATGGAAGTGGCAGGGCGAGCTGCTTTAATTACTGTCTGTAATAAAAGGAGCAGAGAGCGTACTGCGCACCAATCAGTGCTGTCAGCCACGACTGAGCTGGGCTGCGGGCGCATCAAGTGAGCGGGTGGGCGGCAGACTCCCAGGGAAAGGACCATCATGTCTGCAGAGGCCCCTCACTGACAGCCTCGGGGAAAAGAGACTCCTGCAATCTGAAGGATTAGCCCCAATTACTCAAAAATTTAATGGTACTTTAATACACAGTAATGTTGTTGATAATGGAAGATGTTCAAGGCGCTAACATTAAGCATCTTAACATTAAGCATCTTTTTTTTTTTTAACCAGAGCACTGCTCAGCTCTGGCTGATGGTGGTGCAGGTGACTGAACCTGGGACCTTGGAGCCTCAGGCATGAGAGTCTGTTTGCATAACCATTATGCTCTCTACCGTGTCTGCCTTCAAGTATCTTATGACCGTCTTTCTTCACAGCGCTTGACTCTTAGTATTTGGATCATAATCTTTCTAATGTAACGTTATTTAGAAAAATCAATTGTCTTGGTGATAGAATGGCAAAGTGTTGAAGGGTTTAATTTTAGCCCTCCGCAAAATCGCTTCGGAAGGTAATTAAGTGTTTCAGACCTACTGCTTGATTACTTAACTCGGCCTTCCAAGGTCACACCAATTTCCAAAGTGTAACCCCCCCGAGATCTGTTCAAGTTCAAGATGAAAACAAAGCATGGAAGGAACAGAATAATGTGAGCCAGTATTTTTAATTAATGCTACAAGATTTAATATCTGTTTGGGAAAATACACACATTTAAGTGTTTTGTTTTTTTCTTTTTTTTCTTCCACTCACTGAGTTACAGGGAAGGCCTGGCTGAGAAGGAAAAGAATGCAGAGTGCTTCAGAGGGACATTTCCGCCCCACGGCCAAAGAGATCTTTTTACCTTTTCCCTTTGGCTCTGGAGTTGCTCTTGGCTGCTCCCTGGTCTCCTCCGGACTCGCTGCCGCTCTCGGTCTCAGGCTCGCTGGAAGAACCCTCACTGTCCGCACTGCTGTCTTCTCCGCTTTCACTTCCAGACTCACTCCCTGCCGAGATACAAGCCGGGGCTCTCTGTCGCAGAGCCATTTCACTGCCCAGAAGCTCAAACAAACCGTCAATATCCGTCACGTGTGGAACTAGGTGCTGAGTTTGAGCTTAACTGAGTCCGTTAGTTCAGCGGTTCCTCTTTCTTTCTTTCTTTCTTTCTTTTTTTCAGATCTTTTATTTCTTCGAATTTTTAATCTTTATCTATTTGATAGAGAGGCAGAAATTGAGAGGAAGGGGGGAGATAGAGAGAGAAGGAGATAGAGAGACACCTGCAGCACTGCTTCACCACTTGTGAAACTTTCCCCGAGGTGGGGGCTCGAACCCAGGTCCTTGTGCCCTATAACATGTGCACTCAACCAGGTGTACCACCACCTAGTTCCCAGGGGCCCCCATTTCTACACTCAGATCATTCAGACCTCTGGAGTCCTACAGCAAGCGTCAAGGCACTAGGGCCTCTCATTGATGGGGGAGCAGTGCTGTCTCCCTCTCTCTCACTTTTGGCTGCCAGTATCTGAAGTGAAAAAAAGAAAGAGAAAATCCAATTCAGAGTGGCGGAGCCCTCCGTACACCAGGCCCAGAACCAGTCAATCAGTCAATCAATTTTAAGTAAAGGTTATTAGGACACGACAATGCTGTCTACATAGTAAGCTAATCATAGTCATGAACTGTTACAGAGAGCAAGATCTATTTTGCCTAGATTTTACAAAGGTCCTAAATGATCCTGCTGAATAAAGATATTTTAAGATCTATTGTGAAGTCAAAGATTTTTACAGTTGGGTTTTGCTATAAATAACGAGAAGAAATTAGAGCGCATAAATTAATCTCTCGTGTTAATTACACCGGGCACACTTGGATTCGGCATAAGTCAAACATCAATACCTAAATTTTCAAACTAGTAAAATTCTAAAGGAAAATTGTTTATTCCAAGGAAGACACTGGGAAGACAATGTAACTTCCAATTTGGGAGGGAAAAAGTATCATGACCTACACCTCACTGCTCCAAGCAAATGTTTCAAATAGAAAACAGACAGAGGCCGGGTGGTGGTACACTCAGATTACAGTGCAGAAGGGCTTGGGGTTAAGTCCCCGGCCTCCACCTGCAGGGGAAAGCTTCCTGAATGGTGGAGCAGGCCTGCAAGTGTCTGTCACTTCCTCTATCACCCATTTCTCTGTCAGTTTCTATCTGTCTCTATCCAATAAATAAGGATAATGAAAAAGAAAACAGGAAGACAGAAGAAGTGGGGCCAGGCTTCAACCTTGATCATGCACAGCACAACAGAAGTTATTTTTTCTTACAGTAGCAAGACTGGAACTCTTGTTTTTAGCACTATATAAAAAATTACACCTGATTCACTACTATATAAATTCATGAAACGTCAAAATAAATGGATACTTCAAATGTATACATTGAGAAAGGTGGACCTTGAATAGGTATGCACTTGTGAGGAAATGAACTATACATTATACTGTTAATTCCATAAATATTCCTCAGTGGGCAACAGCATTCCTGATATTCCTTCCACATTTTTAACATTAAGTCTCTGGAATGAAACGTTTTCCCCATTTTTCAACGTATTGCTTCTATTTACTTATGTATTACTTCAGAAGCAAGTAAGGTATCAGATACTGAAAACAAAGATTTCTGAAGGGGGAGACAGTGAGGGGAAAAAATAGAACGATTTTTCTCAGATAAGATGATGGATAAGTAAATAATAGTGACTGTGCTTGGTTCTTCAATGAGAAAAAAAAAATTAAGATGTACAAGAGGCATCCTGGCTGAGTGGTGGGACACTAGGCTGAGGGGACATATCACTGTGCAAAAGACCTGACACCCCACCTGCAGGGGAGAGGACGCTTCATAGGCAGCGAAGCAGTGCTACAGGGGTCTGTCCCTCTCTCCCTTTTTATCTCCCTGTTCTCTCTCAATTTCTCTGTCTCTATCCAAAATAAATAAAGAAATAGTATATATATTTATTTTAAAAGAGGCGTCATTGGATTCTGGGTCAGATAATGTTGTTAGGTTAATTTTAAGCAAGAATGTCAGAAAGTAACCCCAAGACATGAAGACATTTTTCATTATGTAAATTACTCATAGAAACTTGAAAGGTCTAAGTACCTAATTCTGCCTCCTCACCAATCCAGAATAAAGCAAAGTAAATTCAAATTGCTTAGCCAAAATCCAGGACTTAGAGATTATTTTCATCACATATTGTTGACCTTTTTTTTTTTTTGGGGGGGGGGGGGCTCCAGGTTTATTTAGAATAAATAAGAATTTTATTCATTTTATCTTTACTTCTATATAGGTTCATCTAGAAATAGAAGAGTAGAAAATGGATGTGAAAGATACTAAATATAATAAGTGTGGGCTGGATGGAGAAAAACATGAGTTTCCGTTTGGACTCAATCATTTATTAGCTATTTCGTCAAGGGCTTGGAAGAATCTGCTGTGATTCAACCAATAGCACGTAGGGCTTGCATGCTACAGAGAGCAGCGGTGTGCTTGGTGAGCAAACATGTGGCCACGTGCGATGACCTGGATCAGGCCCCCGTGCCCACCTGCAGGGGGAAAGCTTCACGGGTGGTGAAGTAGGGTTACAGGAAGCTCTGACTCTCTCTATATCTCTTTCTCTCTTTCTCTCTCTCTCTCTCTCTCCCACTTCTCTCTTGATTATTCTCTTGTCTTTATCCAATAAAGACAAAATAATAAAATCTTTTAAAAAAAGAAAACCAAGCCGTTATACATAAACAAAGAGAATGACTACAACAGAATATACTTTAAGATGTTGAATCTTGAATATTATGTACCATGCCTTATTTGGGAGGCATAGCATATAAACTACATTTTTATAATTTTCATTTTCAGTAAGTTATAAAACCCACCACTGTCGCTGCTGCTCTCAGAAGAGTCCTCCTCTCCCTCCTCCTCCTCCGATTCAGAATAAAATTTCTTAGTAGGATTCTCTGCTTTTGCATTTCCTGCTGGAGTCCATTCTTTTGCCTGTATTTTTATAAAATGAAACCTCATATAAATGAATCATTCAAAATATACTGTAAACCTTGAAGAAAGTTTAGTATCTGAACACAGAATGCAAGTGTTAGAAATCCTAATAAGAAGCCCTTTCAGGGCAGGAGACTGGCATGATGACTCTTTAGTCACTATCAGGCCACCCCATCAGCTGGGGCCCTAGATGGGGAGTCCTGAGATTCCCAAACAGACATGATGGACCTAGACCTCGAATAAATCCCTCTCTCTATCGTTACTGGTCATCTCTATCAGGAACAACACAATAGACCTCTTTGTGGGCCCCCATAGAACCTTGCCCTCAATGTGGATCAACAACAATGGAGGCTGGACAATGTACTCTAATGTTCCACCTGATGGGTCCTGAAATTGGGGCAGCATAGAACGTTCCTACTCATGACCACAGACTGTGAGCTCAGATTTACAGGGATGCAGAGGTCACATAGGCACCTAAGCTGAATATGGGCCCCAGATCAGATCAAATCAACAGTATTTATATGTCTTTCCCACATCTCTTCCCTGATCTAGCTTTCTGGTCCTTTTTCCAGCTGTTACATCATCTCCTCAGACAATAACTTAGATCCATCTGCATATCAGATGTCAGGCTCAGGGAAAAAAAAACAAAAAAAACTAGTACAGTCATGGGTCCTTTGGAATATAACTAAAATAGGACTACTAAAAAAACTACCTAAAAAACAGACACCCCTTAACTCTTCATCTGCACTATTCCAGCCTTTAGGTGCATGATTAGTCAACAATTTGTTCAACTTTATATGTTAACTCGGGCGGAGGGTAGATAGCATAATGGTTATGCAAATAGACCCTCATGCCTGTGGTTCCAAAGTCCCAGGTTCAATCCCCCCGCACCACCATAAGCCAGAGCTGAATAGTGCTCTGGTAAAAAAAAAAAAAAAAAAAAAAAAAAAGATAATATATGTTAACTCTTTTTTCAGCCACCAGGTTCTAGATGCTACCATGCTGCCAACTGGACTTCCCTGGACAGACAACCCCACCAATGTGTCCTGGAGCTCCGCTTCCCCAGAGCCCTGCCCCACTAGGGAAAGAGAGAGGCAGGCTGGGAGTATGGATCCACCCATCAACGCCCATGTTCAGTGAGGAAGCAATTATAGAAGCCAGACTTTCCACCGTCTGCACCACATAATGACCTTGGATCCATACTCCCAGAAGGATAAAGAATAGGAAAGCTATCAGGGGAGGGGATGGGATACGGAGTTCTGGTGGTGGAAAATGTGTGGAGTTGTATCCTATGGTTTTTGTCAGTGATTCCTTTTTATAAATAAAAATTAAAAATAAATAAATAATAAACGCTTTCAGCTGAAGTAAAAAAAAAAAAAAGCGCTCTCACTCGGTATGTTAACACTTTATTTTTAAATATGCAGCTTCAAATATTTCTCTGTTGGTCTGTAGCAGAAGATTAAAATAATACACTCCAGCAGAGGTGCGGTCAACTAGAGTTAGACAGCAACAGCAATAAGAAATGCCAATGTCTGTTGAGCCGTTTGATCTCTCCCTATATTGTTGATACTGTCCCTTGTCAGATGTTTGATATGAAAATACTTTCTCCCAATTGCTAGGTTGTCTTTTTCTTTTCTTCTTCTTCTTCTTTTTTTTTTTAATCTTTGCAGGAGATTCTTTTCATGTGTAAAAGGTTTATGATTTGATATAGTTCCATTTGTTGAGCCACTTTGGTTTCCAATGTCAATGGGGTTGGATTTCTGAACACAGCTCTGATGTTGAGGCCTTGACTTGTCTCTTTCTCTCAGATCCAAAACATCCAGGTTTTTTTTTTTTTTGTAATCATATTTTTATTTGTTGATTTAATATTGAACAGAGACGGAGATAAACTGAGAGTGGAGGGGAGCTAAGGCAAGAGATAGAGAGACACCTGTAGCCCTGCTTCGCCACTGGTGAAGCTTCCCCCTGCCGGTGAGGACCAGGGAAGGACTTGAACCTGGCTCCTTGCACACTGTAATGTGTGCACTTACACAGGAGCGCCACCACCTGGCCCCATTTTTCTTTTTTCTTTTTTTTTTTGTAAGTGATTTAATAATGATTTACACAACTGTCGGATAATATGTCACATCATGAAAATGATGGTGCTGAGTGCACAGGCTAGCACAGATCTGCAAATAAACTCTAATTCTCTCTCCTGGTGTTGCACACACAGAAGCAGAACGCAAGTTTTCCCTCCTATCCAAAAGTACAGTGTTACTATGATTGAGTTTGTTATTTGTTGGACTTTGGGATGTTATTATTATTATTTTTTCATATAAATTTATTAAGTGAGGAGAGTAATATGTTGCTAGGCCTCAAAATAACCTACTCCATCATGCCAAATAAGAGCATTTCAGCTTTTGGGAAATGAGGGAAACCTAGATGAGCAATGGATTCAGACAAATTTAGGTTGGCGTCCCAGATTCACCCTTTATTAGCTAAGAAAATCTGGGCAATTTGCTTAGCATCTATGAACCTCAGCTTTCTCATCTACAAGACAGGAACAATAAGTATCATTTACAATAATTAGAAGGTTTAAATTACTTAATGATTGTGGAAATTATCAATCATGGCATTACTGATTCTAGCTGTGCTCCAAAGTCAAGATAAATTCTAGTAGTTACCTAGAAAGAAAGAGAAGGCAGGAACATAGAAAAAATGGGCAAATATATGTAAATATAGACAGAGTTATAGAAATAATAGTCAACCCGTATTTTGGGAGAAGCAATGCAGTTTCCAATGGAAGGAATTGTGGACACAGAACTCTGGTGGTCAGAAAGATGTGGCATTATACCGGTTATCTTGTAATACTGTGAATCAATATTAAACCACTAATTAAAAACATTAGTAGTTACAAAAAATGTAATTCTCAGGAGAATCATATAACATGGCTATGTCCATTATAGATATTTTTCTGTTTAAAAATAAAGAGATCTTAGGGGTCAGGCAGTGGTGCACCTGGTTAAGTGCTCACAAGCCCCTGGTCCCCACCTGCAGGGAAGAAGCTTCATGAATGGGAAGCAGGGCTGCAGGTGTCTCTCAGTTTCTCTCCCTCTCTCACTCCCCCTCCCCTCTCAACTTCTCTCTGTCTCTACCCAACAATAAAGAAATAAAACTATAGAGATTCTCTTCCACTGATTATGGAAAAGAAATTAGCTGACATCCCCATAGGAATTCATGGTAAAGGACTCTGCTAGCAGAATCTTAGTTCAGTAGGTTTTCTATCAGAAAAGTATCTAGAATATCATACTTAATTAAAAAAAAAAATTCTATTTTTGAAAGTATCAGTTGGGCCCAGGGATGCAGCCCAATGGTGGGAGTAAATGTTTTACATGTAAGAGGTACTGGGTTCAATCCCCATCATAAAGACAAACCAACAACAACATCAACAAAGATTGGACTCACTTCATATAATCTATCTCTCAGAGCAATGGGAACATACCCCCCTTTAACTTTCTTGCTTAAATTAGAAAAAGAAAACATCAGTACTAGGGGGAAAAAAAAAAATTAATGTTTTTTCACAGGCGGTGAAGCAGGTCTGCAGGTGTCTGTCTTTCTCTCCCCCTCTCTGTCTTCCCCTCCTCTCTCCATTTCTCTCTGTCCTATACTCCAACAACAACGATGTCAATAACAATAATAACTACAACAATAAAAACAAGGGCAACAAAAGGAAATAAATAAATAAACGCTTTGAAAAAAAATTTTTTTTTTAAAGTAATGTTTTTTCCTCCAATAGCCAGAATGCTTTAAAGAAAAAAGCAGCAGGCCATTCATTTTAACTGTGACCCTTTCTCAGGACATTTTCCATATCTAATGTGCCTGGTTTGCGTTTAGACCTCACTCAAAACAGGGTCATTTGAGAAAATAAATAAATAAATAAAAAGAACAATTTGTCTTTTTTCCAGAAGAGAACAGCAAAGATTATTTAGAAAAGAAAATATTGACAGGAAGCTAACAGATCTCTAAACAAAGTAGAAAAGGGCTTGAGCCAGTGAAACTAAGTACCTCAGAAATTGAATCTGCTCAGCTACAAATGCAATACCACAGATGTGGGCAGTACTGATGCAGAGAATTCAATTCTCGATTTCCTTGAAGAAAGGGAACATGTACAATGACATAGGAATCCTACAATATTTCGTTCCCCTCACAGGAAGCTACAGCTAATATATTACATTTAGAAACAACCAGCACAGTTTTCAATTTCCAACCTGCTTCCCAAAAAGCTGTTCTATGAAACAACAGTTATTCTAGAACATCCCACTGCTTGACAAATTAATTTCACAAAGGCCAACTTACCAACTCTATTACTTCTACATTCCGAACTGATGGGTCAGGCGCCACCTCTGGCCAATTAGATAATTCCAGGTACCCGGTAGCTTTAGTGTTGAGAGTGTGAGATAAAGTACCGAGCTGGAAGTGATCCCTGTCTGTTGAAATAAGAGAAAAGTAGGCAACAAATAATATGAGGTGCATATAGCCAAGAACAATCCTAATCAGAGCTCAAGGCAATTGGCTTATTACCTCAAATGTCAAGGAATAAATACAAACCAGGAAGCTCTTCACAGGTCAAAAAACTGATTTCAGCCCATAGATTACAATAATCTTCCCCATAATGGTCAATAAAAAAGCTAATCAGTCAGTGTGTTTAGAGGTGTTGCTCTGAAATGTAGCTTCTCTAAAAAATTACTTTACTGTGAATATTAAGAATGACAGCACAGTTAAACAATCCACATACATGTCTTTGCCACAAACACACCCAGAATTTTAATAGTTTGCCGACAAAACTGAACTGCTTTCGAGTGCTTTACAATTAAATAAGAAAATCCGTGAAAATTGGGGCATATAACCATTTTATTCCTTTGGTAATGACTACTTATTAAACTAATGAAAGACTTATTCTTTAAAAACCTGAGAAGGGGGGGGAATTGTCAGCTTTGATCTCTTAAAAAAAAAATTTAGGTATCAAGGGATATTTTTATGAAATAATCCCAGAAAAGTCTGTTAGTATTACTGGTATTAGATCAAATGTATAGTAACTCACTACATAGGTGAATTATATCCTGATTTTTAAAAAGTGTTCAATGAAGTCAAGTCTAGAAGAACAGAGCAGCTTTTACCTATTGTTTAGCTACACTGTTTATAAGGAAAAACTAAAATCAAAGGACTAAAATAATTCAGGTAAATAAAAGGCAAACTAGTCTAAAGCTTTCCCTGGAAAACAGATGAACTGAGCAGACGGCATGCTGTTCTCCCATAAATCAAGCGTTCCTGTTTTCTAAGAAAGAAAATGTAAATACTGTCAATTCTGATAACGTATACTCCACAATTACACCCGATAATACCTTTAAAAGGCGACTCGAGTACTGGCGCAGGCTTTTGTGCTAAGAATATTTTCTTGGCATATTTACTTAAAGCTCCACTCTTCTCGTTCGGAACGATGAGCTGCCTAATAAATCTTGTGCGGTCTCTGATGTCGTAGTTTTGATCATACTTGCCGAGATTTAATATGTACTGGGTAAGCAATTTTGTCTGTTGGAAAAAAAAAAAAAAAAAAGGAACAAGATGAGAATACTGTTATTTATGATTATTGATAACTCTGGATAAACATATTTAAAGAGGTAATAAAAATGGATGGTTATGTCAAACAAATGTTGTTCCGTGGGGAATATGCACTCCTAACGCTGCAAATGGAATTCTGAAGCCAAAGCACATGTCCTCTTCAGGACTGGGGAGGTGAATGCTGAGTACTGAGAAGCAGCCATGTGCTAGATTATTAAACTGCTGAAGTGGAAAGAAAGGCATCATTAAAAAAATAATCATATATGGCAAACCCGCTGAAGGGTCTACGTGAGAATAATGAATGTGGAAATACAACTAAAAACATGGCACTCAAAACTTAATCGGAGAAATATGCAGGACATCAAAACATCAGAGAGTATTAGGAGGCTGGCAAAGAGCTTCTCCTGAGGTGTGTTTTATGAAGAGATAGTGTCCCTGGCATCAGCACTGTCTGCACTCTGCCTGCACTCAGTTACTTTACTCTGAATTATGACCCATTAAAGCACACCACTGAACTGGATTACCGCAAATTATCTGCAGTGCATTTGGCTGTTACTTTTTCATAAAAGCGAGCTGCTGATGCCCTCTAAAAACCAGCATAAAAGACTCCTTCCATTTTTCCCTCCATGATGCTTATAGCCTCTAGTAATATTGGTCATTTATTTATTTATGTAAGGGAACAACTTATTATAGTAGCTTTTACACTGTAATAAGATTTTTCTAAGTCAATTCTTTGAATGTACTACATTAGCATATACTGAGATAATTTTAACAGTAATTAATCTATAGTTGAAACGTTAACGAAATGGGCTTGTATTTAAAACTCCTAGTATTTTATTGAGAAAGCATAGTTTTAATTTAGAAGGTCATACACGTCACAATCATCACTGTAAATTAAATAGAGGTCACAGGATGTATATCTAAATAAGCAAAAGCGTCTACGTTGGAATATTTTGTAGATATTAAAAACTGATAAATGAGATCTATCAAATCAGACAAAACAAAACAGAACAAGAGGTTAAAGTACAGGAATAGATGGTGGACTCCAAAAAAAAAAAAAATCACTGATTTGGATAGAAAAACTTTCAGTAACAACATACTAAGATGTTACTTCTTTTTTTTTTTTTAATTGTTGTAGTTATTATTGTTGTTGTCGTTGTTGGATAGGACAGAGAGAAATGGAGAGAGGAGGGGAAGACAGAGAGGGGGAGAGACAGACAGACACCTGCAGACCTGCTTCACCGCCTGTGAAGCGACTCCCCTGCAGGTGGGGAGCCGGGGTTGGAACCGGGATCCTTATGCCGGTCCTTGTGCTTTGCGCCACCTGCGCTCAACCCGCTGCGCTACAGCCCGACTCCCAAGATGTTACTTCTATAAAGTAAGAGGTGAAGCATTGTTTTAGTCCTAGCTGGAATACAGATAACTAGAGCAAATGAACTTGCAGAGAGAAAAGGAGAAAGGTAACCAAATAATCTCTTGCTGGACTCTGTGAGAGCTGTCGTGGTTATGGGAGGTGGTGGTTGAAGGTGGGGGGGGTGGTGATTGAGTGTTAGATAGTCTATACACAACATGTGTGTGAAATTATAATCAGGCACTTCATAGTTCTGCAAAGTATTAGTTAATCACTAATCAAAATGAAAAAAATTATTGTTAAACTATTTTTTTAAAAAAAAAAAAAAAAAAAAAAGCAAAGTTAATAGAACTATCCTGAATTTGGTTGCCAGCAATTGTTTTGCATTAATTACTACAACAGGTTTGCTCAACTACAAGCAGAAAAAAAAAATCTATAATGCATTTTTAAGACAATCAGCAAAATATTCACCAGATGATGAATACAACTTGAGGCCTCCTCTAAAGGAGGAGGTGGGGTACACTAGGCTGTTAACTGAGATAATCAGGAAAGACACGTCGTCACCATTACCTTGCTCAAGCATGGAGCGGGAACTCATGACGAGGCTCTCTCTAAAGCCTACTCCAATGCCAGGATTTACAATATGCAAGCAGGGTGGGTAAAACAGAACCCTTGGATAGTGGGCTGCTTTGCGTTACATGGTCTGGGTTTCAGTCCTGACCACACCACATTAAAGGTACGGTGGTCTGTCTGTCTCTCTCTCTCTCCCTTCCTCACCCCCCACTCCTTCCATCTCTCCCTCTCTATCTAAAATAAATGAATCCTAATAAAATAGGATATGCAACTAAAGAAAATCCGAAAGATAAATTAAGTCAGCTAACTGCAATGATTGTTTTTGGTTTTTGGCCTTCAGGGTTATAGCTGGGGCTCAGTGCCAGCACTATGAATCCACTGCTCCTGGAGGCCATTTTCCCCGTTTGTTGCCCTTGTTATTATTGTTGGATACGACAGACAGAAACCAAGAGAGGAGGGGAAAATGGATAGGGAAAGACACCTGCAGACTTGCTTCACTACTTGTGAAGTGACCCCCCCACACCCCCCATGGCAAGTGGGGAGCCAGGGGCTCGAACCAGGATTCTTGCACCTGACCTTGTGCTTCGTGCCATGTGCGCTTAACCCGCTGGGTTACCGCCCGGCACCTACTTCAATGATGTTTTTGCCACGTAACACATTTTGCTGGTATTTACGATCAGCTAGATTAAATTTTAGGCAAGCAGACTACATCGATATATTAAGTATATTTAATATGTTAGACACAACTCAAAGTGAGATAGGGAATTTTTAGTAGATAAAAATCCTATCATTTGGGATTGGGCAGTGGCGCACCTACCTGGTTGACAGCACAGGTAACCAAGGACCTAGGTTCGAGCCCCTGACCTTCCGCTACAGAGAGGAAGCTTCACAAGTGATGTGGGACTTTAGATGTTTCCCCACCTCTTTCCCTCTTTCTGACCTGCCCTTCTCAATTCCTCTCCTATGAGATTGAAAGTTAATAAATAAATAGCTTAAATGACATCATTTATCATTTTGACTGTTATTTATTGACTGTAAAACTTGCTTTATTGTACTAGTGGATTTATGAAATAGTTTTATTAAAATACAGTTCCCAAGATAAAATTCTTCCAAAGAAACATGTACACAGACAGATTAAAAACCATAAACAGAATATAATTCATCAGCCTCCCATTTATTCTATTCAGTTTCTAAGCTATATCTGTAATACCTGATAATACTTCTCTGCAGAATGGGTTGTATTTTGCATATTATTTAGAATATTTTGAAAAACAGTAACAGCTACAATCTTTACAAGTGAATTTTATAATCAATATTTAAGAAGTTACTGAAGTTCTCAACTTATTTTTCCCCATTGACTATAATATTTTAATGAAGAAAATACTCTATTTATAGTACTAAATAGCCTGGTAAACTTAAAAAATAGGTAAAATGAAGGACACTGCCAATATTTTTTCTAGTGAAATATGCAAATGCTAATATATTTACTTCAATAAATATTTTATAATTAATTTCATGAAACTATTTTTGTGTATACCTCTTTGAATATGTCACCAAATTTAGACACTGAGAAAATAAAATGCTCTCTCAATTTGACTTCATTCCGGGTAGAGGAGACAGCCTAATGGTTATGCAAACAGACTCTAATGCCTGAGGCTCCGAGGCCTCAGGTTCAATCTAAATAAAGATTCATTTACTTCATCCTATCAGAAAAGATAAATTTATCCTATTTAAAAAGCTCTGGGGGAAGGCGGTGGCGCACCTGGCTAAGCGCTTGTGTCACAGGGCACAAGGACCCGGGTTCAAGCCCCTGGTGCCCACCTGCAGGGGGAAAGCTTCATGAGTGGTGAAGCAAGGCTGCAGGTGTCTCTCTGTCTCTCTCCCTCTCTATCTTCCCCTACCCTCGCAATTTCACTCTGTCTCTAGCTGATAAATAAATAATTATTTTTAAAAAGCTCTGTTATGGGGCCGGGTCTTTGCACACTGTAACATGTGCGCTCAACCAGTTACAGCCCCACACTCAGTTTCTCTCTGTCCTGTCAAATAAAACAAGAAAGGCAGAAGAAAGAAAGAGAAAAAGAAAGAGAGAGAAAGGGAAAGAGAGAGAAAGAAGGAAGGAAGGAAGGAAGGGAAGAAGGAAGGAAGGAAGAAAGGAGAAAGGGAGGGCAAAAAGAAGCAAAATGGTTGCTGGGAGCAGTGGCTTCATAGTGCTAGCAGAGAGCTTCATCAATAACCCTGCTGGCAATAAAAAAATAAAATAAAGTAATAAAAAAGAAGTTGGAAATGGTGTTGGAAAAATTGGGTCGAAACATGCAGAAGAATTAAACTGAACCAGTATATTTCACCAAACACAAAAGTAAATTCCAAGTGGATCAAGGACTTGCATGTTAGACCAGAAACTATCAGATACTTAGAGGAAAATATTGGCAGAACTCTTTTCCGTCTTAAATTTTAAAGGTACTTTAGTGATACAAATCCAATGACAAAGAAGACTAAAACAAAAATAAACCAATGGGATACATCAAATTAAAAAGCATCTACACAGCAAGAGACACCACCACACAGAGACGCACTTAAAGAATGGGAGATCTTTACATGCCATACATCAGACTAATAACAAAATATATAATAACAAAATATATAAGGAGCTCACCAAACTCAGCAACAAGAAAACAAATGACCCCATCCCAAAATAGGGAGAGGATAGGAACAGAATATTCACAACAGAAGAGATCCAAAAGGCCAACAATCATATGAGAAAAATGCTCTAAGTCATTGATGGTCAGAGAAATAAATATAAGGAAAGACAACAATGAGATAACACTTCACTCCTGTGAGAATGTCACACATCAGAAATGGTAGCAGTAACAAATGCTGGAGAGGCTGTGGGGACAAAGGAACCCTCCTGCACTGCTGGAGGGAATGTAAATTGGTCCAGCCCCTGTGGAGACCAGTCTGGAGAACTCTCAGAAGGCTAGAAGTGGACCTACCCTGTGATCCTCCAATTCCTCTCCTGGGGATGCATCCTAAGCAACTAAACACAATCATCCTAAAAGATGTGTGTATTATAAATTGTGCTTACAGCAGCACAATTTATAATAGCCAAAACCTGGAAGCAACCCAGATGTCCAACAACAGATGAGAAAGTTGTGGTCTATATACACAATGGAATACTACTCAGCTATTAAAAATGGTGATTTCACCTTCTTTTACCCCATCTTGGATGGAGCTTGAAGGAATCATTTTAAGTGAGATAAGACAGAAACAGAAAGATGAATATGGGATGATCTCACTCATGGGCAGAAGGTGAAAAAAAAAAAAAAAGATCAGAAGGGAAAACACTAAGCAGAACTTGGACTTGGAGGGTTCAGGTCCTGGAACAGGATGGCAGAAGAGGACCTAGTGGGGGTTGAATTGTTATGTGGAAAACTGAGACATGTTCTGTATGTACATAATGAAATACTACTGTATTTCATTGTCGACTATGAACCATTAATCTCTCAATAAAGACATTTAAAAATTTTTAATTAAAAAAAAAAACAGTAAGTGGGCTGATAATCGGGAAGTCCAAGTGATAACAAAAAGAAAACAAACCAGAGCCAAGCTCAATCAACCACAACAATCCTCCATGCTGGGCTTCTGAGTTTACGGTGAGATTGCAGCACTTTTGACAGAATAAACTTTCAGAGGCTTTAGTCCCACTCCATTTACAGCACAGAGAGAATAAATGTACAAAGAACTCCAGCGGAAAAAAAAAGGTAAGTGAACTATTATGGGAATAATTGATTTCTGTTTGGAAAACCAGCATTGTTCAGGACCTTTTTCTGCTAATGGAGCCAATACATTAACAGTTATTGCTTCATTTGTCATAAGTGCAAAAGAAAACGTGAACTCAGAATGAACAAAATTAATTTTTAAAAACTTTTTTTATGTAATAAATAAATAAGATCACAGTCACAGAGAGATACACAGACATGTTCTGCACCTGTATTTCTGAGTCATCTTGAGGTTCTATCTCAAAATAACTTCTAACTTTTTAAGTAGACTCAACATCTTCTTAAAGCAGGTGTGTTGACTCACTACAACTCTCGTGGCAAATGCTGACAAACATTTTGTGCATGTTAATGATTAAAACAAATTTAGAACTACTGTCTTCATTAAAACTATGCTTTGGTTCTGGAAAATTTAATGCAGCTGGGTGACAAAATAAAAGAGAATAGCAAAATAGCAAGATAAATTAAGTTTTCAATAAAGGACAAAACTACTTTAGCAAGAATTCTAGGAATCCTCTCATTTCTTTTTTTTCTTTTCCCTTTTGTTGCCCTTTTTTATTGTTGTTGTAGTTACTGTTGTTGTTGTTACTGATGTCGTCGTCTTTGGATAGGACAGAGAGAAATGGAGAGAGGAGGGGAAGACAGAGAAGGAAAGAGAAAGATAGACACCTGCAGACCTGCTTCACCACCTGTGAAGCGACTCCCCTGCAGGTGGGGAGCGGGGGGCTCGAACCGGGATCCTTACTCTGGTCCTTGTGCTTTGTGCCACCTGCATTTAACCCGCTGCGCTACTGCCCAACTCCTGAATTTTCCCATTTCTTCCAGATTCTCTAGTTTGGTGGCATATATTTGTGCATAAAAGTTTTGTATGATTTTCTGAATTTCTGTGTATCTCTTCTATCGTTTACCATTCTATTTATTTGAGTCTTCTCCCTTTTTCTTTTCTTTTTTTTTCTAGTGAGTCTGGCTAGGGGTTTGTCAAATTTGTTTAATTTTTCAAAGAACCAACATTTGGCTTCATTGAGCTTTTATATGGTTCTCTTATTTTTGATGTTCTTTATTTCAGCTCTAATTTTAGAGATTTCAATCCTTCTGGTTGCTATTTAGCAAGAATTCTTCGGCTGTTTTGTGACATGATCTTTCGTGAAGGCTGTTCTATCTCTCACTCGCACAATTCTAACCTATAGCCAACCTCTAACTTCCTGGAGTTTTTGTGTGTTTATTTTCTTCACCCACTAACCTCTTCATGCATCACACAGAACACACCACAACTTTCTGCTACATCAAGTTACGAACATGTGAGACATTGTGAAAAGGGCATTTCACCACAACTAGGAGAGGAGTTAAGCTTTCCCTAACTACCGCATCAAGGTTTGATTCCCTTTATCAGCACCTATCCTGTATGCTGCTCTAAGTAGGAAAATATCTATGCTACATCTCCAAAAAGGTTAAAAAGAAAAAAAAAAAAAAAAAAGCATGTTGGGGTGGGTGATGATGGGAAGGGCCCTCGGCTGGGGGTGAGAGTGTTTTGCAGACATTTAGTACAGGGAACTGAGGAACTGCGTCCATGTGTCAACTGCTCAGTAGTTTGTTTCTTTTTTTCATCACTCCATCTGTGTCCCCATCCCCATCCCAGTAACCACTCTAGTTCTCCCAGTCTTGGAAATAGGCTGACATTCCGGTTTCTACACATGTGTCTACTTGATTCTCTATATACCGCAGACGAGTGAAGCCACTCTGTAGCTGTCCTTCACCCCCTGACTTGCTTCCCTGAGCCTCATCTTCTCCAATATCATCCACTTTGTCCCAAAGGACACAATATCATCTTTTTTACTGCTGCATAATAAATACTCTGTTGAGGATATGTCCCGTAACTTTTTTATTCACTCATCTGTCAAAGGGGAAAAATGAAATATCTTTGCACTGAACTCTTTAAAAAAATTTTTTAATTTAATTTTTTTTAATTTTAAACGATTTTTATTTATTTATTGGATACAGACAGCCAGAAATAAAGAGGGAAGAAGGAGGCAGAGTGGGAGAGAGACAGAAAAAAAGACACCTGCAGCCCGGCCTCACTGCTTGGAAAGCTTTTCCCTTGCAGGTGTGGATCAGAGGTTTGAACCTGTCTCTTACGTGGCACCAGACAAAACCAGGGGAGAGATTAGAAGCACAAAGAGGTCTACAAACTTAACTGGTACTGGTTTTTGTTTGTTTTTATGGCTTGGCGATTTTCTCATCACTTTGCTTTTAAAAATATTTGTTTGCTTGCAGAGACAGAGAGAGCAATACCAGAGTACTGTTCTGCTTATGGGGTGCTGGGGACTGAACTTGCTCTTCAAAGTCTACACAGCATGCACTCTACTATCTGAACATGCCCTCAGCAATTTGTTCCTTTAAAGAATCGGTTAAGTACCCACTTAAACAACGGTGTCGGTTTGGAGAGTATAGTTTCAAACCTCCATTAGTGTACAAACCTCACCGCACCTCCCACCAAAGTTCTAGACGCTCTCAGGAAAACTGACCCCCCTTCCTCAGTCTCGTCTCTTCCTCCTCCCTGTGGTTAACACTGTATTTGAAAACAGACTCCAAAAGTTTATTTTGTATGCACAAACTTACTTTTATTTTAATAAAACTGTGAATGCAAATACTTCATTAAAAAAATGAAAACCTTGGAACAAATCTGAAACTGATCGGGACGAGACAAAGAGCATACCCTAAGGCATGTGCCAGACAAGTAAAAAATCATGGCAGCCTGGTATGGCCAGATGCTCATTCCAAAATTAGATGAGATATTAATCAACTCTAAATTGGTTTCATTCATGAAATTATTCAAGAGATGCAAAGAGAATAAATGTACCTTCTGTAACAGCAATTCAGTATTTAATATCGCTACTTATTACATTTTTCTTTCAGGTAACTGTTTCTGTATAAATTTAAGAATCTGCTATTTGTACCAAATGATGGGGAAATCTCTTCTAGATGTTGTTTACATGACTTACATTCTCCTCAGAATGACTCTAAGTCATTATGACAGCAAAATTGAATTTGAGGAAAGCAACATAAAAAATTAAGTGATTTAATAAAACTTGTCAAAATATGAACACTGTTTTGTTTATTTTTAACCTAACTACTTTGACAAGGGAGCCAGGCACTGGTACACCTGGTTGAGGGCAAGTTACAGTGCAAAAGGACCCAGGTTCAAACCCTGGTCCATACCTGCAGGGGGAAAGGTAAGGAATCAGCGCTGCAGGTGTCTGTCTCCCTCGCTCCCTCATCCCTCTTCATTTCTCTCTGTCTCTGTCTAGTAAACAACCAATAGATTATTTTAAAAGATTCATTTAGAACATGATCAGACAAGTGACAAATCAGTAGATATTTGCTTTAATAATTTTGCTTTAATAATTTTGCTTTAATATCTATACAAATATCTATATTTGCTTTAATATTTAACTTTCTTCAAATATAAGTCAGTACAAAGTAACACTGTCTCTTAAAATAGTCCTAACATTGTTACCAGTAGTGTCAATTTAAAGGATATATATACACACAACACAGGGCAGAGAAATCTGATTCTGCCTATCAAAAATTAACGCTGGAAACACATTTTTTTAAAGAAAGGACAATAGCAGATACGTTTGGAAGTGTCTACGTCAAAGGCAAATCTCAACAATAACAGGTGTCCTGCCATCAATTTGATCACATCAGGAATAAACAGATTCTTTCTGTAACATGGAAGCACTTTCCTAAATGTAACAGTATCCACTGTAGGTACCTTTCCGCAACCCTTAGGCGTCTGCAAAGTCCTTCAACTCCCTCCCAACCACCTGCCAGACACACACACACCACACACACACTCACACACCACACACACACTCACACACCACACACACACTCACACACCACACACACACACTCACACACCACACACACACTCACACACTCACACACCACACACACACTCACACACCACACACACACCACACACACTCACACACCACACACACACACACACCACACACACTCACACACACACACCACACACACTCACACCACACACTCATACCACATACACACACACCACACACATACACTCACACACACACCACACACACACTCACACACCACACTCACACACCACACACATACACCACACACACACCACACACACACCACACACACACCACACACACACCACACAAACTCACACTCACACCACACACACACTCACACCACACACTCATACCACATACACACACCACATACACACACCACACACACACATTCACACACCACACACACACACTCACACCACACTCATACCACATATACACACACACCACACACACACCACACACACACCACACACACACCACACACACACACACACCACACACACACTCACACTCACACCACATACACACACACCACACACACACTCACACACACACTCACACACCACACTCACACACCACACTCACACACCACACACATACACCACACACACACACCACACACACACTCACACACCACACACACACCACACACACACTCACACACACACACACACTCACACACCACACTCACACACACACACCACACACACACTCACACACCACACACATACACCACACACACTCACACACCACACTCATACCACATACACACACACACCACACACACACTCACACACCACACACACACCACACACACACTCACACACCACACACACACCACACACACACCACACACACACACCACACACACACACACTCACACACCACACACACCACACACTTACACCACACACTCATACCACATACACACACCACACACACTCACACACACCACACACACCACACACACCACACACACACCACACACACACACTCACACACCACACACACACCACACACACCACACACTCATACCACATACACACACACCACACACACACTCACACCACACACACACTCACTCACACACCACACTCACACACCACACACATACCACACACACTCACACACACACACCACACACACTCACACACTGCACACACACCACACACTCACACACAATCACACACACACCACACACACACTCACACACACACACCACACATACACATACCACACACACACACTCACACACTGCACACACACACCACATACCACACACACACTACACACACACTCACACACACACCACACACACACACTCACACACACACACACACACACACACACACACACTGAAATGACTTTCCCACTTCTGATATCCATACTAATATTGTTTTTCCAAACAAAATGTCAAAGCAGGGATTTCAGTCCTCTCCTCTGTAGAATAAACTCGACTGGAGTAGATTTCATAATGAAAAACAAGAGATTCTAGTAATGAGAAAAGAGATTCTGCACTTGTTTCCTGGTAAATGATCACATTTGCCAAGAAAAACCGCCTGGTTGTAAATGCAAACAAGGTCTAGAAGGAAGCAGGCTGCCTCTCGTGATCACAGCACTATGATGAGCCGGGACCGGCTAGCGCCTCACATAGGCTGTCTCATCCAAGCCTCCCAACAGCCGTGTGAGGCAACAGCAGCAAGTGCTATACTAATGGTGTTTTTGGAAATGTAAATTTGCTCTAACTCAACAGATGTGTTAGGGCACAATTTGGGCAGGATGTGTATTTTGTGTTTGCTTAGGGATGACTTCATCTATACAAGAAATACTGTGTAAAGAGAGGAAATTACCCAGGTGAGCTGGGCTGGACAGGAAAAAACACATCATCCTCGCTTCAGGGTATATGTCTGGGTACAGATACACTGGAGTAAGCACATTTGACAGTATGGTTTCCACCTCAAACAGAAGAACACTCTTCCACCACTTAATTGAAAAGCAGAACCTTTTCAACCACTTCCACGAGTAAACCATATGTATTTCTCAAGGTGGAAAGGATACGTACTGCAGCACTACTGTATTTAACTATCTTAATATAATAAACCTATGGTCTTATTATACTCTTTTTTTTCTTTTTAAGGTGTCACCAATGAAGTTTTTAAGTTATTGTATTCTAGTTCCACTTTTTTAAAAGATTTTTTTGTAATATTTATTTATGTATTCCCTTTTTGTTGCCCTTATTTTACTGTTGTTGTTACTGATGGCATCGTTGTTGGATAGGGCAGAGAGAAATGGAGAGAGGATGGGAAGACAGAGAGGAGGAGAGAAAGACAGACACCCGCAGACCTGCTTCACCGCTTGTGAAGCGACTCCCCTGCAGGTGGGGAGCCAGGGGCTCGAACTGGAATCCTTATGCCGGTCCTTGCACTTTACTCCACTTGCGCTTAACCCGCTGCATTACCACCCACTCCCTAGTTCCACTTGTCTTCAATTAGTGCTGTGGTTATTAATATGCAATTATGATGAGGGTTGCAACATGGCTATGCCAGACAGAGACTCTCACGCCCCCCAAGTTCTAGGTTCAATCCCTTGCCCCACCAGTAACCAGAGTCGAACAGTGTGGAGGGGGAAAAGCAAATACTTAACACGGCAAAGACTTTTAGGAATATGTATGAGGCACGGTACTGTGAAGAACTACGCTGTCACAATCCCTATTTTGTAGATAAAGAAACTGAATCTTCAACAGGCAGCATGATTTATCCAAAATCATGTAGTCAGTAAGTAAGCACAGCAGGCATGAAGCTCACAGCTGCAACGCCGAGCCTTTGCTCCCGAGCCCTGCCTGCCTCTCAATTCAACATCACCAAGATCAGACACAGGAGTGAAGACAGATAAGGTGCTAGTGTTTCACGTACTGCATGTTTACATTCTAGAACTTCCATTTGACCACCTCTAATGGTTTCTATTGGTTTCTACTGCTGTGCAGAGTTATTTTCTTCACTCACCACAGGCCCCTGTCATGCATGGCCACGCATATTTTTGTGTGTGTGTGTGTGTGTGTGTGTGTGTGTGTGTGTGTGTGTGTGTGTCCCCCAAAGGCCAGGCCCTCTAGTGGGCTGAACAGGCACTTGAGTTCCTGGGCTACATGATGATCTTCTTCCCACAGAAATAAAAGCTGCCTCAAAAGCTTTGGATGCCATTTCCAGCACCTGGGTAAATTTTGGGGCCGGCCTCTGTTTTCCTTGAGAAGGGATCATATTTTCCTGGTTCTCGTTTCTCTATGGTGGTCAAGGTAAAGGTGGCCATTTAGAATGTCTTCCCCTGTGCGGTTCGGTGGCATTCAGTAGACCTTTATGTTTTCCCAAGATGCAACTCAATACACACCGAAAGGTGGACTCCCCACTCTAGCTCTGCACATCCATGTTTGTGTGTTGGTTTTTGCTTTGTTTTCGCCATCAGTCAACGTGGCTGAATTCAAAGTCTACGCCCTGTATCCTGCCCTGCCACTCAAAAGAGACGGGTCCTGAAGTCAGTGAGGCCTGCAGTGTTCCCAGTTGTGACTAGGAGGGACTGAAGAGGTTACACAGGCTCTGGTGCTAAAGATTTAATATATATATGCATTCCCCGGATCAGGTCGATGGAGGTAAATAGTTCATTTTAGCCACTGGATTTTTTTTTTTTTCCAAGAACAGGAGCTACTCTCTGCCCCAATGCAACTTTCTTTTTTTTTTTTTAAATATTTATTTATTTATTATCCCTTTTCTTGTCCTTGTTGCTTTTTGTTGTTATAGTTATTATTGTTGTTGTTATTGATGTTGTTATTGTTAGATAGGACAGAGAGAAATGGAGAGAGGAGGGGAAGACAGAGGGGGAGAGAAAGACAGACACCTGCAGACCTGCTTCACCACCTGTGAAGTGACTCCCCTGCAGGTGGGAAGCCGGGGGTTCAAACCAGGATCCTTCAGCCAATCCTTGAGCTCTGAGCCACCTGCGCTTAACCCACCGTGCTACCGCCCGACTCCCCTATTCCAACTTTCTAGCCCCTTTTGTCTACTCTGATACCATTCTCTCAGGCAGTTTCAAGGTAGCTACCAAACTCAGGCAAAACTTCCACAGTTGTGTGCCCCCAGGAACATACCTACAATGGATTATTTTCTAGCTTTCTTCTACCCTAAAATCCTAATCTCATCTGCTCTAATCCCACTTTTTGGTTCCTGTTCACTAACCATTTTGCCTCAACTTAGGTCATGCCACCTTCCAGACACCAAGTTACAGATGCTACCATGACTCCATCGAGACGTCTCTTGGGCAGACGGCCTTACCAATGTGTCTTGGAACCTCGCACTTCCAGTGAGTGCTCTGGCCCACTAGGAAAAGATAAAAACAGCCTGGGGGTGTGGATCGACCTGTCAACGCCCAGGCTCAGTGGAGAAGCAGTTACAGAAGCCAGAACTCCCACCTTCTGCTCCCCATAAACAACCTTGATCCGTATTCTCAGCAGGGGAGAAATGACAGGATGAAGATAAGAGGACTCTGCACTCCAGCTCCATCAGCACCCGGAGAGACAGAAGGAAAAGGAGAGGGACATGTGGGGGCAGTTATGTTGTCATGTGTCCCTTGCGGGGGGCCGGACGCAGAAAAAGGTTTGGAGCAGAAAGGGAACTCAACCCTTTATTTGCGCTGGCACCTCAGAGTTGGGTGAGAGAGCAGCAGGTTGGGCCACGTGGAGGTAGCAAAAATGGCCTCCTCACGCAGAAACCTTCCCTGCGTCTGATCACTGAAGTGAAAGGCGGGCAAGAGAGCGAGGGGTGGAAGAAGAAGGGCTTTTATGGGAATGGCTCTCGTGGGAATGGGAAGAGGGAGGAGTAAACCATAGCACTCCAGGGTAGGATAATAACTCTCGTGAGAATGGGAAGGGGGAGGAGTAACCAAGCACTGCAACCATTGTGGGGGGGGGGGGGGAATAGACAATGCCCTGAGGGCACAACATGGCGGAACAGGCGCTCCGAGAATGTTCCCAACTCTCTCGCGGGAACTAGCAGTACCCTGAGGGGACAACATGGCAGATGTGACTGCGTCTGCACAATTTCCCAGCAGTCAAGAGTGGCTTAGAGGGGAAGAGAGGACTGAATCAGGGAAAAAAAAGGGGGGCAACTATGTATAAATGTGGACAGATAGTTGTAGAGATCATGGTTGGCCCATGTCTACAACTTTAGGGGAACTGTGGTGGATGGCAGTGGGGAGACTGAAGATTCAGAACTCTGGTGGTGGGAATGGTGTGGATTCAAACCCCGGGTGACATGTAATTCTGTAATTTAAACGAACAAAAACAAAAACCTCAAAGCATATGTTTTGTAGACAGAAGCCGAAAACAAGATCAGAAGGGAAAACAAAGCACACCTTGGACTGGAGCTGGTGTGCTGGGAGGGCTCAGGTCCTGGAACATGATGGTAGAGGGGCTGTAATGTTACTGGGAGATAGGCATGCACAAACTATTGTATTGTACAGCCGACTGTAAACCCTTAATCCCTCAATAAAGAAATTTAACAACAACAACAAAAAGTATATGTTCTGTGTCCTTGGCCAAGGTCTATGTATCTGGCAAGTCCTTTGTTTTCAACCATGCTGCAATGTCTAGCTCAGGGATCAGACAGCAGCTTGAGGACAGATGACCAGGTTTTCTGAGACATCCCCACTCTGATCTCTCTAGGATTATTCCTTAATATTTGAATACTTACAGTGTCCTTCAACTCTCCATTCCCTACTTCCTTAGGTCAAGACTTGGGACTTTTCTTTTGGAGTTTTACCCTTTGTGGGTTGTATCAAGACAAAAGCCATAAAAATAAAGAATGTCAAGGAGTCTGGCAGTAGCACAGCGGGTTAAGCGCAGGTGGCGCAAAGCACAAGGACAGGAGTAAGGATCCCGGTTCAAGGCCCTGAATCCCCACCTGCAGGGGGGGGGGGTCACTTCACAGTTGGTGAAGCAGGTCTGCAGGTGTCTATCTTTCTCACCCCCCCTGTCTTTCCCTCCTCTCTCAATCCTACCTAACAAGGACATCAACAACAACTACAATAAAACAATAAAAAGGAATAAATAAATAAATTTTTTTTTAAAAGATGGCCGTCAGGAGCAGTGGATTCAGTCTTAGTGCAGGCACTGAGCCCCAGTGATAACCCTGGAGGCAAAAAGAAAAAGAAAAAGAAAAAAAAAAAGGATTTCACTGTGCCACCCCCTTTCTCCTGTGTTCATTCCCTCTAGAGGCATCAGATGTGTCTACTCCTCTGACGTTTCAGAAACTGGATTATTATTATTTCACATTGGATTATCTTCTACATCTTTTTTTCTTTCCCCAGAGCTTATAGCTGTTATGCTTGGGAGAATTGATTCAGTAGGTGCTTATTCAATCATAATGAAAACAGAATACTGACTAATATTTTTTGTGGTCAAACATTGGCAGGGACCACAAACCACGAAATTTCCATGCAAGTATGATTTACAGATTCCCCACCACGTTATCCCCTCAGGGTAGTGCTAATTCAGTTAAAACCATCACAACAGTTGCTAAGGACACTTCCACCTTCCCAACATGCCTTTTGCCTCTCTCCACCCCCTTGCCTAGCCAATCCCGGCCCGACTTGCCACTTCCGGAATCCTCCCATAAAAGCCTGTCCTGCTTCCGCTTTTGCTTTTTTTTTTTTTTTTTGCTCTTTTCTCTTCCGCAACCCAACCCGGAGAAGGGCTGGTGGGCATAGTGGGAGGCGGCCATTTTGCTAGCTCCATGTGGCCTGAACCACTGTGCTCATACCCAATTCTGGGGTGTCCGCTTGAATAAAGATTTGCGTTCCCGCTCCACCACGAGTTCCTGGTCTCTTATTTCTCCCGAGATGCAATCTGACAATTTTTCTTTATATATATATATTAATTTTTGTGTATTGTCTATTTATTTATTTATTGGGTAGAGACAGACAGAAATCAAGAGGGAAGGTGAAGAGAGAGAGATACATCTGCAGCACTGCTTCACCACTTGCAAAGCTTCCCCCCTACAAGTGGGGACTGGGTGCTTGAACCCAGGTCTTTGCACATTGTAACATGTGTGCTCAACCAGGTGCATCACCACCCAGCCCCTTTGTCACATGTATACATATTTTATGGGTGTTTGGGGCAAAACCAGCTCACCTGGGGGAGGGGAAGACAGCATAATGGTTTTGCAGAGAGACTCTCATACCTGAGGCTCCAGAGTCCCAGGTTCAATCCCCGGCACTACTATAAACCAGAGGTGAGTAGTGCTCTGGTTAAAATCAAATCATATCAAATCCAATAAAATGAAATAAAAGCACAGGGGCCAGGTGGTAGCACAGTGGGTTAAACGCACATGGCGCAAAGCGCAAGGACAGGCGTAAGGATCCCAGTTCCAGCCCCCAGCTCCCCGCAGGGGGGGAGGGGGGGGTCGCTTCACAAGCGATGAAGCAGGTCTGCAGGTATCTATCTCTCCCCATCTTCCCCTCCTCTCTCAATTTCTCTCTGTCCTATACAACGGCAACAACAGCAGTGGCAACAATAACAACAAGGGCAACAAAATGGGGGGGGGGTAAAAAAATAAATAAATAAAAACACAGCTCACCTGGCCAGTGTGCCTACTCTACCATGTGCTCAAGCTGGCTTCAAGCCCAGCTCCAACCTCACTGGGGGTGGGGGGGGGGGGACGGGGACTTTCAGTGTGGTGATGTATTTTCCTGTTTCTATCAGAAGTATTTCAATTATTTCTTAAACATACAAGAGAACACAATGTCCCCAATTTCAAATATCAGCTCTGACATTTCTGATAGCTGTATGATTCAATATAATTCTGGGGAAAAACAAACAAACATGGGAAATCAGGCCTGCAAGTATCAGTAATTCACAGAAAACCAGGCCCTGGACACTGTGGCCTAGATTTCATACTCACAGTTAAAACAAGATTTAAAAATAATAATAATAATAAAATACATGGCAGGGACTAGCAAAATAGCTCACTTGGATAGCATGCTGCTCTGCTGTTTACCAGGTTTTAGCCTAAGCCCTAAGTCACTGAAGGAAGCTTCATTACTGTGATCTCTTTGACTCTCTCTACCTCTCTGTCTTTATCCAAAAAGCAAACAACCCAACCAAAACACACTGTGGGGACACTCCAGGAGACAGGTTATCCAGGAGGGCCTTGCTATCCATGAGATCCAGGACTCACACATCCCCAGCACTATAAAGGAACACCACAAAACCAGGGGAAGTCTTCTGAGTGGTGTAGTAATGCTATCTATCCCTCTGAAATTAAAAAAAAAATTAAAAAGAAGAAATTGGCGTCTGAATGGTGGGACTTTCGGTGTCACAAAAATGCCGTTTGTTTACATTGAAGTGAAAGTCGTAACTTCAGGCTCAAACCTACAGAATTCTGAACTAAAGGACTTTAGCAGACTGTGAAGCAGAGGGGCATGAAAAGGAGTCACCAGGGGAGCAGGCGAGGCCAGCTCACACGGCCAGTGTGCCTACTCTGCCATGTGCTCAAGCCAGCTTCAAGCCTAGCTCCCACCTCACTGGGGGGAGTTTCTGTGTGGTGGTGCACTTTCTTATTTCTCTTTCTGCGTGAAAAAGTCATCCCTGAGCAGCTGGGGGAAAAATAAAAAGTATGCTAATTGACAGCTGCTAATTCTCTAATCCCTTTTCTTGAAAATGGTCAGCTAAGCTGGAGCTGGTAGGAATTCAAACTGGTACGGTCATTATGCAGAGCAATACAGTCTTTAAACTAATAAGGTGGAATCACCTTTTGAGCCAGCAAAACCACTCTTGTGCATTTATCCAGAGGACATGCAAACACTAATTAGAAGGGACATGTGCAGCCCTATGTTCATAGCTGCATATTCACAGCGACCACGGGAGGAGATAACTGGTTAAAGAAAGCACGGGATATACCTTATGGCATATACTACTCTGCAATCAAAAACTCTGATAGTTTGTCTGATCGTTCTGGAGACAAAATGAAAGGGGATGATGCTTGGTGAAGTAAGTAAAGAGGCGAATGACAACTACTGGATGGTTTCACTCACTCGTATCTGCAGAGCTGAAACACAAGAACTTGCAAAAACAAAACAAGACCAAAACCAGAAGCAGACAGTCTATCACTAAGTCTTTGTGAGAGCTACGGTGGTTACTACTGGGGGGAGGGCGGTAAAAGACGGGACAACTGCTGGTGGGGGAAGTATGGAACCATATCCGGTAATCTCACAATCCTGTAGATCACAAATAATAGATTAATTAATAATCATTACAGAAGTTAAAGATCAAGTTCTCAATTATTAATACAATTCTGGAAAAAAAAACTGTAAGTGCAAACAATATTGTTTCCAAATTCATTAGATAATGCGATACATGGGAGTCGGGCGGTGGCGCAGTGGGTTAAGCACACGTGGCGCAAAGCGCAGGGACCGGCGTAAGGATCCCGGTTCGAGCCCCCGGCTCCCCACCTGCAGGGGAGTCGCTTCACGGGCGGTGAAGCAGGTCTGCAGGTGTCTCTCTTTCTCTCCCCTCTCTCTCTGTCTTCCCCTCCTCTCTCCATTTCTCTCTGTCCTATCCAACAACAAAGCAACGTCAACAATGGCAATAATAACCGCAACGAGGCTGCAACAACTAGGGCAACAAAAAGGGGGAAAAATGGCCTCCAGGAGCGGTGGATTCATGGTGCAGGCACCGAGCCCAGCAATAACCCTGGAGGAAAAAAAAAAAAAAAGATAATACGATACAGAATACAGTCTATAATTTCTGAACAAAAAGTACTATGTACTTCAATATTGATTATTTATAGCTACAAAGAATGGGACCCAACACAGTGGTTTCATTGCATTTGGAAAGACATTACTTTTAGTGTTTATTAATAATGTCTTTTATACTTATCTGTAAGTCACATATACTTCAGAGCAGCAAACCAGATAGATAATCATAGCATACAACTCCAGGCATCATACTGACTTTCACAATTTGAATGAATTCAGTAAGCAAACAATTCCCGTTTACCTGTCTTCTATCAATAAGTAAGCTCACTAGCAAACACAGACTCTTTTACTCGATTAAAAAAGAACTCATTCTGTGAAAACTTCTGTGTGACAACTGGAAATGAGTAAGTAATTGCTTTCAAAGATCACTGACAATGCAAAGATAAATCATAGACAGCATTGGGTGAAAAATATTTACATTTGGTCATGACTGATTTCTACCAGTCAGCGAAAACACTATACAACCTGTCGGGAAATTGTGAGGATGTGGTTGAGCTCGGCAGGGCTCACAAAGCACCCTGCATTCCTGATACTAGGGCCTATCTACATAATCATTGTTTTGCCTGAAAGATCCCCACCCATTCCATTCCTTTGATCTGTCTTCTTTCTATCCTCAAGACCCTCCCTTCCTCCAGGGAATTATTAATCCTACCAGTTAAAACACTCACAACAGTTGCTAAGGAAGTTCCTACCTTTCCAGCTCCATTTTGCCTTTCTCTGCCCCTTTCCGAGCCATTTCTGTTTCTGACTTGCCATTTCTGGGTCTGCCCTTTAAAAGCCTTGGCTCTCTGATCAATAAGGTTTCCGCATTGCCTCCCTCGTGTCTCTGAGTGAGTAGCAGCCCAGGCTGGCTCCGGTCACATTCTCTCCAACCCAGAGAGTACGCACCCGGGAAGAGGCACCCCCACGCTAGCCCGGCACAACCCATACCATAAATTCGGAGACCATACACAGATGAGTTTAAGGGATCAGCCCACGGATCCTAACAGCTAACCCATACCATAAATTCGGAGACCATACACAGATGAGTTTAAGGGATCAGCCCACGGATCCTAACAGCTAACCCATACCATAAATTCGGAGACCATACACAGATGAGTTTAAGGGATCAGCCCACGGATCCTAACAGCTAACCCATACCATAAATTCGGAGACCATACACAGATGAGTTTAAGGGATCAGCCCACGGATCCTACCAGCTAACAGCTGCTTCCTAGATAGTGACTGAGGTCAGTAGGTAGTCAGGGAAGAATGAACGAGAAGAACATGCTAACTGCACAGAGAGGAGCACTAGTGAAGAACAAAGCGAGAGTGACAGACATGGTTGTGGAGTGGAAAATTCCTTGAACTTTCCCCTTAAAGAAAAACAGGACCCGACCAGTAAGACACTGTTGGATAGTATGCCAGCTCCCCCTGGCTTCTGCTTAACCATATGCCTATATAGGGATAGATTTAATCCCATTCAAAGCTTTGGTCTATTTACATAAATCACTTTTACATAAAGCACTCCCTCCAGGGCATTGGTGGTTCAGTGATAGGATTCTCGCCTGCTCCGCCCCCTCCTTGTCACACTCTGATTTTCACCAGTCACTTTTCTCTCCACCCTCTCTATATCACATCCTGTTTCCACCCTACTTGGAGAGTATAAAAACAGCTGCTCTTCTGATTAAAGACACTTGGAAATTGCTTTCCGGTTCCGAGAGTTCCAGAGTGTATCTCCTGCGAAGTTAGTGCGGCACGAGTTCCTGGTCCCTCTCCCACGCAACAGCCTAGATCAGCTCGTTGAGTTCTCTCCAACCCAGAGAGCACTAGCTCAGGAAGAAGCACCCTCAGGCTATCCCGGCAAGACACTAGATGTTTAACCAGACCCTGCATAAGGGCAAGCCTTATCAGGATCTTTGCACAGGGTTTAAGGAAAGCTGTTTACCAGATGGCTGCAATTGATGGCGGAAGGATGTGGGGACAGCTACTCTGGCTAAGTCCTATTGGCTGTGTGGTGGTGCAATGTTTAAAATAAGCCCGCGCTTTGCCTTGAGTGGACCCCACGCTTCACTGTGTTTAAAATGACTGGATTCCGTACTTTTCATGGCATGTTATTGGTCGTAGAGTGATAAGGTGATGCATTCCCCCTCCCTGAGTGTATTCTGAAATCCTATAAATTGTGTGGTTTGAGCCTTGTTCAGGGTTGAGCTGGTGGACTGCTGTCAGTCACCACTCGGCCTGGATTCGAATTCGTGAATAAACATCTTTTGCTTCCTTGCAGTGGATGGTGGTTTGATTTTGCTCACTAACAATGGTCACTAAACTGCTCTGGGGTGTGTGTGTGTGTGTGTGTGTGTGTGTGTGTGTGTGTGTGTGTGTGTGTGTGTGTGTGTGTCTGTCTGTCTGTCTGAAGGAAGACGCAGTGAAACCCAGAAAAAGAGCTCAGGAAAAGGAGAGGTGGACAAAAAGAAGGAGGAGAAGAAGACAATGACAACTGAGGGGGAAAAGGCAGAGAGTATCAGTCAGAAAGAAAGGAAAAATTAGAGAAAAAAATAGAATACAGAGGATAAGGCCTAAGAGGCCTAGCTGAAACGAGCAGAAATGCTTCCTTTTCCAGTCCACTCACTGGGTTCTTTCTTTTTGTTTGTTTGCTTGTTTTTTTTGTTTTTTTTTTACTATTTATTTTATTTATTTATTTATTTTACCAGAGCATTGTTCAGCTCTGGTTTATGGTGGGGGTGAAGGGGATTGAGACTGAACCTGGGAGCTTGGAGCCTCAGTAATGAGAGTCTCTTTGCATAACCATTATGCTGTCTCCCCTGCCCTTGGGTTAGTTCTATGCCTGTGCAGAATAGCAATTTAGATTTAGGAAGAAGGATGGGAAGGTTTCTATTTTCTACATGAAGGTAACTAAATATTTTATAGATAGAGGCAGTTCCCCATATCAATAGTTCCTTAGGATTCACTTATTTAAAAAAAAAAAAAAATTAAGGGGCCGGGTGGTGGTGCACCTGGTTAAGTGCTCACATTACAATGTTCAAGGACTCGGGTTCAAGCCCCTGGTCCCCTCCTGCAGAGGGAAAGCTTCAAAGTAGCAGGGCTTCTCTCTCCCTTTCTAGCTCCCCCTCCCCTCTCAACTTCTCTGTCTCTAGCCTATAATCATAAATAAAATTAAATAAAGATCTCATTTTTAAAAATAACCATCTACACTGAATATCTGTTAAATATTGAGTGGTTCCTATTGCCATCTCAAGTCCTGATCAAGGCTACCTTTCCAGCCAGTCTTTTTGTTACATGTCTGTATGCGTGCATATATGTTTGCATTTTGTGCTCACTGGAGAAAGGCAGGAAGAAAGGCAGAGACAGAGAAACAGAAATAAAGACACCACTGCATGGCTTGGTAGCTTCCTTCAAGTGGTGGGGCTGTGACAGAATTGCGCCCTGTGTATAACAAAGCAAGCACACTAGTGAGATACCTTGCCAGCCCCAGGCAGAATCTTTTAAGTTTCCTGAAAGCAAAGAGCTGTTTAACAGCTCCAGGCTTCCACTTTCCTTTCCTTACTCTGTACAATAAACCACTCATTCTAGGCCCTTACAGGCCCTAGGGAAAATCCTGGATTTCTCCTCTACTTCAGACTAATGTTGTCCTGTGGAATTCCACCGGGTCTTAATAATTAAGATATTAACACATACTATTTCTCTTTTTTTTTCCTATTTCATTTTTTTAAATCTGTTTTTCTCTCCTAGTAGAACTAGAGTGTCACATCCGCATCAATATCTATTGTCAAACCATCATTTTTACATTATTACTATCATCATCATCAATATTATTTTTGCCTCCATGGTTATCGCTAGGGCCTGCTGCCAGTACTGTGAATCCACCGCTCCCTGTGGCCAAGAGAAATTGAGAGAGAAGGAGTAGGGAGGGAGAGAGGAAGCATCCCGCAGCAGGTGGGGAGCTGGGGCTCCAGCTTGAGGCCTTGGGCATGTGGGCTTAACTAGGTGTGCCACTGCCCGGCCCCTTATTGTAAAATCTTAAAAGCAACAGACACCTAGTAATTGCTGGGCAATTCGTGTCGGTATGAACAGACAGTAAGTAGCTGTTTGGACAGGCAGGGTAAAAAGGACAGGTCACAGAGGTAGACTGAGGGTTTAGGTTCTTACCTGTTTGGAGTTGGTCAAATACAATTTTGCTCCCAGATTTAAGATCTGCAGTTTCACCAGGTCATCTTCACGAGTGAAGCTTTTAGCCATCTTTCTCAGAACATCAGGGGCAATTTTAGGAACTCGTTCACAGTTTTCTCCAATTAGCCAAAGAATACTTGCTCGAGCCACGGGAACCTAATATTAGGACAGTTTATATAATTAAAACTTACATCATCAGGAATTCACATTTTAAGAAGCATTGCAGACCATTCCTGAGACGGGGGTCTATAAAGCATATTTCTAGAGTCCATGGGTAAAGGAAAAGACGTAGCCCCACCACAGACCAGGAATCCACATCAAAACTGCTGTTGCCTCAAACCAGTTGCTACAATCCTGGAAATTTAAAACTAACAAGATCAGCAAAGTGTGCTTATAAAACCATGAATCTTGGCCTGTTCTTTAGTCATCAACAAACACAACAACAAGAGGGTAAGATAAATTTGCCCGATGTTGCGTTTCGGCACTGTATTTTTAAACAAATACATTTTCTAATGATTTATTTCTTAAAAATAACTGCTTAGCTAACAAGCTGGAAGCCTTCCATCAGCACCATTAAGACGAGCATGTCAGAGTGGGCAAATTAGTTCTAACACTGTGTCCTTCCCTATTCTGAAAGGAACGTGAAGGGGTATGCAAATTGGTTTCTGTCAACATTTTCCGCTACCATAGAACATTTGCTTTTTATAATAAATTTAAGTGCCAGTGGCTATTATTAAGAGGTAGCATCATTAAAAAAATTAATTTTTTAGGTACTCCTTTCTCAATTCCTCAAATAAAGTCCCAATATTTTTACAGCTGTACCTAGTGTCACTGCTAAATGAAAAGAAAAAATGAGAATGGCCTTTCCACAGTCAAACTTTTATCACAATTTCAAATTTCAAAATTACCATTTTATAAGATATAAAACTACTAAGACATACCTAAGTTATACCTGTCACAAAAATGAGGTCGTGAAAATAGCTTTGGGGAAGGGAGATGGCTGAGGGTGAATATTACAATGCACAAGGGCAAGGGTTCAAGCCCCAACTTACAGGGGAAAAACTTTGCAAGTGGTGGTGAAGCAGTGTTACAGGTGTCTCTCTGTCTCTCTCTCTCTCTCTCTGTGTCTCTCTCTATTATCCCCTTCCCTCTCAATTTCTGGCTGTCTCTACCCAATAAATAAAGATAATTTAAAAATTGCTTTACAGTCAAAGTATTTATTTTCAAACATTATGGTCACAGTATTACCTTTCAATAAGAATCAGAATATGTTTAATAAAAAGAAATCAGAGTATTTCTACACTTAAAAACAATGACTGTTATTACAAATCAATTCAGGTAGTATGATAAAATGATCATTCTTTTCTCTTTTATTTTCTTGATAGAGACAGCCAGAAGTCGAGAGGAAGGGGTAAACAGAGAGGGAGACAGACAGAGAAACACCCGCAGCCGCCCTGCTTCACCACTCGCAAAGCTTTCCCCCTGCAGGTGGGGACTGGGGGCTGGAACCCGGGTCCTTGAGCGCCGTAACATGTGCGCTCAGCCAGGTGGTGTACCACACCGGGCTCCAAATGATCATTCTTGACAGTATACCGGTTTCTAGACAGACAGAGGTTATTTTTAATGTTCCAAAGGCTACACTGCATTAAGACCCGACTCACAATCCATTATTTTAAATTGGGCTAAAGAATAGTAACTGAGTGGTACATTAAATTTTCCAGTATGAAGCAATTCCAGTTGCCCACCACAGTGAAAAAGCACTTCTAAATAAGAATACAGGAGACACCTTGGGTTTCAGTTACACTACATCTATTTTTCCAAACTATTTTACTATACCTTACTATACCTTGGTGGCATAAAAATCAGAATTCTGTGACACATCACAATCTGTGATCACATTTTAAGAAGCTTTCTTCTGGAAGCACACTTACAATTTCTTTTTGCAACTAAAAAGACAGATCCCCAAAAGTTGTACGAGACCATTGATATGCCTACTCATTAATATACTAGGACTGATAGCAATGTTTAAATACTACACACATTCCCAATGCATACAGCATTTAAAACGCAACTCTGGAAAAATTAATAAAGTCTGTCTGTTTACTTATGTAAGTAATGATGCACTATGACGTTATGAAAGCCTCAGGTGTGCCTCATTAAAAGTGAATACATATTCACTCAGTTCACCACTAAAAGCCCGATTCTCTCTTTCACCAAACAACTGTTAGCTTTTCATTCATTTATACCACCTCCTACTCCCCTTTACGCCTCTGGTAACCCCTAGTCTAACAGCTTCCCCCAGCTGAACCTCCATCCCCAGGGCCTACCACATGCATGATCTCACTGCTCCAGGATCTTTTTAGTTTATTATTCAGATAGACATAGACACATAAACAGACAGACAGACACACACACACACACACACACACTGGTATCAGGAGATACAGAAAGAGGAGTGTTGAAGGTCAGTATGATATTCAAAGGTCCTGGAACTCAGGTAACAAAAATATTAAATAAACATTTAAAAACTTCCGCACAGGAAGTCGGGCGGTAGCGCAGCGGGTTAAGCACAGGTGGCGCAAAGCGCATGGACCAGAGTAAGGATCCGGGTTCAAGTCCCTGGCTCCCCACCTGCAGGGGAGTTGCTTCACAAGCAACTCACAAGGTCTTTCTCTCCCCCTCTGTCTTCGCCTCCCCTCTCCACTTCTCTCTGTCCTATCCAACAACAATGACATCAGTAACAGTAACAATAATAACTACAACAACAATGACAAACAACAAGGGCAGCAAAAGGGAAAATAAATAAATATTAAAAATTTTTAAAAAGGGGGGCTGGGCGGTAGCTCAGTGGGTTAGGCAGACCCGCGTAGGGATCCCGGTTCGAGCCCCTGGCTCCCCACCTGCAGGGGAGTCGCTTCACAGGCGGTGAAGCAGGTCTGCAGGTGTCTATCTTTCTCTCCCCCACTGTCTTCCCCTCCTCTCTCCATGTCTCTCTGTCCTATCCAACAACAACGACATCAATGACCACAACAATGTTAAACAACAAGGGCAACAAAAGGGAAATAAATAAATAAATATAAAAAAATTTTAAAATAACTTCCGCACAACAGTAAGCAATGTCCATATATTTATGTCAACATGATGGCGTTTAACCAAAAAGTCTAAGAATTTGCTAAGTCCAGTGTTTCTGCACATTTCAGACTTCAGCCCTCCTCCCCACAATCCTGATGTTACAGCACTTCATCTGTACATGCAATTCTGTAATATCAAGTAAATCCTGCAAAAACATCGAATTTGGTCATTTAAATTAAAGGCAAAGATCAGCAGGTATCTAAGCAAACTGCATACAGATAGCAAATCAGATCCAATCTTCTTTAACGGGACTTGATATACATTAAAGTTTAGTTCTGAAAGTATTTTTAGATCACCTCCATATTAGCTACCAAGCACCGGCAAAAACGACCAGAGTCACAGGCCCCTCGGTACACTTCTTAAAGTGGACTTCCTAGCTTCTTTTTACTCAGAATCCCTATTCTCATCTATTCCTGATTTTTGGTTCCTGCTTATTAAACAATTTGTCCTGCCTTATATCTTACAGCCTTTCAGCCACCAAGTTACAGATGTTACCATGATTCCATCCTGACTTCCCTGGGCAGATGACCTCACCAGCTACCCCAGAGCCCCGCCCCACTAGGGAAAGACAGAGACAGGCTGGGGGTGTGGATCCACCTGCCAACACCCATGTCCAGTAGAAAAGCAATCACAGAAGCCAGAGCTCCCATCTTTTGCTCCCCATAAAGAATTCTGGTCCAGTGGGGCTTGGTGGTGGCTGGTGGGGGGCTCGAACCTGGGTCTTTGTGCATTATAACCGTACGCTCAACCAGGTGCCCCTCCCCCCGCCTTAATCTCTTGGACTAAAGCTTCTGAATCTTACTTTACATTTCATGACACTGGCTTTGTTGTTACTGTTTTAAATTATTGTGACCAGAATTATTACTGGGGTTCTATGTCTTGCACAATGACTCCACTGCTCCGGCTGGTCCTTTTCTTTCTCTCTTCCTTTAATTCCCACCCCCCCATTTTTTTGTTGTTGTTGTTGATAGAGAAAGTGGGAAACTGAGAGGGAAGGGGAACACAGGGGAGAGAGAAGCAGAGACAACTGCAGCACTGCTCCAGCTCTTGCTTTTAGCACCTAGTTGCTAAAATGTATTAGTGACACTTGCTTGACTCGCCCATCACTGAGAAAGCTGGCGAGCATTCACAGTCTCATGTCATCGTTTCTTTTACATTTAGTAGTCATTTCCGGATTGTGACGAAGAGCATTCAATCCTTCATTCCGGGGAGGCCTCAGAGATTCTCATGCTAGTTGACAGGCTATAGTTCTGTTCTTTTATTATCATTTATTTTATTTCTCAAACTAGCCAGTGGCTTTCGAGTCGTCTTTTCTGAAATGCCTCTATATTCTGTTAAGACATTCTATTTTTACGGTTCAACAAGTGTCAGGCAGCCATTGCTGACAGTATGGCCTATTTACATAATCATGATTTTGCCTGAAAGATTCCCCACCCATTCCTCTGATCTATCTTCTTTCTACCTCGAGACCCGCCCTGCCTGCAGGGTACATTAATCCCGTCAGTTAAAACCCCAGCAACCGCTGCTACGGAAGCTTCCTACCTTCCCCGCTCTTTCTTTTCTCCACTCCCTTTCCCAGCCATCTCCTCCTCGACTTGCCTCTTCCGGTTTTAACCTATAAAGCCCACTTCTGTTCCTGATTTCTCTCTCTTTTCTCTCCCACTTCCCGACCTGTAGAAGGACTGGCGTGCGGAGCGGGAGGGGGCCATTGCGGTTTGGCGCCATGTGGCTTAACCTGCTGTGCTCGTACTGACTCTGGGGCTCCCGCATGAATAAAGAATTGTATTACCAAGCCGCCACCAGTTCCTGGTCTCCTGCCCGCAAAGCTAGCCTGGCAAACAAGATGTTTTGAGATCATCCCCCTCTCCAAGCAGTCCTATTTCATTTTGAGTGGGAGGATGCGAATTAAAAGCCAAAATCTACTGTGAAAATGAATGCATTATGAGGGATGGATGGTGGTGCACATGTTACAGTGCACAAGGACCCAGGTTCAAGCCCCCAGTCCCCACCTGCATAAGGAAAGCTTCAAGAGTGATGAATCAGGGCTACAGGTGTCTATCTCCTGCTTCCCTCTCAATTTGTGGCTGTCTCTATCTAATAAATTAAAGCAAGAAAATAAAAAATATTTTTTAAAAAGGAATGCAATATGACATTCTGTAACATGGGTGAACTTTTTTATTTAATAGTATTTATTATTGGATAGAGACAGAGAGAAATTGATAGGAGAGGGAGAGACAGAGAAGAAGAGACAGACAGACAGATATCTGCAGCCCTGCTCCACCAGGAATGGAGCTTACCAATGCAGGTGGAGACCAGGGGCTCGAACTCAGATCCTTGTGCCTGGTAATATGTGCACTTAACCAGTTGTGCCACCTCCTGGTCTCCAACATGGGTGAATTTAAAAAACATTCTCAGTGAAAGAAGTCAGACACAAAAAGCCACTTATACCATGATTCGGTTTCTACACTATGTGCAGCACAGGCAGTGCATGGAGACAGACCAAGTGGGCTCGGCGCTGAGGTCGAGGGAGAGTTACTGTCCTGAGACTTTTTAGGGTGACCATTTTCTGGAATGACATACTGGTGGTGGTCGCAAGCCTGAAGAATATACTAGTGAGTCCTCTGGGTTGTGTACTTTGAAAAGTGAAGATCAGCTGTGAAATTATACAGTAGTAAGAATTAAGATCTGAGCATGGGTTTGCTTTTCTTCAATGGGCTATTATTACACCTAGATTCTCTCTGACGACAGCATGAATAGATATCTGTAGATTTATTTATTTATTCTCTTTTACTGCCCTTGTTTTTTTATTGTTGTAGTTATTATTGCTGTTGATATTGATGTCGTTATTGTTGGATAGGACAGAGAGAAAATGGAGACAGGTGGGGAAGACCGGGGGGGGAGAAAGACACCTGCAGACCTGCTTCACCGCCTGTGAAGCAACTCCCCTGCAGGTGGGGAGCCGGGGACTCGAACCAGGATCCTTACGCCGGTCCTTGTGCTTCAAGCCACATGCACTTAACCTGCTGTGCTACCGCCCGACTCCCAATATCTGTAGATTTAACACCAAATACCTGGATTCCTGTAGACACGGTGGAGACAAGCACATGTGTACATGACGACAACACACATCTATCTACATAAAACATACAGTGATCACACTTTCCAGTTCCAATCGGGCAGGATGGTTTTCAATTGCCTTCTAGAACAGTGTGGGATCTGAGGACCAGGTTTTAAATCCTAACTGTTGCAATTCTGTATAATCAGCCTGTATACTCTAGGGCGTTCGTTTATTTTAACGTAACTGTAATTTATGAGTAAAAAAATTAAAAAATCAATACGGAGTGGGATTCGATGAAGATTCCTTACTGGATACTTACAGTGATGCTGTCCAAGAGTTTGGCCATGTGTTTAATGATCTCACCGTGCTGTGCAGGCTGCATTTGCAGTAACTTCTTAATAACAACCACACTTTCAGCAACAACTATTTCTAAAGGGGGGGGAAGGATAATTATTTGTATTTAATATATAAAATTCAATTCAAAACTAAACATTTAGGAAAATATAAACTCAAATTTGTAAATTATTCCACCTTAAGTAAGTATATCCATGAGTTCACCCGCCTCCCCACTAGGGAAAGATGGAAAGAGGCTGGGGGTGTGGATCCACCTGCCAACACCCATGTCCAGTGGAGAAGCAATGACAGAAGCCAGAACTCCCACCTTCTGCTCCCCATAATGATCCTGGGTCCATGCTCCCAGAGGGATAAAGAACAGGGAAGCTTCCAGTGGAGGGGCTGGGACACACAACTCTGGTGGTGGGAACTGTGTGGAACTGTACCCCTCTTAACCTATGGTCTTGTCGATATTTTTTATTTTTATGAATAAATTTTTAAAAATTGTATCTTAAGTAGATTATACTTTAAAGTTCTAACCTCTGTTGCTGTCTCCTAGTTTCTGACGTCTCTTATTTCTCTGGGTTAGAAAAACAAAGTGAGCTGGCCTCACCCTGGATGGAACTTGAAGGAACCAGTTTCAGTGAAATGAGCCGAAGAGAGAAAGCCAAATACCGGATGATCTCACTGACAGGTGGAATGTAAGAAGCAAGCACAGAGAGGGAAAGTCAAAGTGAAGCATGAACTGGATGGGGAGCACTGCAACAAAGATGGGGGGGGGGGGTTTTGCGGACAACAGTAGTCTCCACTACTGTTCTTTGGTTATGGTTATCAGATGCCAGAAAAGCAAGTAGCAGCAGGGTTACTGTTGGCAGACGTTGGTAATGTAGAAACAGGATGGCCTTCGGAGTCAAGAAAGGGTAGGCGGGGAGCTGCACGGCCTCCATTTATCCCATGAATCCAACTCTCTTTCTGGGTGCAACTCTGTGTCTTTAGAAACTGTCTTCTGTGGGCTGCATCAACCAGACTTCCTTGACCATAACTTGCAGACATGCCCAGCCAACAGGAAGCAGAAAGAGCAGACAAGGAATGTAGAAGAGAATATTTATTGTTCTCAAAAGAATAAAGTTTTCCCATCTGGCCCAGCACCGTCTGTATTTCTCTGCTGCAGGTCTTAGCTTCATCAACTGAGTAGCACCTGCAGAGCTTGGTAACTGCTCTGGTCACTCACATGCTGCCCTTCAATCCTATTGGGCTGTCGTAAAAGCCAGGACACATTTTTGCATAGAAAAACAGAAAAAAGAGGTCCTGACTTCTCCGACAGCCCGGTGGACAGGGTGAAGGCTTTCTGTTACTGCCGGTCTGTTAGCCCCTGGTGCTAACAGCAAACCGTTTCATTTCCTTCCATCTTGCTCACATTCCCTTCCTGAAAAATTTCCTTTGGCAATTCCTTACCAGCGTATCACGTCTGTTTCTTGTCAGGATTTTCATGAATTTAGTTTCAATTTAAAAAAAAAAAAAAAAGCGTTTTATTGAATGTTAATGGTTTACAGTACAGTTACTGACGTGTGGGTGAAATCTCAGCTCTCAGCATAGGCGTCTTCAAAACACTCACCTCCAAATTATGTCCTGTTTCATCATCACACACTATCTACCTTATCAAGTTAAAAAAAAAAAAACAAAAAAAATGAAAGCTATTACTTTCTAAAAAAGAGAGAAATAGAATGTTTGTGTTGTTATTCGTTTTATTTAAAATATCTAAACCCCTTTATGGAATAGAAAGAAAATACGTTATCAGTCTAATCGCAGTTAAGCATGTGTACTTCAAACTATGATGATTTCTGGAGGGGCATGATAAATGTGCGGTGATACTTTAGTTTACAAAATAACGTGCGTTTTCTTCTCATGGTAACACGTGATAAGGACCTTAGCATTTTAAAGATGAAGAAAGAGATAGGCATTGGAATTTTATGACTTTGTCCAGGATTTAAGCCCAAGAGTCAGAACAATCCTATCTCTTGGTTTCTTTCTTTTTCTTTTTTCTTTCTTACATTTGATAGGACTTAGAGAAATTGAGATTGGAGGGGGAGTAGAAGGTAAGAAAGGGGAAGAGACACCTGCAGCACTGCTTCCCCCTTGCAGGTGTGTGTGTGTGGGGGGGGGGGGGGGCGCTTGAGCTCTGATCTTACATACAGTAACAAGTGCGCTCAGACAAGTGCGCCCCGGCCCGGCCCCTCCAGTCTCTCCTGCTTCTGTTACTAGGGGCAGCTATTTCTTTTATAAAGACAGCACAACTCTTGGTGCCAGGAGAACAAAGACAACTGAAAGTGAGACTCTGCCTCATCAAACTTCCCACAGGAAAATAAGATGATTGTATAATTATTCTGCAAAGCTAAACAGGGAAAGTGTCATTTTAAATAACCCACAGGTGAGACCCTCTACTTTTACAGTGTATCGCTGCAAAATCAGCCTAAGCGGAAAAATGTCATATTACAAATTATTCACATGCAGAGGCAGGACTGGCTCTGAAATATGCTAGAAATATATATTTGGATTTACTTATCCTTCACTGAGCTGAGAAAATTCCCAAATCCCAGTACCTATTCTAAAAACAAATATTTTCACTGGGAGAAAGGGGAGCTCTGTGTCAGGATCGGTCATTTCAGATTTACGATAGTGTTGATTACTTAAATGCTACTGATCTTGATATAGTCTCCCTATTTATTTTTCCATCAATTCTTACTGAGCTAGATTTCCAAACCATAAAAGTGTAAGCACATATGGCAGTTAAATACCAAGGTGTTGGGAGGAGGGTGGTAGCGCAGCAGGTTAAGTGCACATGGCGCAAAGCGCAAGGACCGGCATAAGGATCCCAGTTTGAGCCCCCGGCTCCCCACCTGCAGGGGAGTCGCTTCACAGGTGGTGAAGCAGGTCTGCAGGTGTCTGTCTATCTCTCCCCCTCTGTCTTCCCCTCCTCTCTCCATTTCTCTCTGTCCTAACAACGACGACGTCAATAACAACAACTACAACAACAATAAAAAACAACAAGGGCAACAAAAGGGGAAATAAATAAATTAATTAATTAATAATAATAACAAGGTGTTATACGCTTGTGATAATATAAAGTCAGAGCATAAATAATATAGTTTAATGTTCTGAATATTCAAACAGTAGGGAGATTTCCATGTTTACAAAGAGTTCTGATTTACCAATAATAAAAGCCTTGCCATTAATGTAGCAGAGCTTAAATGAATACATTCACCTACCTTGTAAGTTATAATAAAGTATATTATTTTCCTATTATCTAATTATAAAACAATCTATTCTTCCCATAAAAGTACAATAGGGTAGAATACTCATTTTTAAATAAAAGCAATAAAAACATTTTTGGAAATTAAATTAATGACAAAGTTTAAATAGAAATAATTGCTTTAAAAATCACAGACTTGGGACCAGGTGGTGGCGCACCTGGTTGAGAGCACATGCTACCATGAGCAAGAACCCAGGTTCAAGCCCCCGGCCCCCTACTGTAGGGAGAAAGCTTTGCGAGTGGTGAAACAGGCCTGCAGGTGTTTCTCTGCCTCTCTTTTGATTCCTGGCTGCCTCTACCCAATAAACTTAAATCACTGATTTAAGTTTTCACATGAGAAAAAATTATCAAAATTAAAATTGAGAAACCTTGGATATATTTTGTATTGGACAAAAATTTAATTAATTATCTTACTAAAGCTAGGTTCATAAACTTTAATGATATGGAAATATACTTTATTTGCTCAAATAGGAAGTTGTTATCAAAAGTATAGGAAAATAAAAACACTATCTTTAAAAGCTACATTTTAACTCATGGAACAGAATGGGAGAGAAAAATAGTATTTTATTGTTAGAGAGTAGAAAAAGACAGGTAACATTCAGCATCTTATATCTAGTTACCTTGGACAATCAGGTTTTTAAAAACCCATTTCTCTACTATTTTTGCTGCCGGTTATTTGGAGTCTTAATCATGCATGCTGAAAAATGTTCTCTCATCAAAATATTGAGGTTCACAGGTGTAAGTTTATAATTTCATGTTCACATTCAGAAACATTGTTATCCCCTCCTGCAGGGAGGAAAGCTTTGCGAGTGGTGAAGCAGGGCTGCAAGTGTTTCTTTGCCTCTCTCCCCCTCTCTATCTCCCCTTCCCTATTAATTTCTGGCTGTCTCTACCAATAAAAAAAGATAATAAAAAAATGTTAAAGCATTGTTACTTAGGGATAATTTTTTTATGTTTATTTCATCAGTAGAAATTATAGGCTGATTAGGGATATCAGTTATTATGGTGAAAAGTTATTTTTCAAATAAAATAAAATTTTCATCAACCTTGTAATATATAAAAATATTTTCATGTGACATAATTATATTAAGGATTCCATAGGTGAAAGAATGTTAAAAAAAATAATAAATCTTTTCTTTAAAATAATCTTGTGATGGAGCAAGGCAGTGGTGCACCCAATTGGGTGCATATACACAGGGGCCAGGGTTCAAGGCTCTGGAAGTCCCCACCTGCTGGGGAAAAGCTTTGCAAATAGTGAAGCAATGCTGCAGGTATCTCTCTATTTGTCTTTCCTTTCCCTCTCAATTTCTTTCTGTCACTATCCAATCAATAAATAATTAAAACAAAAAAAATATATAGATAATAACCCTGCATTTAAATCAAATACAAAATCATAGTAAAAATGCTCTAAATATTTTAAAGGTAACAATGAAGTCACTTTTGTTTGCCAAAATGGTCTCATTTATTCTCCAGTCAAACCATCCAAGTCACTGACATTTTGAGAAAGGACAGCATGGTCTCGATATATCACACTGGATAGTTAGCTACCCAGTTGTACAAAATGCTTGGATACTGTCTGACTTAAAAACACAAGGCCACCCCAAACTGATGACTTAAATCTAGCTAACCGTGACCTAACATGATCAGGTGGGCTTCTGGATAAAACTTGAAGGCTCCACGTCCCATATACTTTTTCAAACTCTAGTCATCTGAAGACGCTGTGGAGTCATCTGCCTGCTTCTAGCACCCTCTGCAGGTGAAGCGGGAGATGCGTGACTCACATGCTGCTGAAAGCAGAAAGATGGAGCCTTTGTGGGAAAAGGACAAAGAAACTGTCTCGAGTCTGATAAAGAGAAAAGAAACAGCTTGTGTACTGGCTTAGCCCTTCTCAGGTAAGTCAACCACGACTCGCGAGCTAATTAACTAACTTCCCTCAACAACAACACAGTGCATGTATGTGCACATCTCTGAGCTCAAATGCCGCTCAGTGGGACCACGGTACTGTTACAGATGAAAAACGTGTAACCTTGAAGAAAAGCTACCATACATGCTACGAAGAGTCCAAGGACAAATTAACTGGAAATAAAACGGAGCTGTCAACATACCATCCCTATTGGACAGCAAACACACCAGGCCGCTAAGGCACGTGTCAGTGACTTCCGAAATATTCGTCGCGCATCTTCCGACAGTTTGAATAGTGGCTGCTGCAAATAGTTTATCCTGGCTTTTCACGTAGGTCTAAAAAACAGAATTACAATTATTTTACACATTGGCCCTATGAGGAAAGCAAAAATTCCTATTAGACAAGACTAACCACTGTCAGTCAATATATAAGAATTAGCAAAAGTATGGTCTTCCCATCTATGAGCACCACAGAAGATTCAATTAGAATAAGATAATCTTGGGCTTTTTTAAAAAAAAAAAAAATTTAACTTGAAGAATGTACCTATAAAAGTAACAACTCAGGCGGAGGTAGATAGCATAATGGTTATGCAAAAAGACTCTCATGCCTGAGGCTCCAAAGTCCCAGGTTCAATCCACCGCACTACCATAAGCCACAGCTGAGCAGTGTTCTGGTTAAAAAATATATAATTAAAAAAAAACTTTACGTGGTCTGGGAGGTGGCGCAGTGATAAAGCTTTGGACTCTCAAGCATGAGGTTCCCGAGTTCGATCCCCGGCAACACATGTGCTACGTGATGTCTGGTTCTTTCTTATAAATAAAATCGAAAGAAAGAAAGAGAGAGAGAGAAAGAAAGGGAGAAAGAAAGAAAGAAAGAAAGAAAGAAAGAAAGAAAGAAAGAAAGAAAGAAAGAAAGAAAGAAAGAGAGAAAGAAACAAACAACTTTTCAGGCCAGGTTCATTCACCTGTGGCCACAGTAACTTGTGACTCTTATTAAACATGGAGCAGGGAGCAGTCACCCAACGACAGAAGTTAGCTTGAGTGCAAGGACGAAAAGTTTATTTAACCAGCAGCATCTGTGAATCTTAAAAAGAGGGGTGGTTGAGAGAGAGCTTATGTGCACACGTATCCGTAAACTACTGCAAAATATATACCTGAAAGCAGAAGTGCACTAGAGTTTGCAGTGAGTACCTCCCTAACACTTCCTCTCCACTATTCCAAGCTTGGGATCCATGATTGCTCAACAATTTGTTTGGCTTCGTATGTTAACTCTCTTTTCAGCCACCAGGTTCCAGGTGTCATCAGGATGCCGGCCAGGCTTCCCTGGATTGAAGACCCCACCAATGTGTCCTGGAGCTCAGCTTCCCCAGAGCCCCACCCTACTAGGGAAAGAGAGAGGCAGACTGGGAGTATGGACTGACCAGTCAACGCCCATGTTCAGCGGGGAAGCAATTACAGAAGCCAGACCTTCCACCTTCTGCAACCCACAATGACCCTGGGTCCATGCTCCCAGAGGGATGGAGAATGGGAAAGCTATCAGGGGAGGGGGTGGGATATGGAGATTGGGTGGTGGGAATTGTGTGGAGTTGTACCCCTACTACCCTATGTTTTTGTTCACTAATCCTTTCTTAAATAAAAAATTTAAAAAAAAAAAAAAAGAGGGGTGGTTTTTCAGAAAGGGTAAATCTAAAAAAATAAATAAATAAATAAAATAAAATAAAATAGAAGAGGAGGAGTAGGACTGACTTGCTATTGACAAATACTCTCCTTTCCAACTGTAGTCTCCCTCCCTGCCTATGAAACCACAACCCTAGTCAGCAGTGCCACAGACTTCACAAACACTCAACTTACAATGAAGTGAAGTGGCACTTCCTTCAAAGAGCACTTTAAAATACATTGTAAGGCATACACTTATGAAAAACTAACAGAAATAAATCACTGATTTGACAACAGGAAGATAAAAAAAGGTCTTTAGAAAAATTTTTAAGCCCTGAAGACTATACTAGTTACAACTTTGCTAGGTTTTTTTTTTCTTTTTTTTTTATATTTATTTTATTTATTTATTCCCTTTTGTTGCCCTTGTTGTTTTATTGTTGTAGTTATTATTGTTGTTGTCGTTGTTGGATAGGACAGAGAGAAATGGAGACAGGAGGGGAAGACAGAGAGGAGGAGAGAAAGACAGACACCTGCAGACCTGCTTCACCGCCTGTGAAGCGACTCCCCTGCAGGTGGGGAGCTGGGGTTCGAACCGGGATCCTTATGCCGGTCCTTGTGCTTTGCGCCACCTGTGCTTAACCCGCTGCGCTACAGCCCGACTCCCAACTTTGCTAGTTTTAAACCTAAACATTATTGCTTAAAAAAAAATGGATGTGCTGTTAGTATGTACATTTATATATTATATATAAAAGGCACTCAAAGTTCTATTTTAAATAGAAGTTTAAGGGAAAAAAAAACTCCCAGCTTTGCACAGGAGGACATAGTTGCAGAATTTATTAGTATGCAAAATCAATTTATTAATATGCAAAAAATGCACATTTAAATAGTGCCTAGCTGACAAGTGGGACAGAAAAAGAAATCTGAGACTAGCTTTTCAAACATACCAACTGACAGAGAATTACACCAAAATGGTTATGAAATATTATGAACAAATTAAATTATCTTAACTCCACATTAGAAAAATCATAATTTAACAAGTTTCCAAAAAAAAAAAAATCAACTGTACTTGTAAATGTTCGTAACAGGGTTTATAACTAAGTACATTAACACAGAAATAAGGGCTGTAAGTAGGGGTAAGGGCTTCATGGAGAAGGAACACCTTAAGGGTTCGGTTGATAATCTTGATACAAAGAAATCTTGAAATTAATAGCTTCCTGATATTATGAGACAGGTCCAGTGTGTCACGTCTACACAGTTTCATGACACTGTAAGATCGCCTTAGCACCACTCCGGACAGCCCGGTGAAGACGGCATGAAGAAGTAGGTAGTGGAGGCACAAGGAGCCGTGCAAAGGTCCCGGTTCGAGCCCCTCGGCTGCCCACCTGCAGGGGGGATGCTTCATAGGAGGCTAAGCAGGTCTGCAGGTGTCTCTCTCTGTCCCTCTGCCTATATCTCCTCTTTCAATTTCTCTCTATCCTAACCAATAGCAATGAGAGGGGAAAATTTTTTTAAAAGGCTGCCTGGAGCAGTGGATTCGTATTGCAGGCACCAAGCCCCAAGAGATAACCCTAGGGAGTCAGGCGGTAGTGCAGCGGGTTAAGCGCAGGTGACACAAAGCACAAGGACCTGCATAAGGATCCCAGTTCGAGCCCCTGGTTCCCCACCTGCAGAGGAGTCACTTCACAGGCGGTGAAGCAGGTCTGCAGGTGTCTGTCTTTCTCTCCCCCTCTCTGTCTTCCTCTCCTCTCTCCATTTCTCTCTGTCCTATCCAACAACGATGACATCAATAACAATAACAACTACAACAAGGGCAACAAAAGGGAATAAATAACTTTAAAAAATAAATAATAAATAAGAGAGTTTGCAGTGAGTACCCCCCCCCCAACACTTCCTCTCCACTATTCCAACTTTTGGGTCCATGATTGCTCAACAATTTGTTTGGCTTTGTATGTTAACTCTCTTTTCAGCCACCAGGTTCCAGATGCCATCAGGATGCCGGCCAGGCTTCCCTGGACTGAACAGACCCCACCAATGCGTCCTGGAGCTCCGCTTCCCCAGAGACACACCCTACTAGGGAAAGAGAGAGGCAGGCTGGGAGTATGGACCGACCAGTCAACACCCATGTTCAGTGGGGAAGCAATTACAGAAGCCAGACCTTCCACCTTCTGCAACCCTCAATGACCCTGGGTCCATACTCCCAGAGGGATAGAGAATGGGAAAGCTATCAGGGGAGGGGATGGGATACACGATTATTTGCTTCTAAAATGAGAACATCTATTAAAAGTAACTTACATTATAGAAAGGATAATGATTATTATTGTAAACTAACCTGAAATTCTCGAAGGAGTGTTGATATGTTGGCTTCATTTGCCAAGTTTGTCAAAATTTCAAGCTACGGTAGAGAAAAAAACATGATGTATCTATCGTAAGACACACATCTAAAGGATTAATCTAATAAAGACTAGGCATTTAGTTCAAAGGTAATTATTTTTTTTTATAAAAGTCACATTCTGTTAATGCTGTAAGGCACTATAACGAAACAGATAATTACATAATACTTAAAAACATTCAGGTGTGGTCCAGAAGGTGGCACAGTGGATAAAGCACCAGACTCTCAAGCATGAGGTCTGAGTTCAATCCCCAGCAGCACATGTGATGTCTGGCTCTTTCTCCTCCGAAGTTTCTCATTAGTAAATAAATAAATAAATAAATAAAATATTTTTAAAAAAAAACATTCAGGAAGAAAAGACAACCCTATAATTTCCCTAACTGTTCCATTCTTACAATCTGTACCTAGTTAACCCCAACAATGTTGTCTCACTTTTTAGTTCTACGTGGTGCCTGCAGTGGGACCCAGGTCTTCACCACAGACAAAAAAAGCACTCTGCCTATGACTCACCTCCCCAGCTACAAGGGCTATGATTCTTGTCCTAATTCTTGAATTAAATTTATTTAAATTATTGCTATTTTTCTAGTTAGCACTGCTTTGATAGCTGTATTTTTAAATGTTCTGAACACTCTAGTTAAAAGGCAGATTGTAGTTCTTTCTGTAGTCTACAGTATGTATATATATATATATATATAGTGTGTGTGTGTAAACAAACTTCATATATATATATATATATATACACATATAAATATATATATGACAGCTATCTATATTAGGCATATGTTTCCAATACCTTAACTACATTTTTACCTCCATGCACAATTCCACTCTTCCTATGATAGACTTTTTATTTTTATTTTTAGTTTCAGATAGGCAGCGGGAGAGAGAGAGGGAGAGAAACAGAAAGGGGGAGGAAAGGAAATAGCGCTGCACCGCTCCACCACCACAGGGCCCAGCAAACAGCATGCAGGTGCTTCCTGTGGTGATGGAAGCCTGGGCACACGTGTGCACAGCTCAGTGCGCCCTTGACCAGGTGAGCTACCTGCAAGCCCCTTGGCAAGAACACTTACATCTTTGGACATTTAAAAAAAAAATCCCCATCATAGTAAAAGGTACAAATGTAATAGGCGACCTACAGCACGCTGTGAGAGTATCTGTAAGCATGAAGCCACAGTTTCACCAGACACTTCTGTGCATAGTTTAGTGTCTACCAATGAAGGACAGTGTCTTAAAGATCCTGACACAACGAGAGAGAGAGAGAGAGAGAGAGAGACAGAATTAGCACGGCTACATGGATAGTGACTTCATTTCAGCTTCACCAATTACCTCAGTGGTGTATAATTAAGCACTTAGTTCAGCGTTAAAATATCGCATCTGTCCTGTCAGTGTCTTTCATTCTAAAGATGGCTCCAGCTTTCTTTTGACCTTCACAGTTCTGACACTTACTACACGATTATTCCATAAACTACTCTTCAATTTCGGTATCGGCACAGAACGTTGGTGGTAGGTGTGGTGTGGTGTGGGACTATACCCTGTAATCTCACAGTCTTGTACACCATTACTAATCAAAACTACAATGCAGTGTCTGAGATATTCTCAGGGTTAAATTCAGGTTCCGTAGAAATCAACTCATTATTCCAATTTCTAGTGTAGCCTTCCCCCATATATTTGCACTGTCTCATATGATGGATAGATTACAGACACATTTTCATTTGCACAAGTGTTTCCAAACTTTCTACACCTCTCCACATATTTTTCTGTCTAAAAATAAGCAAATTATTGAAAATCTTATGTCCCAAACTATTACATATGTTGCAATGTTCCTGAACATGTTGCTTGCTTGTGTTGTCAGAAACGAAGATTTTCTCCTACTCCTAGACCTACCACTTCCCAATCAACAAAAAAAGCAAATTAAAAAAAACATTCAAGAAATGCTATTCTTTTAAGTTCAATACCTTTTAAGTTCAAATATCTTTTTTTTTTTGTATTATATTGCTTTATTGGATAGAGATAGTCAGAAACTGAGAGAGAAGGGGGAGATAGGAAGAGAGACAGAGAAACAGCTGCAGCCCTGCTTCACCACTCGTGAAGTTTTCCCCCTGCAGGTGGGAACCAGGGGCTCAAACCTGGGTCCTTGTGCACTGTAACATGTGCACTCAACCAGGTGCGTCACCAACCAGCCCCTTCAAATATCTTTTCTAGTCTCACATAATAGTACAAGACAGTAAACTCCACTTCTCTGTCTTTCACAGTACCCAATTCAAATCTCTAAATATCACTTACTACACACAGTACTGAAATTATCTACTTACATACCTGTCTCTTTTAGTAAGCTGTGAGTTATTCAAGACACCAGCAGTATGTGCGAACATCTTATTATTAGAACATACTAAAATAACGTGCATATTCTACAACTTAGGAAAGATAAAGAAAATCACTGAATGCACCCATGTCACTTTTAAGCAGAAATATATTTTGCAGATGCTAGAAATATGCATATTTTGTTTATTTGTTTTTGTTTTTTTACCAGAGCACTGCTCAGCTCTGGCTTATAAAAATGTGGGGGACTGAACCTGGGACCATGGTGCCTCAGGCATTAGAGTCTGTTTGCATAACCATTATGCTATCTTCCCCACCGGATGCTAAGATCTGCAGCATTATCTTTAAAGTAACCACTCATTAGAGTGTCTCTAAAATCAAAACAAGCATACCTTCAGTGTCTTGATCATAGTTGGATCAGTTGACCTAACATAGAAACTCTTCAGGTAAGGTTCAAACATTCCCTAGGTTACGGAAATAAAGACGTTAATACATTTATATGCTACGGCACTGGTTTCTTTTTTGAATTTCTCTTCACAGGGTACATACCTTTCTTTGGATGGACATAGTTGCTATATTCTGAAGGACAACGTACTGTACTTCCCTAGAAATCAAAGAAGAATTTTAACTGGATACATTTTCTTTTTTTTAAGTAAATATTACATAAAAGAGAACAATCATCAGGGCGGGGCAGTAGCATACCCAGTAGAGTGCACACGCTATCGGCACAAGGACCTGAGTTCAAGTCCCTTGTCCCCTGCTTCGGGGAGGAAGTTTCACCAGTAGTGAAGCAGTGCTGCAGGTGTCCTTCTTTCTCTCTCCCTCTCTCTACCTTGCCCTCCCTCCCAACTTCTCTCTGTCACTATAAAAAAAAAGCAGAAAGTGAAAGAAGGAGAGCAATCATCAATATCATCAATAAACTTCATACTGAATGGCATGCAAATATGGAGATGTTTGTCTTCGCTATAAATGTCTTCTTTGAAAAAACACATTTTTTCTATTAATAAATTAGATGGGATTCATCATTATGAGGAGTCAAATTTACATGAAATAATACTGCATTTCTACGGCATAAAGTCAGTACTGCCACTGACAGAACTGGACTAGTCACAGCAGTGAAAATATTCAACAGACGACACGTGAGTGACTGCATCTAACGGGAGTAGAGAGAAGAGCAGGTGGGAAGTGGGGTATCACTAGAGAATGAAGGGCAGTCTACAGCTCAACACTAGCTGCGACAAACAACCATACGTGTGTGTGTGTGTGTACACATACGTTTACACTGATAAAACTCATATGGGGGTAAAACCCTGATTTTTTTGTTGCTGCTGTTGTTCTCCCTGGGATTTCACTGCTCCTCGTTTAGTTTCTCAGCTGGAAGGCTGCAGGCGGCACGGAAGAGACAGCCCAGCACTGACACTCCACAAAGCAAGCACACCGTCCCGTGGTGACTATGTCTATTCCTAGTCGGTGCAGTAGAATTGGGAGCATAAAGGGAAATATCTCTAGTGACAAACGACTGGAAAATACCTAAGCTGAGCCAAGTAGCTGAAGCAGAAAAGAAATATGGCAAACAGAAGCATTCACGCTAAAGGGAGCGGCAGGCAGAAGGCAGCAGAGCGGTCAAGAAGCACTAGGAGGACTCTGTCAAGGGATACAACGCAGGGGCAGCGGGGGCGGGGTGGCGCATCTGGGAAGGCGCACACACTACAGTGTGCCGGGGCCCGGGTTCAAGGCCCTGGTCTTCCAGGGAGAAAGCTTCATGGGTGATTAAGCAGAGTTGCAGGTGACTCTGTCTCTCTCCCTCTCTATCTCCCCCTCCCGTCTCAATTTCTTTCCGTCTCTATCCAATAATACACAACGTCAAAAAAAAAAAAGGGGGGGGGGGAGGATGTCATTTCAGCAGTGAACACAAGAGTAAAGAAAATGAAGGTGTTGTATATGATAAGAAGGACTAGAAAGACACAAGAGAGGGTACGGGAAAGATTTAAGAAGTGCTTCAGAGAAATCATGCTATTATTTTAAAAAAATAGTAAATATGTAAATATGACTCGCTGGCTAACAAAAAAAAGCATGTATATTATTGTAAATCTATTACATAACTTATATGTAAATATGACTTTCATTTGACTAACAAAAAGAGAAGCAGGTATTTGGGCATTGTATTGTTATATGGAAAACTGGGAAATGTTATGTATGTACAAACTATTGTATTTACTGACGAATGTAAAACATCAATTCCCCCCAAAAGAGAGCAGCAGGTATAACATTGTGTCCTACCTATTGCTACGAAGTAAACGCACCAGTGCTTTAGAAACAATGCCAACTTCAGATCTCGGTGATATATGCCAGTACAACTGAGCAACGGCCATAACCACCTGAAACATAAGCGTGAAAGCAGTAAGAACTACGAGCACGGACAGACCTTACAGCCGCCGCCAAGCGCTGTCTTCAATAAGATGCCACGAATCGTCAGCAAGTTCCTGTGAAAGTGAAATAGCGCACTTTTGCAGTTGACTGAAAACTCTCCGACTGGAAGCTCCTGCCTATTTTCAGGATGGACTCTTATCTCTGCAGGTGTCATTAAGGTCTCGATTAAAATTCTACGGCTCTGGACTAGGGCAGGCCTGACATTCAATGACAAGGTCTCCGTGAAAGAAAGGAAACAAACAGGACCTTGAAGAAAGCAGTGTGAAGACGAAGGCAGAGATCTAAGTGATGGTGGTCCGGGAGGCAGTACAGTGGAAAAAGCCCAAGACTCTCAAGCCTGAGGTCCTGAGTTCAATCCCCAGCAGCACATGTACCAGATTCTTTCTCTCTCCTCCAATCCCTCTTATTAGTAAATAAAACTTCTTAAAGAAATTTTAGAACCAGTGCACTAGACATTTTTTTAAATATTTATTTATTTCCTTTTGTTGCCTTATTGTTGTAGTTACTGATGTCGTCGTCGTTGTTGGGTAGGGCAGAGAGAAACAGAAAGAGGAGGGGAAGACAAGAGAAGAGGAGAGAAAGACAGACACCTGCAGACCTGCTTCACCGCCTGTGAAGCGACTCCCCTGCAGGTGGGGAGCTGGGGGCTTGAACCGGGATCCTTATGCGGGTCCTTGCACTGTGCGCGTAAATAAGGTATTTTTAGAGAGAGAGAGATAAGTGATGTGTTTATAACCAAAGGAACTCCAAGGTTGGTCAGCGCCTAGAGAGGCACTTTTTCCCTCAGACACCCAAAGGAAACCAATCCAGCTCTTTAGTAAATGAAGATGTGGCCTCCGGCAACAGGAATGAATATGGCTCTGCTGCTTTGATCTGCCCAGTTTGAGACTTCTTCTGGCTCTACTAGGTAAATATAAGTCAAGTGTAAGTGGCACATCCTCAGCGAGGGAGAGACATATGAATGGCCACCTTAGGACTGCTGAGCAGAAGGTACCAGCTCCTCACGCCGCATTCCAAATCTCATGTTTTTGCTAAGCATATTGTTGCTGGGACGAGAAATTTTCCCCAAATAGCCAGCATGTCCTACAAGCTACAGCCAGATACTTCAGGTTACCTAGCAGGGAAGCAGGTACTTTTAAAACTTAAAATATATATATATATTTTTTAATATATATATACATCTATATATCTATATATCTATATATTCCCTTTCGTTGCCCTTGTTTGTTTTATTGTTGTAGTTATTATTGTTGTTATTGATGTCGTCATTGCTGGCTAGGACAGAGAGAAATGGAGAGAGGAGGGGAAGACAGAGATGGGGAGAAAAAGACAGACACCTGCAGACCTGCTTCACCGCCTGTGAAGGGACTCCCCTGCAGGTGGAGAGCTGGGGGCTCGAACCAGGATCCTTACGCTGCTCCTTGCGCTTTGTGCCACATGTGCTTAACCCGCTGCGCTACCACACGACTCCCAGCAGATACTTTTAAAAAAGCCAGTAGATAAAACTTTGTAAATCAGTATTAAATCACAGAAGAAAAAAATGAAGGACCTACAGGGATGCAGAGGTTACACAGGCTCCTCTGCTGAATACAGGCCCCAAATCACATCAAAAGGGTTTGCAGTCAACAGTCTTCATACACTTTCCCCATATTGGGGAGCTACTCTCGGCCCTGATCCAGCTCTCTAGTCCTTTTTCCAACTGTGACACCATCTCCCTGGACAATCACCTGGGTCCACGTGCTTATTAGCTGTCAGGCTCAGGCAAATACTAGTAAAGTCACGGGCCCTCGGAAATATGCCTAAAATAGACCTACTAGCTGTTTCAAAAATGGAGACCCCCAACCTTCATCTGCAATATTCTTGCCTTTAGGTTCATGATTACAAATCAGAACAATTTATTCTGCTTTATATCTTAACTCTTTTTCAGTCACCAGGTTCCAGATGCTACCATGATGCCAGCCTGACTTCCCTGGACAGATGACCCCACCATGTGTCCTGGAGCTCCACTTCCCCAGAGCCCTGCCCCACTAGGGAAAGAGAGAGACAGGCTGGGATTATGGATCCACCTGCCAACACCCATGTTCAGCGGGGAAGCAATTACAGAAGCCAGACCTTCCACCTTCTGCATCCCACAATGACCTTGGGTCCACGCTCCCAGAGGGATAAAGAATAGGAAAGCTATCAGGGAAGGGGATGGGATATGGAGCTCTGATGTTGGGAACTGTGTGGAAATGTACCCTCTTATCCTATGGTCTTATCAATATTTCCATTTTATAAATAAAAATTAAAAAGGAAACCAAAGGTTATCTCTCTGGAAGGCAGTGAAAAGCTCTGTATTAAAGGTTTTTCCTGACCACCAACCCCCACGGAAGTCAGTAATTTCAGTTACAGTGACAGGGAGTTCCCTATAAGCAACTACTGAGAAACAGCAAGATTTGAAATGACTTTTTTTTTACTTATTTTTTCAAAATGCCGAACCCTAAGAACACTGTTTACTTCCAAGTCACTACTCCCAAGTATTCTGCTTAATGTGACAGCAGTAGGAATGAACTACAGAAGTTACGCCATCTTGAGTTAGGCTCGGAAGATTCCTTGATGCTGCTTTCCTTTTGCCTGGTCAGCAATGTTCTCGCAAACGTGTAAAGGAAGGTTTATAGAAAGCTAAAGGGTATCAGGCACAGGCAACACAGCGCCAGAGCGGCCCCTGGTTCCATGACATTCCCCTGTGGAACCAGAACCTGAACTTGGACCCAGTACATGGTGATATACAGGCCCAGATAGATGTCTTCTGGTTACTGAATTTAAAATATAAAACAAAACCTCAGGAGGCGGGCGGTGGGGCAACAGGTTAAGCGCAGGTGGCGCCAAGTGCAAGGAGACCGGCGTAAGGATCCCGGTTCGAGCCCCCGGCTCCCCACCTGCAGGGGTGAAGCAGGTCTGCAGGTGTCTGTCTTTCTCTCCCCCTCTCTGTCTTCCCCTCCTCTCTCCATTTCTCTCTGTCCTATCCAACAATGATGACGTCAGTAACAACAATAATAACCGCAACAACAAAACAAGGGCAACAAAAGGGAATAAACAAACAAATACATTTTTTTAAAAAAAAGCTCCAGTAATGGTTCAATGAATGTAGGTGTTAATCATTTAACAAAATATTATGACAGAACTGGCTGGTAAACCTCGGTGTTTCTATTTTTGCATGTTCTATTAGGCATGTGTTCTTATAAAATACAAATGGTTACTTATTTCTATATAAATATGACGTAGTTTAAAAAATACATAAAATAAAGCAAAAGCCAAAAATGCAAGGCTCAAGTAAAGAGGCCTGTTACTGTTACTATCACCAACTTACATTCACTATATAGAGCTTTCTGGTATGTGTTTACATGACACAGTCTCTTCTAAATTACTCTCTGTCTCTTACAAATACAGATACTATGAACTGAAACAGATCCTGTAAATTCAGCCATACTCAAATACCGCAAGAACACACACAGTCCTCCAAACACGTGAGAAGCATCCTGAACTCATACGCTATGAAAACGAGGTAAACAAAACCGCAAAGCATGTGAGTGAAATCCGGCAGGCATATAAAACCAAGTAATGTCATCAAGATTTCATCTAAGGAGTTCTAGGGAAGACTGAGTAAACAAATGCTGTTAGTACTTGAAAAATATTTTTCTTTTGCAAAGAACGTGTGCTTTTCTTTGAGAAGCTGTGCACTGTCCCAGGCTTTTAACTTACCGCTGCATTCCTGCTCTGAAGCAATGGTTTTGTATTTCGAATTAAAAGTCTATGGTCTGGATCCATAATATATTGTCTCTTCTTTTGGTCAGCCTTTTCCTTCTCTTCATCATCAGATTCATAGAAATTCTTTCCACTGTCTTCCAGACCATCATCCTACAAGGAGGGAAATCCAATCCAAATGTTACTTCAGGCTATGAACTAGCCAAGTATTTACAATGGAGGCACTTTTTAAAATCAATAGCAATGAGACTATTGTTGGTAGAAAACTACTGCTGAAGCGACTTAAAATTATTACACTACCTCTGCGCAAGAAAGGCCTGGTTTTTTCCTCATCTACAATAGGCAGTGACTTTTAGCACTATAAACAATATTCCCGTTTTTGTAACCTTTAAAAAATGTTATACCCCCACAGAAATCGTCATAGCTGCCCTAAGAAAAAAACTGACCCCTGTATTTTAAAATAGTCTACAATATTAAACTGCCAGAAACCTGAAAAAAAAAAAAAGTTCTATAACTACTACTAGGCACTCTTTGATTGGATCAAGGGTGAAAAGAAATAAAAAATATTTGAACTGCAACATACATAAAAGAAGTCACAACAGAGCCTTCCAGGCTACAGTGAACGATTAAGCAGATAGCAGTATTATAAAGAAAGACTCAGTCTCGGGCTGGGAAGACAGCAGAATGGTTCTGCAAAAGCCTTTCAAGCCTGAGGCTCTGAGATCATACGTTCAATGGCCCAGCACCACCATAAGCCAGAACTGAGCAGTAGTGTTCTGGTCTCTTCCTCTCTCTCTCTCTCTCTCTCTATCTATCTATCTATCTACTCTTCCTAGTTTAAATAAAATATTTAAAAAAATAAGACACAGTCTCAGATTCTCACATATTCTTGCATCTACGCAAACAGGTACATGCACCACAGAAACTGAGTTGAAGTTCCTGTGCTTCCTGTTTTGTTCTTTGTATCTCTAACAATGTAATCCACCTGTAAGCTTTCAGTCCTAAACCAATCAAAAAAGCACAGGAAAACAACAGCATCCGTGTGGACGTAACCCCACCATTATTTGGAAGTGATTTCTGTGACTAAGTTCTCAAAGCGATGTATCTAGGAGGACGGTGTCGGTGTACTTTTGCCCAGTGGTCTCGCTCCATACGCCAGAGACCCTCGATGATGCAAACAGGAGAGACCCGCTGCCTGTGCGGACCAGGGTCGTGGCTGGCAGAGGCTGAAATGGACTGGCACCCGTCACGGAGAAACGTGGGGGTGTGCCCACCCCGTGACAGCAACCCTACACATCAGCATTTCCCGATCAGCGGACGCTGGAGCTGGACAAGCAGGGAAGAGAGGCAGAGAAAGAGAAAGACAGGTTCCCTGCCCACTGACTGATGGAGAGAGGCTTCACATGCGTGTCACTGGAGAAACACAAATCAAAACTTTTCTGTGATTCCATCTCACCGCTGTGAGAAGAGCCGACGTCGGGGATGGGGGAAAACCAAGGTCTCCTCCGCTGCTGTGGCCACAAACGCCGGGAAATGCTACGGAGCCCACAGACAAGCACAGGTGGGCACAGCGCGTTCCCACTCGCAGGTGGGGTCCAGGAAAAAGGGGCTTTCGGCCAGGAGACAGAAAGAAGCAGGACAGGGAGTTGGGCGGTGGCGCAGCGGGTTAAGCGCAGGTGGCGCAAAGCGCAAGGACCAGCTCAAGGATCCCTGTTCGAGCCCCCGGCTCCCCACCTGCAGGGGAGTCGCTTCACAGGTGGTGAAGCAGGTCTGCAGGTGTCTGTCTTTCTCTCCCCCTCTCTGTCTTCCCCTCCTCTCTATTTCGCTCTATCCTATCCAACAACGATGACAATAGTAATAACTACAACAATGAAACAACAAGGGAGTAAATATATATATATATATATATATATATATGAAAGCAGAAGAAGAAGACAACAAAAATATTACAGTATAAATCAAGAACAGGAATGGATACTAGCTGCTTGGACTCAGGCTTCTGAACCTGCCCAGCACAGGAGAGAGAGGGAGAGAGGGAGAGAGGGAGAGAAAGAGAAAAGGTAAGCAGGGAGGGGGGGAGTGGGGCTTAAGAGAAACCAAACCTGCTCACATATAAATCTCGAACGTCCAGCCTCGGCAACAGGGAGAGTGAGTTTCTGTTGCCTACGCCAGCCAACCTGTAATATTACGATCTGGCTGCCCTCACACACGAATATAGGAGTCAACAAACAATGTTCTAAATAATCTATATGGGGGGGAGCACATATGCAACATCAGTCATGACAAAAAAATGCAAGTGAGAACCACAGCAGAACACTGCAGCACACACTCAACTGGTTTCATCTAAAAGGAAGAAATGGTGACAGCACCAAATGAGGGGGAGGAGGACACAGATGAGCTGGACGGCCCATGTGCTATTGGTGGAAATGGAAACACGCGGTCTCTCCACCAGTGCTTCCGCTAAACCTACAATTACCATGCGACTAAACCTACAATTACCATGTGACCTAGTGACTGCACTCTTGCTCATTTACCACTGGGAACAGAAATGCATTCTTAAACAAATACACACAAAGGAATAGGGGGTAGGGTTAAGCAGAGGGAAAGCTACAAACAGGTTTTTTTTTTTTTTTTTTTCATATCGTAGCATCAGTATTTCCGTTGCAATACTCAGTCACTTGAGGATGACTGAGGGATTGTTAGGCCACATCTCTTTGTATTATTCCATATGACCAGAGGTCCGTCTACACTTACCTTAAAATAAGCTTAATTACATAAAATTAAAGAGGAAAAAAAAATCAGTAATTCCTGCTAAGCAGTTTGTATGTATTTAAATACAATTACAACAATAAAATGTAGTCTCAAGGGTTACAAAGCTGGGAACACTTGATGAACACTTGATGATAAACTCCCTATGAGTTTACAGATAATACACAACCTGAGATAAAACAAGTAACAACCAACTCTCTTAGAAACAAATTTTTTTTTTTATTTCATAATGATCAAGACCTTAGGATAAGAGGAGCATAATTCCACACAGTTCCCACCACCAGAGTTCCATATGCCATCCCCTCCATTGAAAGCTTCCCTATTCTGTATCCATCTGGGAGTCTGGACCAGAATTCTTTATGGTGAGCAGAAGGTGAAAGGTCTGGCTTCTGTAACTGCTTCTCCGCTAGACATGGGCGTTGGTAGGTCAATTCATGCTCCCAGCCAGAAAAAGAGTATTTTTAATACCTTACAATTTTAAAATGTTAAATATGAAACAGAAAAACTTGTCCAATTTTATACTGCTTAGAAACAAATAGGAGGTTTTATATGCCCATCTTCAGTGATAGGCTAGAAATATAATATCATCTTCTCTTGAAAACATAATTCACGCCATGTCAATTTTCTCTGCACACTTAAAAGAAGGGCTGGGGAAGACAGCATAATGGTTCTGCAAAAAGCTCTCATGCCTGCAACTCTTAGGTCCCAGGTTCAATCCCCAGCACCATAAGCCAGAGCTGAGCAGTCTCTCTGTCTCTGTCTCTCCCTCATTAAAATAAATCAAGTTTTTTTAAAAGCGTGATGAGCAGGGAGCAGTTGAGTGCGCGCCGGGTTAAGCACACATAGTGCAAAGCACAGGGACCTGCTCAACGATCCCCGTTCAAGCTCCTGGCTCCCCATATGCCATTTATAATCCAAGTAGTAGAAAGAAAAAAGAAAGAAAGAAAGAGGGGGCCAGGTGGTGGCACACTTAAGCACACATGCTATAGTGCGCAAGGTCCCAGGATCAAGCCCCCAGACTCTCCCCCTGCAGGGGGAAGCTTCTCAAGTGGTGAATCAGGGCTGCAGGTATCTCTCTGTCTCTTCCCTAACACCCCCCCCCCCGTCAATTTCTCTCTGTCTCTATCCAAAAATAAATTTAAAAATTTTAAAAAGAAAGAAAAAAAAAGTAAGGAGAGTGAGATGCAGACCACAGTAACCACTACTTTATGGAGCTGCAGGTCAAAGTGGCTTTATTAGTAACTGCATTAGTCAACCTGTCAAGTGATACACAAATGAATTACATTTGCTGACCACAAGCACTCACCTACAATACATAACTTTGATCAAATATTTAAAAATCTATGTCAAACTGCCTATGTTAGCACAGCGCAATAACCAGAAAAAGTAAATCTCCAGATATGCAGAAAATGCTGTTTGTAATCAACATTAAGTCATTTCAGTTCTCCTCTTGTTAATGTTTGCGTGTCATACATAATAGCAGGTTAATTTCAGACAGTGGCGCAACTGGCTAAGTGCACACATTACAGTGCACAAGGACCTGGGTTCAAGCCCCTGGTCCCTTCCCTACCTGCAGGTCCCAAGTGGTGAGGCAGGGCTGCAGGCATCTCTCTGCCTCTCTCCCTCTGTGCCCCTTCCCTCTCAATCTCTCTCTGTCTCCATCCAATAGTAAATAAAAAGATGGGGGGGGAGGTTAGCCTCTTCATCCTGTCTACATTCTCCTGGGTCCAACTTTGGCAGACTGTACATTTCTAAGAATGTATACATTTATCCTGCTTTGCCCAATTTGCTTGCGAAGCAGCAAAGAAAAGCCCCAGTGTTAAGGGCCAAGTGGCGGCACACCTGCGGTTGAGTGCACGTTACAGTGCTCAAGGACCTGGGGTCACGCTACAAAGGGAAGCTGCGCGAGTGGAGAAGCGGAACTGCAGGGGTCTCTCTGTCTCTCTCCCTTCCCATCACCCCCTTTTCCCGCTCAATTTCTGGCCGTCTCTATCCAATAAATAAAGATTTAAAAAAGGCCTACGATCATCATCTACTTTGTATGTCTGCTTCATCAGTTGTGATTTACCCTCTCTCATAGCTGATTCTTTTTATCGTCGCTTCTCTTTTTTTCTTGATTTGTCTGTATAGAAAGTTTTTACAGCTTCTTTTCAGAGTCTCCAACTTGTCTTTGGGAGACAACTCCGCAGCCACGACTGATCGTGCCCTTCTCTCCTTTTTGTCTTACTGTAACTAATAAAGGTCACTGCTACTTAAAAAAAAGAGAGAGAGAGAAAGAAAGTTTTTACAGTAGAATTATGGGATCTCCACATCATTATGACTGAGTGGCATATGCAACTACATTTGGGATTATGAGCTAAAACACATTTTTTTATAAAAGTATCCTATCTTAAACAGTAATGTGTTATTATTTCTTTTGTGGTTTCTAATGAAATATCAATTTGATTCTTTAGCTGCTACAAGGAAAAGCTAACATACCTCTTTATTTTTCGGGTGTAACAACAGTGCTTGATTTTTATTTTATTTGTGATTGATAGTAGTTTATAAGATGGTCTGCTGACAGTGTCTAGCTCCACACCACACCCACCCCCAAAGCTCTGTATCCCTACCCTGCCACCTCCCAAAGATTACCACCAGAGTTCTTACAAGTTTTAAAAATAGTCTGCTAGCTTCTGGTTTGTTTGTTTGTTTGTTTGTTTGTTTCAAGTTCCTGTGTCTCAAATCTCTGGGTTCCATATATGACTGAAGCCATCTGGCCGTTGTTTGATCTCTTTACCTGTTCCACTAAGAATCATCACCTCCAGTTCCATCCATTTTGTCCCAAAGGACACAATATCACCTTTTTTGATCACAGAGTAGTATTCCATGGAATATGTACCCCATACCTTCCTTAGCTAGTCATCTGATGACAGGCGTTTAGGCTGCTTCCAGTCTTTGGCTGTTGTGAATAATGCACCTATGAACATAGGGGTGCATGTGTCCCTTTGAATTAATGCTTCATATGTCCTTCTGAATTGATGTTTCAGTGCCTCAAAGTGATTGTTGCTGGATCATAAAGTAATTCATTTTTATCTGTTTAAGAACTCTCCGCACAGTTTTCCAAAAGGGCTACCCCAGTCTGCATTCTGCCAGCAGCGAAACAGAATTCCCTTTGCTCCACAGCCTCACTAGCACCTGCCATTTCCTGGTCTGCTGATGTAACTAATGAATCTTTCTGATTAACGGCCACGTTAATTATTATACGTACCAACTGTGTGATTTTCTAAGTCTAAAGTAAAATGGGGGGGGGGGGAAGCAGGATAATTTTTTCAGAAAAGAGTTCAACGTTTTTGAGGTTAATGAACAGAATGTAATGTGCTCCCACACAGCATTAGAAGCAACACCCGGGGGAGTCGGGCTGTAGCACAGCGGATTAAGCGCAGATGGCGCAAAGCACAAGGACCGGCATAAGGATCCCGGTTCAAACCCCGGCTCCCCACCTGCAGGGGAGTCGCTTCACAGGCGGTGAAGCAGGTCTGCAGGTGTCTGTCTTTCTCTCCTCCTCTCTGTCTTCCCCTCCTCTCTCCATTTCTCTCTGTCCTATCCAACAACAATAACAACAATAACTACAACAATAAAACAACATGGGCAACAAAAGGGAATAAATAAATAAAATATTTAAAAAAAAAAAAAAAAGCAACACCCGGTCAGAACAGAACCCGGTCAGGGCTGCTGCTGCTGGTTATCAACTCCAGTCTGCACCAACCAGAACGCACAGTAGCTCCAAAGAAGATGCAAGTCAGATATGTGAGATCAGTGCAGGGTGTCGTGCCAGTTTGACAGCTTAACTACAGCCAATTACTTTTCCTCTTGTTGTCTTTATTTACTCATTTCTAAATAGGTAAAAAAAAAAAAAAAAGTCTCTGTATCATAAAAAGTATGTGTACAGACTGATTAGTCTAGTGAATATTACACATGCACCGAAGCATACTGAGTACACAAATAGCAGCTATTACCACTGTTCTTCTTGGATGACTTTTTTTTCTAAAAAACATGCCCCCCAAAAAAACTAATATTACAGTACACGAAATCGAATTTCCCTAGATGCCAAATATAAAGATATTTGCCGGGGGTGGGGGGGTGGAATCATGTATGTAGGAATAAATTTAACAAAGGAAACAAAGACTTTTACATTAAAAACAGAGAAAGAGGAGAAGGAGGTGGAAGGGAGGAGAAAGGAGGAGGAGGAGGAGGAGAAAGAGGACGAGAAGTGGAGTGTTTTTTTTCTGGCTCATCTTCCTCCTCCTCTTCCTCCTCCTCTTCCTCTTTTTTCTCTTCCTCCTTTTCCTCTTCCCCATAAAGAAGTTTCCAGCCTCAAGCCAGGTATACTTGTATAAAGTTTGATCAATGAAGTACAGATATATTGAAAGAAAAAAGTAAACTAATACTCCAAATTTAAATCCTATTATATATTGCCACCAGCCTTATATTACTCAGATTCGTATTTTTTAAAAAGAATAATTGTGAATACATTGTTTTAAATTCCAAATTACTAAAGTTACATATTTTGACAATTCCTGCAACAAGACTGTCACCGAGAGAAAGTCCAACTTTAAGGAGCTATACTGACAAAATTTAAAACATTCCTGTCAAACTCCAGTGACACGGTTGTATTTTCAGCTTGTAATTACTATCGCTAAAGAGTTTTTAATCATTCTTAGTATTCACTTAAGTGTTTGAAATATTTTCTAAATATTTATTTTTATTTATTTATTCCCTTTTGTTGCCCTTGTTGTTTTATTGTTGTAGTTATTATTGTTGTCATTGTTGTTGGATAGGACAGAGAGAAATGGAGAGGGGAGGGGGAAGGCAGAGAGGGGGAGAGAAAGACAGACACCTGCAGACCTGTTTCACCGCTTGTGAAGCGACTCCCCTGCAGGTGGGGAGCCAGGGCTTGAACCAGGATCCTTACGCCGGTCCTTGTGCTTAGCGCCACCTGCGCTTAACCCGCTGCGCTACAGCCTGACTCCCTGAAATATTTTTAAATCCTTTACTTCCACAAAAGCAGCTTTCAACTTAGAGAGCTACATTTATATTTCAAGTGCAATTCCATAATAGGATGGAAAAAAACACAAAGAAAATATTTAGGTGATCCTTTGTCCTTGAAAATTATACAAACTTGACCTAGAATTAAAAAGAAGAAAAAGAGAGGAGGCAAGCCACATGGGTTGCAAAGAGTGAGGTACATTTAAGAAAATAAAAATGCAAATATGCATTTTAGCCATCTCCTGAATTTATTAACCTAAAAGGTTTAATTTCCATTTCCCTGCATCAGCTTTATTTATAAAATGTCGTGCCCTATAAATACACTGTTGTTTTCTATAGTCAAGCACCCTCTTAACAAATCTTCTCATTAATATGGAAATTCAAAGTCAATCGGTCTTCTCTCCCTGACAGCCCCATGAATTCCTAGTGCACTGGATAATCGGCTCTGACTTGGCATCCACTATCCATCATCAAAGATGTCAGCTAGAAAAATTATGGAAACTGTGCTGCAACTGATAGGACCGCATTCTACTTTGTCAACATTTAATTGTTCCTCAAATCATACATTTACATATAAACAGCCTAAATACTGATCTATAATCATGTAAGTAAAACAAATTAAAAATATCTTCTGCCGCTCGAGAAGCCTGTTTGTCTGTGATATGTTCATTTACGAGCTTATTGACAATAGCATGTACATGAGTTCATCTCAGGAAGTATTTCTACGATTTTCATCTCCTCCAAAAAAAAAAAAAAAAAAGAATAAACAAAACACAATTTTGCTATCTTTCAAGCATTGAAACACAGAGGCTCGATGAGAAACAATTTTTTCTCTTTGGAAAGCAAATTTAATTATGGTTGTTAGCTCATTGCCAGTGTCTAAACTCTAAAGATGGGGAGACTTCAAAGCCAGCCCTGACTGAAACACAATAAGCAAACACACAAAAACTTAGTAAGACAAATAAGCAAAACACTGTCTCATTTACAAGGCATGAGGTAGGAGAACATAATGTTGGTAAAACTAAGGGGCTCCAGCTGGCCGGGCTAGCTTCACGGGCGGGTAACAGAGACGACCAGAGACATACGGCTGGGCCGGGAAGCTGTATTTCTTTATTCAGGAACAACAATTTATAAACTAAGACAAACTAATCACCAAACAAAACTCTCCTGCCTCTTTCTCACATGGCGGCGCCAAGAACTCTGTTGCCTCTTTCCCCCGTGGTGGCGCCCAGCACTCTCGAACTCTGAAACTCTGGAACTCTCTCGGGGTTCCTTGGGGCGGGGACAAGCGAGCCCGCGAAACTAGCAGGACTGAACCAATTTTCTTGGCAGGGGGAGAGCTAGAACAAACCAATGTAAAGCATACAACACATAAGATTGTAAGTGTTCACCAGATAACAAATTACTGTTTATACTTCTGAGCTCACTTTTCAGAAGCATATTATCTAGGCTAATCCCTTTCTCTCTCTCTCTCTCTCTCTCTCTCTCTCTCTCTCTATATATATATATATATATATATATACATATATATATGTATATATATAGTGTATTTATAGGCATATATACCTCAGTTTCTCCACCTATAAAATGGGTATAATAATTCCAACCTTTTTCTTCTCTTTTTAACCAGTTCACTGCTTAGCTCTAGCTTATGCTGGTGGTACAGGGGATTGAACCTTGGACCTGGGAACCTCAGGCATGAAAGTCTGTTTGAAATAACCATGATGCTCTCCCTCCTGCCCATAATTCCAACTTCTCTATCTTAAACTACATACAAGCGTACAAAATATAATAAATCACCTAAGTGAAAATATCTCAATATCTAAGGTGAGGCTTGGGAGACAGTCTAACAGGCAGAAAGACGCCCATGTCTCAAGTCCCAGGTTCACTCCCCAGCACTGCCATAGCCAGAGCTGAGCAGGGCTCTGTTCCCTCTCTCTCTCTCCTTCTTCTTATTAAAATAAACCGTTAAGGGAACAGGTATGGAGACAGATGGTGCCCATATATATTTTTTTAAGTTGCAATATATATTTTTCATATTTTCTCTTAGTATTAGCAGAAGAAACCTCTTGATTTTTAATGAATTTGGTATTTATAAGGTTTTTTAATTTTTCTATACCTTTTAAATTATTTTAAATACTTTTTCTACAAGTTCTTCCACTTAAACTGTCCCTTTTATAACATGAACTAGTGTTTATCTTTGCAAGTGACCTTTGCCTGCAGTAAAAGCATCTGAAGCATCAGCAAAGACCTTTTTTATTCCCCTGACTCCATGAAAAAACACAAATTATGGGGAGTCGGGCTGTAGTGCAGCGGGCTAAGCGCAGGTGGCGCAAAGCACAAGGACCGGCATAAGGATCCCGGTTCGAGCCCCGGCTCCCCACCTGCAGGGGAGTCGCTTCACAGGCGGTGAAGCAGGTCTGCAGGTGTCTATCTTTCTCTCCTCCTCTCTGTCTTCCCCTCCTCTCTCCATTTCTCTCTGTCCTATCCAACAACGACAACAACAATAATAACTACAACAATAAAACAACAAGGGCAACAAAAGGGAATAAATAAATAAAATAAATATTAAAAAAAAAAAATTTAAAAAAAAAAAAAAGAAAAAACACAAATTATAACAGTAAAAAAAAAAAGATAAAGAAATCATGAAAACAACTCAATACTAATAGTTTCACTTTGCCTTCCTTTCTAAAACAAATCATGTGTTTATTTCCTTTATCTGATAGAGACAGAGAGAAGCTGAGATGGAAAGGGAGACAGAGAAGGAGTGAGAAAGAGAGACACGGGGGCCAGGCAGTAGCTCAGCGAGTTAAGCGCACATGACGCGAAGCACTGGCATAAGGATCCCGGTTCGAGCCCCCGGCTCCCCACCTGCAGGGGAGTCGCCTCACAGGCGGTGAAGCAGATCTGCAGGTGTCTGTCTTTCTCTCCCCCTCTCTGTCTTCCCCATCTCTTTCCATTTCTCTCTGGCATAAAGAAAAGAAAAGGGAAGGAAGGAAGGAAGGAAGGGAGGGAGGGAGGAAGGAAGGGAGGGAGGGAGGGAGGGAGGGAGACACGTGTAGCCCTGCTTCACTGTGGGTGGGGACTGGGACTTGAAACTTTGTCCTAGAGCTCACAATAATGTGTGAGCTGAACAGGTGAGTCACCAGCTGGTCTTTGCGTTCCACAGTAATGCCCACAGTTCTTTACTACCTGAGACGCTTCCTACAACATCAGAAGTGAAACCGATTGAAGCAGATCTAAGTACCAAGCAGGCCTGCTTCTTCCAGGTATAGTGAAATGTAGCTTAATCATTTGGACTATTGAATTCTCAAATTGAAAATTACAATATGCAGTCTTGAAAAGTTGGATTCAGCTTAACGATGAGACGGAGAAGTCTCTACAACTAAAAAAAAAAAAAAGTTTCTCAGAAAATCAAATTACTAACTAGTCACAAAGAAACACTGAGTTGGTTTACTTACTTAGGCAAGGTTTAAATAATGGCAACCCAAGTAAGCCTTATTTATTAAATTTTTGAATGTTTCTTTTTTTAGTTTTTAAAAATCTTTTTGTTTACTTATTATTATTAGCTAGAGAGAGAGAAAATGAGAGGGGAGAGAAAGACAGAGAGGGAGACAGACAGACACCTGCAGCCCTGCTTCACCACGTGTGAAGCTTTCCCCTGCAGGTGGGTACCAGGGTCTTGAACCTGGGTCCTTGCACACTATAGCGTGTGCACTCAACCAGGTGCACCACCACTAGGAACCTAAATCTTAATTTTATAAAATGTATTTGTACCACAAATCTAACATCTATGACAATCGCTTACTTCTAACATTGCAATACAGAAATCACCCTTACTTATAGGAAAGTGTGTTCTTCGAGTAAAAGTGTAAGAACACGAGAGCAACTAAATTAAAATGGTTGTCGTACTTATTTTTCATACTACTATAAACTTTAATTACTTCTATAATTAAAAAAAAACAAAAAACATGGGGACACAGCTAAACCCTTACAAATACTGCAGTGGTTTTTCTTTCTTTTAACCAAAGAATCTCAAAGGAAATCTTATTCACAGGTACAGATAAAAGGCAGAGGAAGGTGAAGAACGTCCTGCTAGAAACAGGAAGTAGCAAGAGTCAAGAGTAAAACAGTAAGGGGCCCGGCGGTGGCGCACCTGATTGAGCACACGTTACAGCGCACAAGGGCCTGGGTTCAAGCCCCCGGCCCCCACCCGCATGGGGAAAGCTTCACAAGTGATGAAGCAGGGCTGCAGGTGTCTGCCTGTCTCTCTCCCTTCCCCCCTCAATTTCTCTCTGTCTCTATCCAATAATAAATAAATGAATAATTTTTACAAAGAATGAAATAGTACAGAACACTACTGCCTTAGCTGGAACTGGTGTGGCAGGGCTACAGTATTGTGGGGGTTTAGGTCGCCTACTAACTCTATGACTTCGAATAATATCAGATTGCGGGACTCGGACTCGGGTGGTAGCACAGAGTGTTAAACGCAGGTGGCGCAAAGCGCGAGAACCGGCGTAAAGATCCCGGTTCGAGCCCCTGGCTCCCCACCTGCAGGGGAGTCGCTTCACAAGCAGTGAAGTAGGTCTGCAGGTGTCTCTCTTTCTCTCCCCCTCTGTCTTCCCCTCCTCTCTCCATTTCTCTTGTCCTATCCAACAACAACATCAGTAACAACACCAATAATAACTACAACAGTAAAAGAAAAAAAATAATAATATCAGATTGCAAAGAAGTGGCAATGGTAGGAGTTATTTAGTTCAGTGCCGGTGCACCCACGGCCGTGATCACACTCCACCTTCTATTTGTGCTAACCAGCACTCTCACACCTAAACACGGGGAAATGTATGCAGCCCTTCCAACTTTAAAAATTACCGTTCAGAACAGTAACTGCACGTTGTAGTAAGGGACTTTGACTTCCTTGCTTTACAAATTGTTTTTAAAACAGATTTTACCTAGACTAGCAGAAACACAAATATACACACAACAGAAAACAAAGCCTACAGACTGTTGTGTGGTTTCAGGAGATGGGAGTGAGAAAAGCATGCTGGCCATCTCCACTTAATGCCAAGACTAAGGGGAAGCCTTGGGGACAGCTTTCAAAAATGCTCTGAAGATGACAGGAAACAAGACACTGTGAATGATAACAGTAGTTAGATGGGCAAAATTACATATAACCTTACACAACAGGGAAGAAGTATCTGACTGATATTCAGAAAGGGAATTGGATGAGATAAGACAAATAGCTGTTACCCATAAAAATGTCTTGTTAACGTTACCATTTACATAAAAGGACCAGACCATCTGTACGGCAGGTTGCTTATCCCAACAAAAATGTCACTGAAAGTTGACTTTGCTCAGTGATAAATAATAATATCTTTGAAAAATAAAAGTACTTTGTCATGCACACAAGCCACACTCAAGTCCAGCGCCCATCTGACTGTAAAAAGTTTAAGTGTTGTGGTATCTACTTCCCTCTCCTCTCTGGCTCCGGATCCACCTGCCAGTGTCCATGTCCAGCAGAGAAGCCATGACAGAAGCCAGACCTCCCACCTTCTGCTCCCCATAAAGAATTTTGGTCCAGACTCCCAGAGGGATAAAGACTAAGGAAGCTTCCAATAGAGGGGATGGGACAGAGATCTCTGGTGGTGGGAACTGTGTGGAATTGTACCCCTGTTATCTTACAATCTTGTTAATCATTATCAAATCACTAATAAATTTTTTTTAAAAAGTCAGCTTGGAGCAGTAAACCCCAGTAGCCACAACCTACTTATAGTAATAATAATAATACAGGCAGACAGTAGAATTTCTTCAGTTAAGAGCATTAAGGGGCATGAGACTATGTAACAGTAATTCCAAACACACTTGATTTTCATCTATTGATAGAATAGCCTAAACAAAATCTAATAATAAAATTAAGGAGTCAACATTACATATAGCCTACAGATTTAAAAAAAAATACATTTAATTTTGGGCAGGGGTAGATAGCATAATGGTTATGCAAAGAGACTCTCTTGCCTGAGGCTCCATAGTCCCAGGTTCAACCCCCCGTACCACCATAAACCAGAGCTGAGCAGTGCTCTGCTAAAACATGGAAATTTTTTTTTTAAGTACTTAATTTTAATATTTTTCTTCCCTATTTCTGTAGAGAGGAAGACTGAGACCACAGCACCTGGGCTTCCTTCAGTGCAGTGGAGGTGAGGCTCGAGTCTGAGTCTATGTGGATGGCAGAACAGAAAAACACACACTGATAATCATTTAAATCACTTAAACATCTCTAAATAACATCTCAAGTACTGTGAGTAATTTTCCATTTGGTATACCTATGTCTTTCAAGTTTATTTCCGATTAATAAAAGCACTGTGTACTTACTTACTGAGGATTATAAATTTATACGCAAACTACCATGAAATAACTTGGGAATTTTTGTCCTCTAAAATTTTACAAAGATCATTTTTAAAATATGCCATACTGATCTATGAAAGGACAAAAAGAAGCAAAAGATTAGAGTGAAGGCTACTTTTATATTTGTTTAATGACTGTTCATTTGATGGTTTCTTTAAACAAGTTAAATATCACACTTAAATCCAAATACACACACTGAGAGATCTCTACTGCAAACCACGTAACAGAATCTTCTAAGTCGTCTATGTAGTGAAAAGAATAAAGCATGCTTCTGGTGTTGATCTGCACATAGCAAACAAGTAGTAGCTGACTGTAAGGTGCATTTAATTATTAAGCTTACCAAGATTCTACCAGCTCTAACAAAAGGAATACGAACTTTTTTTTAGAAATATAACACTGGGCAAAAGTAGTTTAAAAGTTCCGTTGCATTTATGTATAAAAGATGAGAAATTACCCCCAGTTCCTATTCACATGTGTCAAAATTACACTATCTCCATTTACAAATGGGTCTCTGGAACAGGGACCTGAGAGTCAAAGGTATGAAAGTAACAGATAACAGAATAATTCCATGATCTGGCTACAATGCTTGCAGATACCATCTCCAATGGCCGCTCCTAACAAGGGTTTCTGGCTAGGTAGTAAGCTAAATGTGTATGCATCTGCACATTAAACACATATAAAATTATGAACACTCATCCTTGCATTTATATTTGGGGTTCCTGCTTTCAAAAGGGAGCAAAGTGAGTATGCCTTAAGTACACAGAACTCTACACTGTATTGCTCATTTGCTACTCAAGCCTGTTAAGCTCACCTATCTTCTCAGCACTCTGTCTAAGTAGAAGACCTGTCCGGCACTCACCTCCCTCCAAGGACTGACAAACTGGGTCCGAGCGTAACGAGTCAGCATGTGGATTATGACAACCTGGCCCCACTCCTCCACATCGACCAGCAGATTGCAAAGCTTGCGGTAATTCCTGTGTATCAGGTCAGTTCTCTCCGGGCACACTTCTTCAAAAGCCATCACGACACTGCCAGCAACCAACTTTAGAAAAGAAGAAAATAGTGACTCATTAAAAAGTGTTTTTCTCCACATCACAGAACTCAGGTGTTAAAGAGAGGTGATCATTGCTGTGGATGTTGGATGTTGACTCCGTCATCTAATATAATACAATGACTGTTCCTATTTTAACAACCAATTTTAAAATGTCATTCTGTCAAGGAATAATATTAATAGCCATAATATAGCTGGAAAAGTAATACCTTTTGATTGAAATTTTGACCATTTTAAATACTGTCAGATTATATTTTTAAGCTTGTACATGAATTAAGCATATTAGTAATGCACATTTTTCAAAAGCTAACCTCAATTCCAAACATTTACTATTTACTGTATCACAGTATTTAAAAAAAAAAAAAAAAGACTTAAGACAGTAACAAAAGCCACATCTTGTCAAATGAGAACGACACTAATGCCATCATGAACTTATCTTTAAAGATATGTGTGAGGAACACGATTTAATTGAAAAAGAAATGCTTTCAAGATTTGCAGATTTTAATCCACCTCTTAATTTGCTTAAAGAAAACACCACGGTTACTTACAAAATAATCTGTACAAGTGAAATTCTATCATTACCAACAAATCATAGTGTTCTCCAAGACCAACTTAATGGGCTATAAATGCTGTTTTTGGAATTGTGCTTTTGCAAAGTGGTAAATTAAGATGTTTTTTGGTATAAAGCTACAAACTAAACACAGTATGTGATATACAGATACTTCTATACATGCTACTAATGTGCACAGAGTTAGCCAACAATATAATAACACTTTTGAAGAAATAAATTATTATCATATTCTTCTGAGCACTTGGGATCTTCATAGTGTTACCTAAAATTTCCCCAGTGACACAAAATAAACAATTAAATAGAAATATAACTCACTGAGATGGTATTTTTTTTTCAAAAGTATTAGATACAAAGGTATTCATATTTTTAGTGTTATGTCCTTCTACTTGGCTGACATTTAGTTTATTAATATGCAACCAACAATACAATTGAAAGAAAACAGCTCAGAATATAGACTTGCTATTATGCTAAACAAGTTTGCAGCCCTGTGGGGATTTTATGAATTACCAATCAGTATAAACGTGAAGCTGCATTTATTGACTCCAGCCCATGTACTGGGGCCTGCTGGTCCCAGCATGCAGCACCTCAAGCAAAAAAAGCAAAGAATTGATTATTTGTGTGAACTAAATAAAAATGCATTATACTTATAATTTTCTATTTGCCGTTGATACAGAAAGCAGGTTAAGGTTGTGTGTTCAACTCTCAATTTCGATGTCTTCTGCATGAATTACTCTATAGAAATTATATTCTATCATTGTGTTTCTTAAAGGTTGAATGAGTCGCACTTAAAATCAAGTAGAAGGCATAGTCTATGACATCGAGTTGTACCTAGTGTTATAGCCTTCCTGGTGTGTTCACATATGTCAACCCAGCCCTAAGACATACGTGCCAATTGCTAAAGAATAGAATTCAGTCTCACTTGGAATAAAAGAATCTGGGAAATTAAAATAGTAATTCAACACAGGTTCAATTTAGTAAATACTAAGTAAAAGCAAGCTATCTTTGCCGAAGCCCAGATTCTCCTCCAAGTATATTTTGACTCTGGGTCAGTTCAATGGGAACCAACAGGAGATTCATTAAAGTGAGAGCTAGCAGCACAGAATAACCCTAACGTGCCCGCAAGGACTATGAAAATGGAAAGAAAATAGTCAAACACTTCAGTACAAATAATGTTAAGAAAATGTAAAAATAATTAGGAAGAATTAAAGTGCCATCCTAAATAAAACTAGCCATTTTGAGCATTTCATTGTCTAGTTTTGTTTTGTTTTTTTAAATCTTGACCATAAGCTAAACAATGTCAGAAGAATTAATAATTCTGCTCTACTAAATGTTCAATATTCTATAAAACTTCCAGAATTGTAATAAAATGATCTACTCAGATTTTTAAAGCCAAAAATATTGGTTTCCCCAAAACAGACAGTTAATTTCCATCTCACTGTGTCAATAGTAGCTTTTTATATAAGGGAAAAAATAAATCATAACAACAAAACTAGCAATGAGCTCATCAGATTCAAATGCAGTTTTCCATTTATGTATTTTTTATATTAAAGCAATCAACACGGTTCATTTATCTTCCCTTGGTTGCCATGTTTTTCTGTGCTGTTGCTATGAACTTCAGCCATTAGTTGTGTAAACTACATGAACCATCAACAAAAGCGACACCCCATCTATGGAGTTCATATTTTCTCCAGATTATCTATGCTAGTTGACAAGATGGTAATGAAAAAAATCACACTAAGCAAATGGTTCCTCTAATAACAATAAATTTTCTATAAAATTATGAAGGGTATGAAACGTTTCCTTGCATCTATTTTGTCATGAATTCTAATTAACACGGCAAAAACCTGAGAGTGCTGGGTCATCACAAGAAGAGCATCAAGGTTTGATTGATAATAGAGTCCAAGATGGCCAATTCTGCCAGGATTCTCTTCTCTTAAATTGATGGCAAACCCAACCTGCCCTAATCATACAGCCCAAATGATATTCCCCTTCTTATTTCAATTTTCTTGAGGCATGGAAAATGGGAAAGATCCGTCATTTATCTTCTAATAGCTGGATAATAGATCGATCACAATAAAAACTGCAGAAATTCAGAGGTATGTTTTTTGCCCACAACGAAGATGCTTATACCAACATTACATCAATAACTTAGAAGATGTCTTACGCCTAGAGTTTAGCTCTGAACTAAAATGTTTTCATTAAACATCTTTTTGTAGGCAAATAAAGTGGAAACAATGTCATTTTTTTTTAAAAAAAAAATTACAAACTCGGTTTTTCAAGAGACATTGTCCTATTTTGTTTTCCAACAAAATTGTTTTCCATTACAAAGCTAAACTCTCTAAAAAGATTTCTTCAAATGTAACCTGAAATGAAAGGGAAATAAGTACACTCTGCTTTGGAGGTGTTCTAAAGAAAAAAAAAATTGTCCGCTGCACTTCATAAATTACTCGACCAATTAAGATTTCTACATTTTAAGGAAAAACGAGAGAAAAAGTCCTGTGAATTTCCTAAAATCATTTTTATAACCTGATATTCAGAAAGGTATTATAGTTTTTAAAAAAAAAAAAAAAAAGAGCTCAGTAATTGTTAAATAGAGAAAACAAGAGGAAATGGTAAATCTAAAAATACATAATAAAGCCAACTTGTAACAGCTGACTGGGGATGAAACAGAGATCATGTGTTTCATTACTACAACTATACTTCTAAATCCAGTTTGTCTTATTTTTAGAAAAGATCTATTCAAATAAAAAAAAATTAGGATCTTTCTCTAGTAAAAGAAAAGACATTTCCTAGTGTATCTCTAAAATACAAATTATAGGAATAATCTTTTTAGATCTCAACAGTAGGAGGAGACAGAAATGTATCTCAAGCTCCAGGAGGCTAAATGGAGGAAAGTCTGAATGCAGATTAACCATGTTCGCATTCCGACTTAGCAGCAGCAAACAGCAAAGGCATCACGGTAGTGCTGGCCCTAAGGAGGCCCTGACAATACACATTAATTCCTTTGCAAACTACAAAGAGAAAAACAGACCTGGCTCATTTAATTTAGAGATTTTTAAACACAATAATTCTTATTGGTTTTCACTGTCAGTGCTGACAATATTAATTTGGAAGGGGGAAGAAATAAAGCTGTCTTTCTTTAGTGAAAGAATCATGTAACTAAATAGCACAAAGAAAGGGTAGGGAATTGCATCACGGTTATACAAGAAGATGCTCATGCCTGAGGCGCCAAAGTCCCAAATTCAGTCCCCTGCACCACCATAAACCAGAACTCTGGCAAAAAGAATAATAGCAATAATAATAAGATCTACATATATCTGCAGAAGTGTCATATTGATTTTAATCTTTGTCTACCCCAAATCCCCCAAAAACAAGATTACAAAAATGTATACCTTAAAATTACAATTATGTAACATAAAAACAAAAAAACTAAGGAGTCAGCAACTTTCAGGTAAGAGGGAAAATAAATCCTAAATCTCACAACTATCTTTCATATATATAAAATAAAACTTGACAAAGATTTATGACTATGGGGAAAAATGGCCCAAACCAGACACACAGGAATTAGTGGTAGCCCCAGTAAGGAACTGAGATCAACAGCACAGGAGTATCCTAAGTGTGAAAATACCAGAAAAATTCCTGATAGACCACAACAGATTACCAGGAGAAAGAGTAGCATGCCAAGGAGAAGCTTTAACAGTTGTGAAGCTAGGCCCAACCCCTGTGGAGAACAGTCTGGAGAACTCTCAGAAGGCTAGCTAGCAGTGGACCTGCCCTAGGACCCTGCAATTCCTCTCCTGGGGATAGATCCTAAGGAACCCAACACACCCATCCAAAAAGATCTGTGTGCACCTGTGTTCATAGGAACACAATTTATAACAGCCAAAACCTGGAAGCTACCCAGATGTCCAACACCAGATGAGTGGCTGAGCAAGTTATGGTCTCTATACACAATGGAATACTACCCAGCCATTAAAAATGATGAACTAACCTTCTTTACCTCATCTTGGATGGAGCTTGAAGATACCATGTTAAATGAGATAAGTCAGAAGCAGAAGGATGAATATGGGATGATCTCACTCTCAGGCAGAAGTTGAAAAACAAGAACAGAAGGGAAAACACTAAGCAGAACTTGGACTGAAGTTGGTGTCTTGCACCAAAGTCAAAGACTCTGGGGAGGGGGTGGGAGGTGGTTCAGGTCCCAGAACAGGATGGCAGAGGAGGACTTAGTGGGGGTTGAGTTGTTATGTGGAAAACTGGGAAATGTTACGCATGTACAAACTATTGTATTTACTGTCGACTGTAAACCTTTAGTCCCTAAATAAAGAAATAAAAAAAAGAGGCATGAAGCAAGGTGATGGTGTCTCTGGATCTCTTATCTCGAGGGGGTTGGAGGGGGGAAGCCTCAAAGAGAAGTAACAGAATCAGAGACAGAAAAACACAACAAAGGAAAAAAAACAGCACAACCTGGCATGTAGACAGACAGGTGAAAATAGATAAAGAGACAGACAGACAGACATATTGGGGCTGGGCAGTGGTGTGTTGGTATGCATGAGACCCCTTCTGTTTCATTTGGTTTAAATCCCCCCTGCTTAACACTATTCTATTTACATAACCACTTCATTCTATTTATATAACCGCTGTTAACAAGCACCTCCCTCCAGGGCATTGGTTCAATCCCCACTGTTTCATGATATGTTTTTGCTCCACCCCCCCTCTTTGTCACACCCTGATCCTCTCCTTGTCACACTCTGATTGTCACCAGTCACTTTTCTCTCCACCCTCTCTATGTCACACCCTGTTTCCACCCTACTTGGCAAGTATATATAAAGACAGCATTGTGAGTTTTAGAGTACTTTACCTTTAGTTTAGCTCAGCTCGGCTTAGATTGTGCTGCGTCCTGCATGAATAAAGAGATACTGCCTACAGCTCAACTATGAGTCCCTGGTCGTCTGTTACCTGCCCGTGAAGCCAACCCGGCGAAAACAACCTAACCCGTCAAAAACAACAGTGGTGCATCTGGCAGAACACACATGTTACACAGCAGACCTCCATGCTTGAGGCTTGGAGGTCTTGGGTTCCATCCCCAGCACCACCAGAAACCAGAACTGAGCAGTGCCCTGGTTGAAAAAGAACACTGAACTAGAAGATCAACAACACTGCTTTTATGTATCTCTTCTTAGGAACAAAGTCGCAAAGTGCCATAGAGCAGACAAAACGGGATCCAATCTTTTCTTTTAATTTTTTATTTATAGGGGGCCAGGCGGTGGCGCAGCAGGTTAAGCGCACATGGCGCTAAGCACAGGGACCAACGTAAGGATCCTGGTTCAAACCCCTGGCTCCCCACCTGCAGGGGGGTTGCTTCACAGGCGGTTGCTTCACCTGCATCACCACGCAGGTCTGCAGGTGTCTGTCTCTCCCCGTCTTTCTCTCCTCTCTCGATTTCTCTCCCTACCCAACAATGACAGCAATAACAACAACAACAATGATAAACAATGGTAACAAAAAGGAAAAAATAGCCTCAAGGAGCAGTGGATTCATGTACAGGCATCAACCCCCAGTAATAACCCTGGAGGCAAAAAAAAAAAAAATTATTCATAAAATGGAAACACTGACAAGACCATAGGATAAGAGAGGTACAATTCCACACAATTCCCACCACCAGAACTCCATATCCCCTCCCTTACCTACCCTTCCCCTGATAGCTTCCCTGTTCTTTATCCCTCTAGAGCATGGACCCGCCCAAGGATCTCGGTTAAAGCCCCCGGCTCCCCATTTGCAGGGGGGTCGCTTCACAAGCAGTGAAGCAGGTCTGTAGGCCTATCTTTCTCTCTTCCTCTCTATCTTCTCCTCTTTTCACAATTTCTATCTGGCTTATCCAATAAAATCAAAAAATTGGTTGCCAGGAGCAGTGGATTTGTAGTGCTGGCAGAGTCCCAGTGATAACCCTGAATGCAAAATAATAATAATAATAATAATAATAATAATAATAAATACAATAATAATTATTATTAATACAATAGAAACTATTTGAAATGAGGAAACTATATGTTTACTACATCTTGGGTTGAACTTGAAGAAATCATGTCAAGATCATCAAGAAGCAAAAAGAAAATACCAGATAACCTCACTCATAGGCAGATCGTAAGAAGCCAGGACAGTGACAGCTCAGGGCGAAAGATGCACTAGTCTAGCGCAGCAGAGAAGAAGACTCTGACCCGGGCACGGAGGGAGGGAAAGAGGGTGTGGGGCCCCACACGCAGGGGTGGAGAAACAGGGAGGGGAGTGTCGAGTGGTGTGGGGAGACCCATCGGGGCTTTGCAAGTATCTTGTAGATTAGTATTTCCCCCAATAAAGTTTTTTTTTTTTTTTAAAGACAAATACACACAACTGTAAACTGAAAAGTGGAGCTAGGTGGTGGCGTACCTGGTTAAGCTCACACTTTACAATTCAAGCTCTGGACCCCAGCCGCAGGGGGAAAGCTTTGCAAGTGGTGAGGCAGGTCTGCAGATGTTTCTCTGTCTCTCTCCCTCTCTACCTCCCCCTTCTCTCCCAATTTCTCTGTTTCTATCCAATAATAATGATAATAATAATAACCTACACATCAGTGCAAGGGCTGATAAACTGTTCTTTGTTCAGCAAACGTGTGTGTGTGTGTGTGTGTGTGTGTGTGTGTGTGTGTGTGTAATTATACAGCAATTAAAATCAGTGCCTATGGGCTGACTGCCTTCACTGCTAAGTAGCATTCGCACACAGGTATATAAAGAAAATGGACAAAATAAAAATACGCATGTGAGTTTGTTTGCTTTCTCTTTGCATGGAAATATTTATTCTTCAAGGATTTTGATGTGTTCTGCGAAGATTTATAGCACTTCAAAACCAAAGTGAAAAATTAGGTAAAATATGCCACCATGAACGACAATGTCAGTAAAGCACAATTTTATTTTGACGTGAGAAGACATTACTTACAGTGCTTTTGTCCTTCAGAAGCTTTTCGATTACTTCGATCAACATCTCCTTCTGCTCTGGGTCAAGACTAAAGAAGGAAAGGGTTCAACATTATTTTTCTCTTAATTTTAAATTTAAATGAAATTAAGCATTATGAGGATACTGAGAAACGTTAAAGATGGAAAAGGAGAGGGAGTATTATGCCAAAACAGAAACAGAAGGGGAGAGACAAAACAGATAAAGGGGTCAGGCTTTCATGCCAGAGGCCCAGAGGTTCAATCCCAGCCCATGTCAGAACTGAAGGCTGTTCCGTTCTCCCCCCACCCACCTCTCTTTCTTCCTTCCTTTCTTTCTTTCTCTCTCTCTCTGTAACTTATCTCTCCCAAGAAAATAAGTCCTAGAAGGGAGTTGGGCGGTAGGGCAGCAGCGGGTTAAGCGCAGGTGGCGCCAAACACAAGGACCCACGTGAGGATCCCGGTTCGAGCCCCCGGCTCCCCACCTGCAGGGGAGTCGCTTCACAGGCGGTGAAGCAGGTCTGCAGGTGTCTGTCTCTCCCCCTCTCTGTCTTCCCCTCCTCTCTCCATGTCTCTCTGTCCTGTCCAACAACAGCAACATCAGTAACAACAACAATATAACTACAACAATAAAACAACAAGGGGCAAGAAAAGGGAATAAATAAATAAATAAGTATTTTTTTAAAAAGAAAGAAAGTCCTATAAAAATAAACTGAAGGGAAAAAACAAAATAGCAATCATTTTCTACTATGGCTACATCATAGTCAGAAACCAAATATACAGAATTTACAAGTCTGGGGCACAGGAACACAAAGCCTGGAACCAAGGAAAGAAAGGAAATAGTCACATAGAGAGAGAACCGAGAAGTTTCCTTAACAGCAACTCTGAGAACTGAAATATTGGTCTGAAAAATGTCTTCCTAGCAGGGACTTGTAGTAGCTTGCTTACTGGGAAGTTAAGCAGTGGATAGTTAACAGAATGCTAACTAGAGCAATCCAGCGGGAAGCAATCCCAAACATAATAATAAACATAAAGGTGGGGACAAAGGAACCCTCCTGCACTGCTGGTGGGAATGTCAATGGGTCCAACCCTTCTGGAGAGCAGTCTGGAGGACTCTCAGAAGGCTAGAAATGAACCTGCCCTATGATCCTGCAATTCCTCTACTGGGGAGAGATCCTAAGGAACCCAACACACCCATCCAAAAAGATCTGTGTGCACCTATGTTCATAGCAGCACAACTTGTAATAATCCCAAACCTGGAAGCAACCCAGGTGTCCAACAACAGATGAGTGGCTGAATTGCAGTCTATATACAGAATGGAATACTACTCAGCCATTAAAAATGATGAATTCACCTTCTTTACCTCATCTTGGACGGAGCTTGAAGATACCATGTTAAGTGAGTTAAGTCAGAAACAGAAGGATGAATATGGAATGATCTCACTCTCAAGAAGAAGTTAAAAAACAAGAACAGAAGAGAAAACGCTAAGCAGAACTTGGATTGGAGTTGGTGTACTGCACCAAATGGCAGAGGAGGACCTAGTGGGGGTTGAACTGCTATGTGGAAAACTGGGAAATGTTACACGTGTACAAACTAGTGTTTTACTGTCGATTGTAAACCTTTAGTCCCTCAATAAAGAAATAAAAAATAAATAAATAAACATAAAGACGCATATAACAGACACATATGAGGACAAACTGGGTAATAAAAAGGTGTGGACAGAGGCAGATGGGCTAGACAGTTTCCTTTTTTAAATATTTATTTTTGGATGGATAGAGACAGAGAGAAATGGAGAGGGGAAGGAGAAAGAAAAAAATTACCCAGAGACTAAAGGAGGAACAGGAGATGATGAGATTTAAAAGGAAAAATCTTTTTTTTACATGGGTCACTAAGGGACAGTGCTGGACTACCAGACTTTAAGTTCAAGTTACGGGGATGAGTTAGAACGGGAGAGAGAAAAGAGGAAGCCAGCGATTGACTTTCAAACCTTCGTAGTGATCTTGGATTAGAGTCTACAAGTTTTCAACAAAGAAAGAAGCACAACTTTCACAGGTAAGGAGAAAAAAAAACTTTACTTTCAACAAACATTTTTTTTTAATTTAATTTATTTATTATTAAATAGAGATGGAAAGGGAGCCGGGTGGTGGTGCACCTGGTTGAGCGCACGTATTACTGTGCGCAAGGTCATGGGTTTGAGCCCTGGTCCCCACCTGCAGGGGGAAAGCTTTGAGAGTGGTGAAGCAGGGCTACAGGTGTCTCTCTGTCTCTCCCCCTCCTATCACCCTCTTAATTTCTGGCTGTCTCTATCCAATAAACAAAGATAATAATAAAAAAAAATTAAACTGGAATTAGTGTATTGCACCAAAGTAAAAGACTCTGGTGGGGGTGGGGGGAGGAGAATGAAGAAAAAAAAAAGACTAAATAGAAACCTTTGTATCTCAAAAAATAAAAATAATATACATTAAGGTAAAATACATAGCATATATTTAAAAATGGGGAAAAAATTAAAAAGAAGTGGAGATAAATTGAGAGGGAGGACAAGATTAGAGGGAGAGAGAGAGAGAGAGAGACAGAGAGACACCTGCAGCTCTGCTTCACCACCTGTGAAGCTCTCCCCCTGCGGCTAGGGACCAGGGGCTTGACCAGCTTCAATACAGTAGCATGCCGTATCTGGCTGATAGATGTGAAAATACTGAATATGCCTTCATTTCTGTGGACAGCATGTTGCCTAGGAATAGCACTACCTGTAGTGGTTAGGAATTATTGTATCACCGCTAACTCACCACTGCCTGGCCCCTTCAACTAACATTATAAATGAGTTAGCCGTTGTGTAGTTATCAACACTGAACATTTTTATTCTTTCAAATTCTAGCCCAGCCCCCTTCTCTAAGCAGTCTTTCCCAAATAATCCTAGTTTCTTTGCTTATGTGATACTGACACGGGGCATGATCTCTGCTAACCTACCAAAGGCCCTTATACGTAACACTAGTGTCTTATTTAATGACAGACCATCTCCAGCATCTGCAAGTGTGAAGTCAAAAAGGAGCTCACTAGCACAGCATCTGCCTTGCCGTGTGCAGAGCCAGGTTCTAGGCCCAAAAACACCACTCGAGATCACGACAGCACTGGGCAAAGCTTCAGTGTGTTGGGCTCGTGCCCCTACTGTGTCCGTCTGTGTGTCTCTACACACACACACACACACACACACACACACACGCGCACGCACACACGCACATACCTAAGATCAGTCAGAACGGGGAGACGGCACATGCCAGGGGTCCAAGGGCATGCAGGTACAACAAAACTTATCTGCCTATGTCTGACTTTTAAACCTCAAATATGTCACACACTGCATGGAAGTCTAGTAGCCACTGTTTTCATTTAACTTACGTATTTAACACAACACCAGAGACACAAAGTGATCTGGTCAAAGTCTGTGAACTAGTGGTGACACAGTAATTCCTAACTACTACAGATAATTCCATTACTTAAGCAGCATGCTTCCCATAACAATCTAGGCATATATGATATTCTCACATATATCAGATAGATACAGCATGCTACTGTATTGAAGCTTTGTTTAAAAGATTTATCATGAGATGGGGGAGAGAGAGAGAGAGAGCGAGCACGAGACAGAGAGAGCATCACTCTCACACATGCAGTGCCAAGGATCAAACTCAGGACTTCCTGCTTGAGAGCCCAATACCCTACCCACTGGCCCACCACCCAGGCTACTTAAAAATATTTGCAAATGATTTACTAAAACATTCCTCTGAAAGAATCTGATTAGAAAGAAACCAGAAGAAACAAAGGAGACAAAAGGAAAGCAAAGTGGGTTATGAGGACAGCAGACTTAAGATTCTACCCTACACAGGAAGCTGACATTTTTACTGCCTGTGGGTTATTGCTGGGGCGCATGCTTGCTTGAGGAATCCACTGCTCCTGCTGCCATTCTTTTTACTTTTCTTTTATTTGATAGAACAGAAAGAAATTGAGAGGGGAGGGCGAGAGAGAGAGAGAGAGAGAGAGACCTGCAGTCCTGCTTCACTACACATGAAGACTGCTTCCTGCGGCGGGGGGGGGGGGGGGGGGAGGGGGGTGCTGGGGACTTGAACCCAGGCCGGGTCCTTGAACATGGTAATGTGCGTGCATTCAAATGGGTGCACCACCAGCCAGTCCCTGAAGCAGGAAACTGTCTTTTCTTTTACTGTTTTCCCCCACTAGGGTTACTGCTGGGGCCCAGTACCTGCATGACCCATCCAGCAGTCCTGGTGGCCAGCTTTTTCTTTTATTTTTTCTTTTTACTTGATAGGTCAGAGAGAAATGGAGAGAGGGAGAGGGAGAGGGAGAGAAAGATACCTGCAGCCCTGCTTCACTCTTCAGGAAGCTTTCCCTCTGTGGTTGTGGGTGGGGGACGGGCTGGGTGCACACGTGGTAATGGGTGTGCTCAACTGATTTTTTAAAAATATTTATTTATTTTGTTTTGTTGCCCTTGTTGTTTTATCATTGTTGGATAGGACAGAGAGAAATGGAGAGGGGGAAAGAAAGACAGACACCTTCAGACCTGCTTCACCGCCTATAAAGTGACTCCCCTGCAGGTGGGGAGCCGGGGGCTTGAAGCGGGATCCTTCTGCTGGTTCTTGTGTTTTGTGCCACGTGCGCTTAACCCGCTGTGCTACCACCCGACTCCCCTATCTTGATTTTCTAACAATATATGTGAATAAACATATATAGGAAAGACAGCCTATATAAGTAAGAATTCAAAATTCTGATGATTTTGTCACTCATAAAATCCACAAATTATCACAGGTCCTAATAGTCTTATAAAGAATTATCACAGGTCCTAATAGTCTTATAAAGAACTATCTGCACAGCATGTCTAGAACCAGAACAAAATTGAAGGTGTCAGGGACCGGGTGGTCGTACACCTGGTGAAGTGCCCGTATTATCATGCACAAGGACACCGGTTCAAGACCCTGGTCCCCACCTGCAGGGGGAAAGCTCCAGGAGTGGTGAAGCAGGGCTGCAAGTGTCCCTTTCTCTCTGTCTCTCTGTCTCTCTCTACTCCCCAACCCCAATTTCTCTCTGTTCTATCAGATAAAATAAATATAGTTAAAAGAAAAAAGATGTCTAAAGCCTGCCTGCGGGCTTTAGTACAGGACAGACTAGTTCTAAGAGAGCACACGCCAATTCTCCAGAGACTGTAACATCCCATGTGACAGCAGAGATGGTGGGAAGGATGCAGAAAGTACCTACCTGTACAACTTCTGAATCGCGTGGGCTGCATTCTTCCTCACGTACGGAGACAGGTCAGCGGAAGCTTCCTTGATAGCCAGCATCATAATAGGGACGATAATTGGCACTCTGATACTTGACAGAACTCTCAAAGCACTTGCACGGATTAGTTGGTTCGGGTCCTAAGAAGCACAAGTGGGAAAGTATCCATGAGAAGTTCTAGGCTACAGAAAGGACTCGAATGCCCTCTGTATGATGCAGATTCCGGGTGCGTATAGGATGTGAGGTATCACCGGCCAGAAGAGACGACTTAATTGAACAGAAGCAGCCAGCATATGGAAATAAGTGAGAATAAGGGGGGGGGTAAATAAATATTTACTTTGCCGAATAATGTCTTAACGAGAAAAGTAATGGGGATAATTCCAGTTGACCATTACTCAACAGGCTGAGTTTTAAGAGCTTCATCATAATAAGATGTTGCCAGTCATACATTTTGCCTTAAAAAAAATGTATGTCTTCTCACTGACACTCTCAACCACCAGCTAGAGGGATGATGAAGAGTTCTTTGGTGCATAATAATGACTATGTCAAACATAAGGGCACACAGGGAAACCGAAACACTCCGGAGCTACGTCTAGTTGGTTACAGAAAGGGTTTCTAAGGTTGCTGAATGAGCACTGTGAAAGGCCTTTCAGCTCTTTCAAAACAGGAGAGCGCCAGTTGATAGACTATTGCGATTACTGCACCAAATGACACGTCCTCCACTGACAAGAAACTTTACAGCTGGGGGTCCAGGGGGTGACGCACTCAGTTAAGGGCACACATTACCGGACACAAGGGTCCAGGTTCGAGCCCCACCCCCCCAGCCTGCAGGGGGGAAACTTCACAGTGAAGCAGGTCTGCAGGTGTCTACATACCTCTTGCCCTCCTTGCCTCCCGCTCCCCTCTCAATTTCTCCCTGTTCTATCAAATAAAAGAAATAGAAAGAAAACAAAGGTAATGAATGTTGTGGGAAGCAGAGGCTTTGTAGTGCCAGCACCAAGCCCAGGCAATAATTGTTGTGGGGAAAGAAAAAAAAAAAAAGAAAGAAAGAAAAAAGGAAGGAAAGAAAGAAAGAAGGAAGAAAGAAAGAAAGAAAGAAAGAAAAAAAGAAAGAAAGAAAGAAAAGAAACACAGAAGGAAAAGACACCATACAGGTATTTGCCTGCTTGCTTGATTACTTGCCTTCAGAGCGCGCTGGAAAGTGCTTATAGACAGGAGAGCCAGATCCTGCTGGTCCTCTGCGTATCGGACCAGATAAACATATACCAACTTCTTAATCTGCAAAAGAATTCAACATTGAGTGCTAGCTGGAGAAAATTAAAAACTCATTTTCTACCAAAAGCCATTCTCAACTTTCTTCATGTCCATCACGCAGCCGGCTCATAGCTTACACTGTAAAATACATACATTATGCCCCCCATAGGACCTTGCCCTCAACTTGGATCAACAATGGTAGAGAATGTTCCATCCTCCGAAGGGAGGCTGGACAACATACTCTATGCTCCACCTGAGGAAGATGGGTCCTGATACTGGGGCAGCTTGGAACGTTCCTACTCATGACCACAGAATGTGAGCTCAGATCTACAGGGATGCAGAGGTCACATAGGCTCCTAAGCTGAATATGGGCCCCAGGTCACATCAAATCGATGGGGTTTACAGTCAACGATATTTATACACCTTTCCCATATTAGGGAGCTACTCTCTTCCCTGATACAGCTTTCTGGTCCTTTTTCCAGCCATGACATCATCTGCCCAGACAATAACTTGGATCCACCTGCATGTCAGATTTCAGGCTCATAGAAAATAAATAAATAAATAATATAGTTACAGGTCCTTTTAAATATAACTAAAATATGCCTACTAGTTATCTACAAAATGGAGGACCCCCCGACACACACTTCATCTGCACTATTCCAGCCTTTAGGTCCATGATTGTTCAACAATTTGATTTGTTTTGTTTTGTATGTTAACTGTCTTTTCAACTACCAGGTTCCAGATGCTAGCATGATGCCAACCAGCCTTCCCTGGACAGACAACCCCACCAATGTGTCCTGGAGCTCCACTTTCCCAGAGCCTCACCCCACTAGGGAAAGAGAGAGACAGGCTGGGAGTATGGATCCACCTGTCAACACCCATGTTCAGTGGGGAAGCAATGACAGAAGCCAGACCTCCTCCACCTTCTGCATCCCACAATGACCCTGGGTCCATACTCCCAGAGGGATAGAGAATAGGAAAGCTGTCAGGGGAGGGGATGAGCTATGGAGTTCTGGTGGTGGGAATTGTGTGGAGTTGTACCCCTCTTATCATATGGTTTTGTTAATGTCTCCTTTAAATAAAAAATAAATAAATACATTATGGCATAGTGAAGGGTAATAGAAAAATCTTATGAAATACCAATGTTGCTAGCTAATCCACTTCATAAAGGTATCCTCCTCAAAGGGAATAAAAAATCCCTTGGCAAAGCTGACACCAGGATGTCAAAAAGTCTAAGGGGCCAGGTGGTGGTGCACCTGGCTGAGTGCACATATTACAGTGTGCAAGGACCCAGGTTCAAGCCCCTAGTACCCACCTGGAGGGGGAAAGCTTTGCAAGTGGTGAAGCAGGGCTGCAGGTGTCTCTCTGTCTCTCTCCCTCTCTATCACCTCCTTCCTCTAGATTTATGGCTGTCTCTATCCAACAAATAAATAAATAATAATACTAACAAAAGTTTAAAACTTCTGACTCAATATTATCAATACATCCGATCAACCCCAAATGTCCTTTCTAGGCCACCAGGACACATTCCAACTGATCACATGCACTTTCTGCTTCAACCTCTGCTGTGGTTATTTTCTTAAAAAAAAAAAAAAATTCTAGTTCTCAAAATCTTTCACAAGAATAAAAAGGAAACGGTAAAATGTCCACTAATAGGTGAATAGCAAATCATAGAGATGAAAGCCGTATTATGCAGCCCCTTACAGAATTAAAGCTATACTTGGTATAAAAAGTATGTCCTTCTCAATGCAGAGTGGAGGGCCCCACTCTCTGCAGGGAGGCTGGTCAGCCCGCTCTGCCCCTCGTGGAAGATGGGTCCTGACATGAGAGCAGCCTAGAATGTTCCAGCTGTGACCATGGACTGTGAGCTCAGACTGACAGGGGCTCAGAGGTCACACAGGCTCCTGTGCTGAATAAGAATACACGTGGGCCCTGGGTGACATAATGGGGTTAACTGTCAATGGCATTTATATACTTTCCTCATGTTGGGGAGCTCCTCTCTGCCCTAATCCAGCTTTCTAGTCCTAGTCTCCACTCTGACACCATCTTCCCAGACAATACTTTTAGTCCACCTGCATGTTAGCTGTCAGGCTCAGGCAAAAACTACTAAAGTCATGGGCCCTTGGAACATACCTAATATAGACTTCCTAGCTTCTTCCCACACAAAGATTTCTAGTTTCATCTGCTCTATTCCTACCTTTGGGTTCCTGTTTATGAAATGATTTGTCCTGCTTTAAATCTTAACACCTCTCAGCACCAAGTTGCAGGTGCGTAACCATCCTGACTCCCCTGGGCAGACGACTTGACCTGTGTGCCCTCAAGTCTCATCTCTCCAGAGTCCTACACCACTAGGGAGAGAAAGAGGTCTGCAGGTATCTGTCTTTCTCTCAGCTCTATCCCCAACCCCTTCCTCAATTTATCTCTGTCCTAATAAGAATTAGAAAAGGAAAAAATGAAGGTAAGGGAGGGAGGGAGGGAGGGAGGGAGGGAGGGAGGGAGGGAGGGAGGGAGGGAAGAGGGAAGAAAGAGGGGGGGGAAGGAAGAAAGAAGGAAAATTAGTTGATTGGATCTGGCAAGTAACTAAGTGGTGAGTTCCGTCTCCGGGTTCCATCTCAGGTATGGAATCAAAAATGTAGAAGATTGGAAGTCAGGCGGTAGCGCAGCAGGTTAAGCGCAGGTGGCGGTGGCGCAGAGCACAAGGACCGGCATAAGGATCCCGGTTCGAGCCCCCGGCTCCCCACCTGCAGGGGAGTCGCTTCACAGGCGGTGAAGCAGGTCTGCAGGTGTCTGTCTTTCTCTCCCCCTCTCTCTCTGTCTTCCCCTCCTCTCCACTTCTCTCTGTCCTATCCAACAACAACGATGACATCAATAACAACGACAATAATAGCTACAACAATAAAACAACAAGGGCAACAAAAGGGGAATAAATAAATTAAATATTTTTTTAAAGTAGAAGATTAAACAATTTGTTCTGCTTTATATTTTAATGCTTTTCAGCCAACAGTTTTGCAGGTGCTACCATGATGCCAACATGACTTCCCTGGGCAGACGACCTCGCCAGTGTGTCCGTGTCCTGGAGCCTCCCCTCCCCAGAGCCCTGCCCCACTAGGGACAGACAGACACAGGCTGGGGGTGTGGATCCACCTGCCAACACCCATGTCCAGTAGAGAAGCAATGACAGAAGCCAGAACTCCCACCTTCTGCTCCCCATAATGATCCTAGGTCCATACTCTCAGAGATAAGAATAGGGACGCTTCCAAAGGAGGGGGATGGGACACAGAACTCTGGTAGAGGAAATTATATCAAATTATGCCCCTTTTATCCCACATCTTATCAATCATTATTAAATCACTAATAAAATAAAATGTAGAACATCTTGTACTTACACTACGTTACCTGTTTAATGCTCACATTAAGACACAGAGTTTTATATAACTTTCCCAAAGTCACAAAGGTTAACAAGTAGAAGAATAAGGAAGAAAAAATATTAAAAAGCAGATTTCTAACTATCACATACTGCGGCCTGTGATAGCAGCCTTCTTGTGCATGTCTAATAAGTTAACCCTGACAGAAGAGTAGATTACTCCTCCCCCAGAATTTCAGGAGGTCCCATCTAAATCTGTAAGCTGAAATCCTCAGGGTTAGTTTTAAGGCAGAAAAAAATTTATTTTATTCCATAATATACCTGTGTAATGAAAGGGTGCTTTAAATCACTCAACCCTTCGCAAGTCTTATGTTCTAAGATAACGCACAGGTCCGACCTACAGTCTGTGGTGTGTACTTTGCAGGGAAGTAACTGACCCAGCTTCCCAACAGCATTTCCTCGAATCCAAGAAGCGGATCATCACTGAGGTGCTGCCATTACGAATGCAAGGAAGTTTCTTCTGCAGTTTGTCAAAACACTACATTCCATGGACTCGCCACCTCTGTTACCTTTTCCTTTTTTTAACATTTACTTTTTTTTAATCATCTTCATTTATTTATTGGATAGACAGCCAGAAATTGAGAGGGAAGAGGGAGATAAGAGATAACGAGAGAGGGGGTGGGCGGTGGTGCACCTGGTTAAGCTCACATAGTACTAAGAGCAAGGACCCACTCAAGGATCCAGGTTCAAGACCCTGTTGCCCACCTGTAGGAAGAAGCTTCACAAGTGGCAAAACAGATCTGCAAATCTGCAAGTCTCCATCTCATTCTCCCTCTCTCTCTTTCTCTCTCTCCCTTCCTCCTTCCCTCCCCTTTATCTTCCCCCTGCTCTCTCAAATTTTCTCTGTCTTATCCAATAAAGTGGACAAAATAGCCACTAGGAGCAGTGGATTTGTAGTGCAGGCATCAAGCCCCAGTGATAATCCTGGAGGTGAGAGAGAGAGACAGAGAGAGAGGCAGAGAAATGCCTACAACAATGCCTCACCGCTTATGAAGCTTTTCCCCTGAAGGTGAGGGCCTGGGCTTGAACTCGAGTCCCTGCACACTGTAGCATGTGTGTTCAACCGGGTTCACCACCAACAGGCCCCTCCATACCATTCTCTTTCTTTCTTAAGACAGTGGTCAGGGAGTCGGGCTGTAGCGCAGCGGGTTAAGTGCAGGTGGCGCGAAGCACAAAGACCAGCATAAGGATCCCGGTTCGAACCCCGGCTCCCCACCTGCAGGGGAGTCGCTTCACAGGCAGTGAAGCAGGTCTGCAGGTGTCTATCTTTCTCTCCTCCTCTCTGTCTTCCCCTCATCTCTCCATTTCTCTCTGTCCTATCCAACAATGACAACAACAATAATAACTACAACAATAAAACAACAAGGGCAACAAAAGGGAATAAATAAATTAAATAAATACAAAAAAAATTAAATAAAAGTTGCTTTAAAAAAAATTAAAAAGACAGTGGTCTTTGTGTAGGAAGAAGCTAGGAAGTCTATCTTAGATATGTTCCAAGAAGCCCATGATAGACTTGCTAGCTTCTTCCTACACAAAGACCCCTAATTTCATCTGTTCTGTTCCTACTTTTTGGGTTCCTGTTTATTAAATTATTTGTCCTGCTTTATATCTTACTACCTTTCAGTCACCAAGTTGTAGACACAATCATGATTCATTCCTGACTTCCTTGGACAGACAGCCTCACCAATGTGTCTCAGAGCCTCCCCTCCCCAGAGCCCTGCCCCACTAGGAAAATACAGAAATAGGCTGGGGGTGTGGATCCACCTGCCAATGTCCGTGTCCAGCAGAGAAACAATTACAGAAGTCAGACCTTCCACCTTTTGCACCCCATAAAGAATTTTGTTCCAGGGAGTCAGGTGGTAGCGCAGTGGGTTAAGCGCAGGTGGCGCAAAGCACAAGGACCGGCATAAGGATCCCGGTTCGAGCCCCCGGCTCCTACCTGCAGGGGAGTCACTTCACAGGCAGTGAAGCAGGTCTGCAGGTGTCTGTCTTTCTTTTTTTATTATTTCTTTATTGGGGGATTAATGTTTTACATTTGACAATAAGTACAATAGTTTGTACATGCATAACATTTCTCAGTTTTCAACACAATAATACAACCCCCACTAGGTCCTCTGTCATCCTTTTGGACCTGTATTCTCTGCCCCCACCCAGCCACCCACCCCAGAGTCTTTTACTTTGGTGCGATACGCCAATTCCAGTTCAGGTTCTACTTGTGTTTTCTCTTCTGATCTTGTTTTAGGTGTCTGTCTTTCTCTCCCCATCTCTATCTGCCCCTCCTCTCTCCATTTCTCTCTGTCCTATCCAACAACGACATCAGTAAAAACAATAATGACTACAACAATAAAACAACAAGGGCAACAAAAGGGAATAGATAAAGAAAGAACATTAAAAAAAAAAAAAAAAAAAGATTTTGGGTCCCTGCTCCCAGAGGGATGAAGAGGAAAGCTTCCAGTAGAGGGGTTGGGACACGGAACTCTGGTGGTGGGAACTGTGTGGAGTTGTACCCCTGCCCTCCTCCAGGTGACATTATCTCCTGGCCCTGGAATGATACATTTTTCAGTGTTGCAATCCAAATTTAAGAAGCGTTTTTCTAGGGGAGAGGTGGCAGTGCACCTGGTTAAGCGTACACATTACAGTGCGCACAGACCTAGGTTCAAGCCCCCAGTCCCCACTTGCAGGGGGAGAGCTTCACAAGCAGTGAAGCAGATCTGCAGGTGTCTCTCTCTCACCCTCCTTCCCTCTCTCTTCCCTAAATTTCTCTATTAAATAAAATAAACTTTAAAATAAATGAGTAAACATTTCTCTATATATTTGAAGTATAAATGACTTTTTTCCTCAACTAGACCTACCTTATGCTGAGTAACAGCTCAAGAAAGAAATGAATACTCGCTGGGCGACTGGCTTACAGCAGTTTCAATGTATCAAGTTAACATACAACAGGGATTTAAGTATAAGATCAAGTTTACTGCGCCATCAACACGAGGCTATTTAGTGTAGAAACCATTCCTTAATCATCTGTGTGTTCCCAGGACCACCACATAGTCTGGTGTGTAGTAAGAACTCAGTAATTATCAAATGATAATAATGAAAATAATAATAACAACAACAAACTAAAACACACACACACACCTGTAGGGGGGCCGCTTCACAGGCGGCGAAGCAGGTCTGCAGGTGTCTGTCTTTCTCTCCCCCTCTCTGTCTTCCCCTCCTCTCTCCATTTCTCTCTGTCCTGTCCAACAATGACGACATCAATAACAACAACAATAACTACAACAATAAAAAACAACAAGGGCAACAAAAGGGAAATAAATAAGTAAATATAAACACACGCAAGGCATGCTGGGGCCGGATGGTGGCACCCCTAGTTGAGTGCACATGTTAAGACATTCCCTGTTGGTAGCTGTATCTGTGATCTAAGTTACTACCGATTGCAGGAATTCACTGCGTGGACAACCAGATGGCTACCAACATACCCGGAGAAAACAGTCACTATTAGCCAGATGGCATCCAGAGCCACTGTGTTCTCATACCAGGAGTGTTTGGCTCCAATGCTACAGCTCTCTGTAAAGGGTCGTAGGAAGGAAAGGTCCGTCTCCCCACCCCTTTGTCCCTGTGTGACTTGATTCTCAGCAGCACTTGTGTTTACCAGCTGAGTCTAAACCAGCTTTTGCAAGTCAACTGTGGACTCCAGAACAGATCCAGGAGTCTGGATTGCCGGCACTGAGGCATTCAGAACCACAGCTGAGGCAGCGGCACTGGGTAATTACTATTACGATTGGAGGATATTGTGTGTGTGTGTGTGTGTGTGTGTGTGTGTGTTATAGCAAAAAGAATAACAATATTAAATCACAGAAGGTTGCAAAACACTAAATTTGTTCTAGCTCTGTTATAAGAATCAATCAATCCTGACCACAAGAGGCCTATGCACTGACTGGCTGCAGGTGTGCAGAGAAAACCAACTTCCCCTGAAACCATTCTGTGAGCAGAAACGGGAGTGCGTACAGCTCCGTGCCTACATCACTCTCTCATCAGTTACCTCCATTCAACGTTACAACACTCCTTGCTGTAAAGCTAATCTCAGCAGAGCCCCAGTGGGCTGGAAGAACACAGGCAGATCTGTTTAATTAGTTTATCAATTCTGCTACATCAAACTTCATGAGTTATTGACTCAGCCTTTGATGATTTTTGGACTATAACCACTGAGTGCTTACTAGGTCACTTTTGGTATCATTTGACATCAGATGGCAAATGACATACAACTGTGTCCAAGGCTGTGTGTACTTGTAAAATTGAAAATTTTGCACTTGATGGCAATAACACATCCATCAGTTCTTTGAACAGAAATTGTAAGATGCTGATATCGGTTCTCCTGGATATTACAGGATTAAATGTATTTCAAATAATAGCAAGATATTTCAGGAAGGAATAAAATCCAAAAGAAATAGCCCAGTATTCATGTTTACAATGGCATGTGTGTTTCAGAACGTTAGGCAACATAAGAAAATCTGATCATAAGAAGGAAAAATGAACACACCAAAAAGTGCCGCCGTTTCTGAAAACTCCTTAAACGGTGTAAAAACAGCCTTGAATAAACAATCAACATCGCAGAATGTTCTCTTTATAAAAATGCTGAGCTCACTTCTCGAAAGTCAGCAAAGAAACTAGTTAATGTATGACTGATTTCTAATAACTAAGTCATGTCTCTGTGTGTCAAGATCATCCAGATCCTATACTGGTGCCAGACACTTCCCAAAGGACAGGACTTAATAGAGGGTCAGAGATACTCAAGTAGAAAGAAAATAAATCAGGCGCGAAAGATGGTTCTAAAAGGGGAAAAGTCTGAAGTGCGTTATGAGTCAAGTAACAGTATTAACAAAGTACTGACAAATGTAAGTGGAACTTAGAAAGGAAGTAGAGGCAGAAACAGGAAATGGGCAAAACACACACACGCGCGCACACACACACACACACACACACACACACACACACACACACACACACACACCTAGATACAGATAGTCACTGATGTAAAGTCAATCCATATCTGTGACCAGGGCAAATGATAGGAGATTTTCTTATGTTGCCTAACTATCGTTCTGAAACACATGCCATTGTAAACATGAATACTGGACTATTTCTTTTGGATTTTATTCCTTCCTGAAATATCGTGCTATTATTTGAAATATGTTTGATCCTGTAATATCCAGGAGAACTGATACCAGCATCTTACAATTTCTGTTCAAAGAATTGATGGATGTGCTATTGCCGCCAAGTGCAAAATTTCAATTTTACACAGAGCTCTGGTATTGGGAACGTTATGGAATTCTACCCCTATTATCTTATAATTTTGCAAATCAACGTTAATCACTAGTAAAAAGTTTTAAAAGAAGAAACTATCCAAGTGAAGCACAGGGAGAAAAGATAGGAGGAGGAGGAGAAGAAGGAGGAGGAGTGAACACAGTGTCATCCTACGAAGTATTTGCTTAGAAGAGACAGCCGGTAATATAGACACCACCACCCCCCATGTCCTTCAAAGAGTCACTACGGATGTGCACTGAAGATAAACAGAAAGAGCACTGGGAATCATGACACTTGGGTTCAAGTCCTGCCCTGGTCTAGTACGAACTTAACCTGCTTCTCTGGATAGATGCTATTTTTAAAATTAAATCCCAAGAATTTCAACTGGATTGGCTTTTAAGAATAGTCAATAAGTTACTGTCATTCACTCAAATAAATTAATCTCACTTTTACTTTTCATTCTACACACACACACAAAAAAAAAAAAACCGGCAAGAATTATGTCTACTTTTATAGTATGTTTTTTTCTCTTTTTAACTTATTTTTATTTATTTTTTCATAGTACAGAGGGAAATTGAGAATGAAGGTGGAAGCAGAGAAAGATACCTGCAGTTCAGCTTCACTACTTGTGAAGCTTTCCCCCTGCCAATAGGGACCAGGGGCTCAAACCTGGGTCTTGAGATGATAACAAGAGCTCTCAACTACAGCATGTTTTTTTTTAAGTTTATAAATATCTGAGGGGGAAAGCAGTGGAACACCTGGTTGAGCACACGTTATAACAAGAGCTCTCAACTACAGCATGTTTTTTTTTAAGTTTATAAATATCTGAGGGGGAAAGCAGTGGAACACCTGGTTGAGCACACGTTACCATGCACAGGACCCGGGTTCAAGACCCCAACCCCCACCTGGAAAGGGAAAGTTTCATGAATGGTGAAGCATGCTACATACAGGTATCTCTCTTTCTCCCTCTCCATTTACCCCTTCCCTCTTGGTTTCTCGATGTCTCTGTTGAATAAATACACACATATCATCATCATTTAAAATATTACAAACATTTTAATAATAAAAAAAAAAATCCGAGGATACTCAAATATCTTGTGCTGCTTTTCACAGTAACTGAAAAGTCCTATAGGATTGTTCTACAAATGGAAGCAGAGAAATGATCAGATCGTTACCTCAATATTTTTACTGGCCACGTTCTTCACAACAGCAGGAAACAGCTCAGATGCATTTTTCCCTTTTGCGATCATCTGAAGAAGAAAAGTAGACTATTACGGCTGATTCTGGTTTTGAAATTTTTTTATTTGATTAGTGACTTGAAAACAAAAATTCTACATGCATCAGTCACTTAAATGATGGGATCGGGGTTGAGCAGTGATGTACATAGTCAAGTGCAGACTTTACCATGTGCCAGGGCCCAGGTTCAAGCCCAGAGTCCGCGCCTGCAGGGGAAGCTACACATGCAGTTCCTCCACCTCCCACACCATCAGAAAAAAAAAACGAATCATCAAATAAACAATAATATTAACAACACTCAATTCTTTGCAATCTCAGTTACTTATCCCAACTTCTTTTTTTAAAAAAAGATTTATTTAAATATTCACTTTTGTTGCCCTTGTTGTTTTATTGTTGTAGTTATTGTTGTTATTGATGTTATCGTTGTTGGATAGGACAGAGAGAAATGGAGAGAGGAGGGGAAGACAGAGAGGGGGGAGAGAAAGACACCTGCAGACCTGCTTCACGGCCTGTGAAGCGACTCCCCTGCAGGTGGGGAGCCGGGGGCTCGAACCGGGATGCTTAGGCCGGTCCCTGCGCTTTGCGCCACGTGCACTTAACCCGCTGCGCTACCGCCGACTCCCTTATTCCAACTTTTTACTGAGTGTATGTGCATACAACTGTGTCAAGTGTAAATGTCTTAGGAGATTACATATTTAAATAGCCTCTCCTGTAGAATGTAAACCACTCTATATCAGACTTGTTAGCTCCAGTTCTAAGGATGCAAGCGAATTGTTTTCTCTGCAAGTCCTGATCTTACCCTAAGAATGTTAACACAGTCGGGGGGGGGGGGGGGGGGGGGGGTCAGATAAAGTTTCTTTTGCCTGTGGAGCCTTTAGGCCTGTTATCTGTGATTATCCAGATGCTAGTCAAACATCCCTGGAGGCTGGAGAAAGGCATGGCAAAAAGACAGCAAAGAATTTCGGGGCTGGAGAGAGCACATAATGGTTCTGCAAAAGACTCTCATGCCTGAGGTTACAGGTTCAATCCCCAGGACTACCATAAGCAAGAGCTGAGCAGTGCTCTGGTCGGTTTCTCTTTCTCTCTACATGTCTCTTAAAAAAAAAAAAAAGAACCATTAGGGAGGTAGCACAGTGGGTTAAGCGCATGTGGCACAAAGCACAAGGACAGGTGTAAGGATCCCAGTTCAAGCCCCCGGCTCCCCACCTGCAGGGGAGTCGCTTCACAGGCGGTGAAGCAGGTCTGCAGGTGTCTGTCTTTCTCTCCCCCTCTCTGTCTTCCCCTCCTCTCTCCATTTCTCTCTGTCCTATCCAACTACAATAATAAAACAACAAAGGCAACAAATGGGAATAAATAAATATTTAGAAAATATAAAAATGAAAAGCTTATAAAAAAAAAAAAAAGAACCATAAAAAAAAAAGGCAAGGAATTTCTGACATGACTGGTCCTAACACACAGCTATTAATGATCAGAGAGAGAAGTTGCATATTCTTAAGTAAAAGGCAGGATGACCGCTAGATCAGTCTCTCATCTACAGTTCACTACATCTAAAGCCAAATATATTTCATGGTAAACCAGCATTCATGCTAGAATTTCCTTTTTTTTTTTTTAAATATTTATTTATTTATTTTCCCTTTTGTTACCCTTGTTGTTTAACATTGTTGTGGTTATTGATATCGTTGTTGTTGGATAGGACAGAGAGAAATGGAGAGAGGAGGGGGAGAGGAAAGACAGATACCTGCAGACCTGCTTCAGCGCCTGTGAGGTGACTCCCCTGCAGGTGGGGAGCCGGGGACTCGAACCAGGATCCTTAAGCCGGTCCTTGCACTTTGCGCCACGTGCACTTAACCCGCTGTGCTACAGCCCGACTCCCCGGGCTAGAATTTCCTATTTCCACTAAGGTTCCCAGATGTCAGAAAGCATAGAATTAACTGGACTTCTGCTCACACCTCCACCTTAACTGGGAGATTTCTCAGTATATCCCCGCTACCACTCTCACTGCTATTATCCTTAACCCAAATCGCTAACATATCTGTTATTGGTGGCAATTACCAGAAGTTCTCTCCCCTACCCATTCCACTCAACACTGACAGATTGAGACATTGAAAATAATACTCTGCTAATAACGGCCCTCCTCAAATATTTCAAAACTCCACGACTACCCAGAGTTCAGACCGTTCCACCTATTACATCTATATTATGCCCTTTCAATGTGCACAAACATTCTTTTCAAGCTCACCAAGCATTGCTGCCCTACACCAATGCTATCATTATCAAGAAGAGGCTTCACCACACTGTCAGATATCCTCTGCATCTGTGTGCACGTCCCCACACCAAATCTTTAGGCTCTGCTCTAAGTGTTACCCTTCCATCTCGGGTAACACCAAATGCTAATCATCCCCCCTTGGGAGAACGCCTGCTAACCTCTATGCCAATAGGAAGTCCAATCATGACTGGTTGCTTCTACGAATTTTTAACCTCTATTTTTACTCTGAAATTTCCTTATGTGCTTTTCTTTTCTTCCTTTCTCTTTCTCTCTTTCTCTTTTTCTTTCTTTCTTTTTTTTTACTGCCCCTAGGATCATTAGTGATTATTGGGGCTTTGTGCATATATAATGAATCCATGGCTCCAGGCAACCATTTCTATGTTTTATTTTTTTTTTTTCTTCCTCTTTCTTTTTGACAGAGATAGAGAGAAACTGAAAGAGAAGGGGGAGGTAGGTAGGTAGGTAGGCAGACAGATAAGAAGGGGTCAGGTGGTGGCGCACCTGGTCCAGCCCCGCCCTGTCCCTACCTACAGAGGGGAAGCTTTGTGAGTGGTGGAGCGGGGCTGCAGGTGTCTCTCTGTCTCTCTTCCTCTCTATCACCCTCTTCCTCCTGGATTTCTGACTATCCCTATCCAATAAATAAATAAAGATAATAAAATTATTTTTAAAAGATATAGACAGATCAATAATAGAGACACCTGTTGCACAGCTTTACTGTCTGTGAAGCCTCCTCTCCTGCAGGTGGGGACTGAGACCTGAAGCACACGGTACGGTCTGAGCTCTGCTGAGTGCACCACGACCCAGCCCCAGTGGGCTACCTTCTTTTATTCTTTTATTTATTTTACCAGAGCTCTGTTCAGCCCTGGTTTATGGTGGTGCAGGGGATTGAACCTGGGACTTTGGAGGCTACCTCAGGCCATGAGTCTCTTTGCATATCTATTATGCTACCCCATCCATCGTTTTAACCAATATTTATCTCAATTTTATGTTTAATTTTATGATTATTTTATATTTATTTATTGTCCTTTTTATTGCCCTTGGTTGTTTGTTTTTTACTGTTGTTGTAGTTATCTGTCAGGAAATTGTGAGGGCTCACAAAGCACCCTGCATTGCTGATACGATGGCCTATCTACATAATCACTGTTTTGCCTGAAAGATCCCCACCCATTCCATTCCTTTGATCTCTCTTCTTTCTACCCTCAAGACCCTCCCTGCCTGCAGGGTACTATTATTCCTACCAGTTAAAACCCTCACAACAGTTGCTAAGGAGTTTTCTACCTTCCCAGCCTCTTTTGTCTTTCTTGCCACTTCCGGGTCTGCCTTTTAAAAGCCTTGGCTCTCTGATCAATAAATATATTTCACTGCCTTGCACCATGTGCTTGGTTCCTGAGTCATCTCCCCTGCGCGCAGCCCAGGCTGGCTCCGGTCACCTTCTCTCCAACCCTGAGAGTACACGCCCTGGAAGAGGCACCCCCACGCTAGCCCAGCAGTTATTATTGTTGTTGTTATTGATGTCGTCGTTGTTATATAGGACAGAGAGAAATGGAGAGAGACGGGGAAGACAGAAAGGAGGAGAGAAAGACAGACACCTGCAGACCTGCTTCACTACCTGTGAAGCAACTCCCCTGCAGGTGGGGAGCCGGGGGCTCGAATCGGGATCCTTATGCAGATCCCTTAGCTTTGTGCCACCTGCGCTTAACCCACTGCACTACCGCCTGACTCTCTATGTTTAACTTTATTCTCATTTCCTTCTCATCTCCAGAATATAGCTTTATGTCATTAACAGTGCAGACTTAGTTATCACTAAATAAAGATTAGACTGTAGGACAGTATCTTGGAAACAAATCAATTAAGCACTATATCTAAGGAGCTACCTTAAAAAAAAATACGATATTAGTCTTACAAATGTATAGCAAAAAACCTTTATAAGTACTGTGATATCTTGAGCACTATGATCCAGTTAACAATTTCTCAGAAGACCTTTCTACCTGGCAGCTTTAAAGCACTCTAATACGAGCATGTCTTTTCATAACTTATTTCCTTGCCGACAACATGATTTAAGTGTTTTGTGAAACCTACTGAGCATTTCAGAAGGTTCACAGAACACTACACCTAAACATTTTCATATTATTTTTAGACCTCTCGATTTCTTCTTTTATAAAATAAGAATAGAGATTAAAGGGACTCCAGGGGCCCCTTTTTTAAAGTTATTCAGCAATTACCAAAAGTCAGAAATCTCGTCATATTACATCCTATTCTAACTTTATTCTATTTAGCGTAAAAAGCTACTCAAACAGACACAAAGGAAAAAAAGGAGGGGAAAAAAACAGTATAGTTTAAGTTCATACAACAAATATTGTGTATGACTGTGAACTCATACATACAAATAATTAGGTTTTCCCAATTATTAGAATCCCTATAACTAATTAAGACTACAAGAACAAGTAGTTAATCTTAGACCTGCAACATCTAACACTAAATTAAAAAAAATATGTCAAGTATTTCAAAATATTAAAATATCCCCTCCCTTCATAAGCTCCAGAAAATCAACTCATCAGTATCTTGTCCAAAAAACGTATCACAAGTCATGTTGATGTCATGGCAGCATCTGCAACTTGGTGGCTGAAAAGCATTAAGATACGAAGCAGAACAAACTGTGTAATCATCAGGAACCTAAAGGGAAAAATATAGCAGATGACATTTGGGGTCTTCATGTTGGAAAAAGCTAAGAAGTCTACGCATATATATTTGTGTGGTGTCGGGGAAGGAATTCAAGACCTCGCGTGTGCACAATACACCATCTCCTAGTGCCGTTTTTCATTATTTATTGAGAGGGGGCCAGGGGGTTGGGGTGGGGGAAGCACCATTCTACCTACCATCCAGAGGTCCACTTGGTGCTGTCCACGGGGCTAACAACCGGCACCGGGACTAAACTTGGAGCCCGAAGCATGATATGGCACACACTCTACTGACTATCACCTCCCAGGCCCCTCTACCCTTACACATTTAATCTGTGTATTTGTAAGCAGGACAGAATTCTCCAAGACAAGAACCGGTGTAAGGATACCAGTTCGAGCCCCCGGCTCCCCACCTGCAAGGGAATCGCTTCACAAGTTCACTATATGAAACAATACATTTAAAGTTCTCCTTATCTCACCATATTTAATCAAGCCAAGGCAAAACATAGACATGCGTGATAAATATCAAGACACATATTTTTCAGAAGAAAAAAATCAATGTTTTCAACTTGACTCCTACTGTGTACTAAGTGGCCACAAAATGTTGAAGTAGGTACTTGCTCTCCCCTACAGAAGCTTTGGTTTATGTGAGACTTTATTCAGCACTGGAAACATTACCGCATGATTCTAAGTGAGTCTAACATATTACCAAGGAAAGATAATAAAATGAACTGTGGCTATCATTATGGTTTCTCACTGGTAGATATCGCTGATAAGATTCTCTGCTAAGGGAGTCAGGCTGTAGCGCAGCGGGTTAAGCGCAGGTGGCGCAAAGCACAAAGACCGGCATCAGGATCCCAGTTCGAACCCCGGCTCCCCACCTGCAGGGGAGTCACTTCACAGGCGGTGAAGCAGGCCTGCAGGTGTCTATCTTTCTCTCCTCCTCTCTGTCTTCCCCTCCTCTCTCCATTTCTCTCTGTCCTATCCACAACGACAACAACAATAATAACTACAACAATAAAACAAGAAGGGCAACAAAAGGGAATAAATAAATAAAATAAATATAAAAAAAAAAAAAAGATTCTCATCTAAACCACTGGACGACCAGGTGTGAAAGTCAGCATCGGGATCTATTTTAGAAAGTAATGTTGTAAAACAAATACATATTTAAAAATTGGGCAGATTAAAATTTTGATATTGCAAGGTTCTTCAATATAAAGCAAAATTATCTTAAAATTATTCTGTGATCACATGAGGTATCAGGACCCCATATTCAGGGGACTCATGAAACCCAAACTACAAAGAAATATAAAAAAAAAAAACTGCATTAAGAAATTCAAAGGAGGGGCTGGGTGGTGGCGCACCTGATTGAGCATACATGTTACAATGCTCAAGGACCTGGGTTCGAGCCCCCAGTCCCCACCTGCAGGGGGAAAGCTTTGCAAGTGGTGAAGCAGGGCTGCAGGTGTCTCTCTCTCTCTCTCTCTCTCTCCCTCCCTCCCACTTCCCTTTCAATTTGTGGCTATCTCTATCCAATAAATAAATAAAGATTAAAAAAAATTCAAAAGAGGGGGCTGGGTGGTGGTGGACCTGGTTGAGCGCACACATTACAGTGCATAAGGACTTGGGTTCAAGCCCCCGCTCCCTACCTAAAGGGGGAGAGCTTCACAAGTGGTGAAGCAGGGCTGCAGATGTCACTCTGTCTCTCTATATCCCCCTTCCTCTCAATTTCTGTATGTCTCTAACAAGTAAATGAAGATAATATTTAGGAAAGAAAGAAAGAGAGAGAGAGAGAGAGGGAGAAAGGAAGAGAGAGAGAAAGAAAGAAAGGAAGAAAATTCAAAAGAGCCAGCATGACTGTTAAGTGACCATGATGAGCATCTGTTATGCCCATGATGGGTTAAAGGCTTCAGAGCTAGCAGCAAAGTTTGTCTGTCGTGCACTTACTCTGTTAACAAGTTGTTGGTATTAGTTAACTAAACTGTGTTAACTGAAATTCATGCACATCAAAATCATGCAAAGCAATAACTTGCTGTCCATATATACTTTTTTGTACATCGTCACATTAGCAAATGAAAATTTTAATGGTATAATCCCCTACATTACAGGGCCGGGTGGTGACACACCTGGTTGAATGCACAATGTGCAAGGACCTGACTTCAAGACCCTGGGCCCCACCTACAAGGGAAAAGCTTTGCAAGTGGTGAAGCAGGGCTGCGGGTCTCTCTCTGCCTCTCTCCCTCTCCCTTCCCTCTCAATTTCTGGCTGTCTCTATCCAAGAAATAAAGATACTTGAAGGAAAAAAAAAAAGAAAGAAAGAAAAAAATCTTAATAATGAACTAAATAATTCCTTGGGGTCCGGGAGGTGGCGCAGTCAGATGGGGCTTTGGACTCTCAAGCATGAGGTCCTGAGTTCGATCCCCAGCAGCGCATGTGCCAGGGTGATGTCTGGTTCTTTCTCTCTCCTATCTTTCTCATTGATGGATGAATAAAATCTTTAAAAAGAGAAGGGGAAAAAAAAAAAAAGAGCTAACTAGTTCCCTACATTACTATAATTCTGCATGAAAAGAACCAAATAACTTAGAAGTGTTCTAAAGATACAACTGACATTAATACATAATATGCACGACTCACTTTTTAATTTGCTGTGACCTTACACACATGGTATCACCACCACCCCCAACAATTTTTTTTTCAGTCTTTGCATTTTTCGTGGGAATGAAGAGACACGGAGGAGGAGGAGGAGGAGGAGGAGGAGGAGGAGGAGAACGTGACAGCAGTGCTACGCCACCCACGGAGCTTCCTCCATACCGTATCTGTCCATCCCGTGGTGACAGGGCTCAAACCCGGGGCCATAACCAGAGCACATGCTCTAACAGGAGCGCTACCTCCCAGCCCCACAACTCATACTTTAACTGGACATCTTTGACACCCATCATCATCTTCCGTAAGGGGATGCATTGGATCGACCTTCCCGTGGTGCATCCCGTGAGTACCCATTCATTGGGGAAACTGACGATCCTTCCTGGCCGACTGAATCCACATGGATCCCAGTCACTTTCAAAGCCAGCAACAAGCAGCTCCTGACAGCTTTCAACCTGACCTGTTGACTGGCTACGGAAGAAGGGCAAACACTAGAAGAAGAAGAAGAATCTTCCATAAGTCAGACTTGAAATGTAATGTATCAGGAAGTGGTTCGAGGGTGGGTGGTAGCATACTCGGCTGGGCTTTCGGCTCAGACGCTACAGTGAACAAGGACCTGGGTTCAAGCTCCCAGCCCTCACTCGTAGGGAGGACACTTCATGAGCAGTGGAGCAGTGCTGCAGATGTCTCTCTCTCCTTCCCTCTCCCCTTTCTCTCTCAATTTCTCTCTATTTTTATCCATAAGTAAACAAACAAAATATTTTTTTTAAAAAAAAGGTTCCACGGGAGTCGGGCGGTAGCACAGCAGATTAAGCGCAGGTGGCGCAAAGCCAAAGGACTGGCATAAGGCTCCCGGTTCGAGCCCCCAACTCCCCACCTGCAGGGGAGTCGCTTCGCAGGCAGTGAAGTAGGTCTGCAGGTATCTTGTCTTTCTCTCCCCCTCTCTGTCTTCCCCTCCTCTCTCCATTACCTCTGTCCTATCCAACAACAACAATAACTATAACAATAAAACAATAAGGGCAACAAAAGGGAATGACTAAATAAATATTTTAATTTTTTTTTTAACTATTACAATTTGATCTTACTATATAAAAACAAGTGGAAAGGGCGGGGGGGGGGGGTAGATAGCATAATGGTTATGCACAGAGACTCTCAAACCTGAGGCTCCAAAGTCCCAGGTTCAATCCCCCACACCACCATAAGCCAGAGCTGCAGTGCTCTGGTAAAAAAAAAAGGGGGGGGGAAATAAAGAAAATAAAATCAGCAACGATAAGAACACACAGTGGGGAGTGGGGCTGTAGCGCAGCGGGTTAAGCGCAGGTGGCACAAAGCACAAGGACTGGCGTAAGGATCCCGGTTCAAAGCCCAGCTCCCCACCTGCAGGGGAGTCGCTTCACAGGCGGTGAAGCAGGTCTGCAGGTGTCTGTCTTTCTCTCCCCCTCTCTGTCTTCCCCTCTTCTCTCCATTTCTCTCTGTCCTATCCAACAGTGACAACATCAATAATAACTACAACAATAAAACAACAAGGGCAACAAAAGGAAATAAATAAATAAATAAAATATTAAAAAAAAAAAAAAAAGAACACACAGTGGTAGTAAGACAAACTTAATTCCACTGAAACAAATACAGAACCTAGGACCTAAGACATGGGAGGGTTTAGTCCTGCAAAACTTTTTAGACAGACGATTTTAAGCTAATAGTAAAGGATAAGCAGGATGTTTGCTACGCTACTGGACCTGTCACTTAGCAGAAACATATGATGTCACCTCCAGCTGTCACCCAGGATAGAGCCATGGCCACTGTCCGAAAATGCAGAATGGCCTGCGGCTTTACCTACCGCAACGATCCGCTTCATGGCGTCCAGCTTAGCGGAGTCTTTGCTGCTCTCCAACATCTGCTTTAAGTCTTCATTCCTGTTACAAGAAACAGGCGCCTCGGTTTGCGCAATGCAGCGCTAACAGCCCCTCGGTCTGCGCACTGCAGCGCTAACAGCGCCTCGGTCTGCGCACTGCAGCGCTCACAGCGCCTCGGTCTGCGCACTGCAGCGCTAACAGCGCCTCGGTCTGCGCACTGCAGCGCTCACAGCGCCTCGGTCTGCGCACTGCAGCGCTCACAGCGCCTCGGTCTGCGCACTGCAGCGCTCACAGCGCCTCGGTCTGCGCACTGCAGCGCTCACAGCGCCTCGGTCTGCGCACTGCAGCGCTCACAGCGCCTCGGTCTGCGCACTGCAGCGCTCACAGCGCCTCGGTCTGCGCACTGCAGCGCTCACAGCGCCTCGGTCTGCGCACTGCAGCGCTCACAGCGCCTCGGTCTGCGCACTGCAGCGCTCACAGCGCCTCGGTCTGCGCACTGCAGTGCTCACAGCGCCTCGGTCTGCCCACTGCAGCGCTAACAGCGTCTCGGTCTGCGCACTGCAGCGCTAACAGGCGCCTCGGTCTGCGCACTGCAGCGCTAACAGCGCCTCGGTCTGCCCACTGCAGCGCTAACAGCGCCTCGGTCTGCGCACTGCAGCGCTAACAGCGCCTCGGTCTGCCCACTGCAGCGCTAACAGCGCCTCGGTCTGCGCACTGCAGCGCTAACAGGCGCCTCGGTCTGCCCACTGCAGCGCTAACAGCGTCTCGGTCTGCGCACTGCAGCGCTAACAGGCGCCTCGGTCTGCGCACTGCAGCGCTAACAGCGCCTCGGTCTGCCCACTGCAGCGCTAACAGCGCCTCGGTCTGCGCACTGCAGCGCTAACAGCGCCTCGGTCTGCCCACTGCAGCGCTAACAGCGCCTCGGTCTGCGCACTGCAGCGCTAACAGCGCCTCGGTCTGCCCACTGCAGCGCTAACAGCGCCTCGGTCTGCGCACTGCAGCGCTAACAGCGCCTCGGTCTGCCCACTGCAGCGCTAACAGCGCCTCGGTCTGCGCACTGCAGCGCTAACAGGCGCCTCGGTCTGCCCACTGCAGCGCTAACAGCGCCTCGGTCTGCGCACTGCAGCGCTAACAGCGCCTCGGTCTGCGCACTGCAGCGCTAACAGCGCCTCGGTCTGCGCACTGCAGCGTTAACAGCGTCTCGGTCTGCGCACTGCAGCGCTAACAGCGCCTTGGTCTGCCCACTGCAGCGCTAACAGCGTCTCGGTCTGCGCACTGCAGCGCTAACATCTGCACACTGCAGCGCTAACAGCGCCTTGGTCTGCCCACTGCAGCGCTAACAGCGCCTTGGTCTGCCCACTGCAGCGCTAACAGCGCCTCGGTCTGCGCACTGCAGCGCTAACAGCGTCTCGGTCTGCGCACTGCAGCGCCTCGGTCTGCCCACTGCAGCGCTAACAGCGTCTCGGTCTGCGCACTGCAGCGCTAACAGCGTCTCGGTCTGCGCACTGCAGCGCTAACAGCGCCTCGGTCTGCGCACTGCAGCGCTCACAGCGCCTCGGTCTGCGCACTGCAGCGCTCACAGCGCCTCGGTCTGCGCACTGCAGCGCTAACAGCGCCTCGGTCTGCGCACTGCAGCACTAACAGCGTCTCGGTCTGCGCACTGCAGCGCTAACAGGCGCCTCGGTCTGCGCACTGCAGCGCTAACAGGCGCCTCGGTCTGCGCACTGCAGCGCTAACAGCGCCTCGGTCTGCGCACTGCAGCGCTCACGGCGCCTCGGTCTGCGCACTGCAGCGCTAACAGCGCCTCGGTCTGCCCACTGCAGCGCTAACAGCGCCTCGGTCTGCCCACTGCAGCGCTAACAGCGCCTCGGTCTGCGCACTGCAGCGCTAACAGCGTCTCGGTCTGCGCACTGCAGCGCTAACAGCGCCTCGGTCTGCGCACTGCAGCGCTAACAGCGTCTCGTTCTGCGCACTGCAGCGCTAACAGCGTCTCGTTCTGTGCACTGCAGCGCTAACAGCGCCTCGGTCTGCCCACTGCAGCGCTAACAGCGCCTCGGTCTGCGCACTGCAGCGCTAACAGCGCCTCGGTCTGCGCACTGCAGCGTTAACAGCGTCTCGGTCTGCGCACTGCAGCGCTAACAGCGCCTTGGTCTGCCCACTGCAGCGCTAACAGCGTCTCGGTCTGCGCACTGCAGCGCTAACATCTGCACACTGCAGCGCTAACAGCGCCTTGGTCTGCCCACTGCAGCGCTAACAGCGCCTTGGTCTGCCCACTGCAGCGCTAACAGCGCCTCGGTCTGCGCACTGCAGCGCTAACAGCGTCTCGGTCTGCGCACTGCAGCGCCTCGGTCTGCCCACTGCAGCGCTAACAGCGTCTCGGTCTGCGCACTGCAGCGCTAACAGCGTCTCGGTCTGCGCACTGCAGCGCTAACAGCGCCTCGGTCTGCGCACTGCAGCGCTCACAGCGCCTCGGTCTGCGCACTGCAGCGCTCACAGCGCCTCGGTCTGCGCACTGCAGCGCTAACAGCGCCTCGGTCTGCGCACTGCAGCGCTAACAGCGTCTCGGTCTGCGCACTGCAGCGCTAACAGGCGCCTCGGTCTGCGCACTGCAGCGCTAACAGGCGCCTCGGTCTGCGCACTGCAGCGCTAACAGCGCCTCGGTCTGCGCACTGCAGCGCTCACAGCGCCTCGGTCTGCGCACTGCAGCGCTAACAGCGCCTCGGTCTGCCCACTGCAGCGCTAACAGCGCCTCGGTCTGCCCACTGCAGCGCTAACAGCGCCTCGGTCTGCGCACTGCAGCGCTAACAGCGTCTCGGTCTGCGCACTGCAGCGCTAACAGCGCCTCGGTCTGCGCACTGCAGCGCTAACAGCGTCTCGTTCTGCGCACTGCAGCGCTAACAGCGTCTCGTTCTGTGCACTGCAGCGCTAACAGCGCCTCGGTCTGCCCACTGCAGCGCTAACAGCGCCTCGGTCTGCGCACTGCAGCGCTAACAGCGGCCCCTATTAAAACAAAACACTGTGAATGTTAATGCTGCTGAACCGAAGTTTCTCTTAAAACGTCTCATCTTCTTTCACATTACCAATTCACAGAAAAAGAAAACTCATGGAATCTTTTTTTTTTTCCCCTTCTACTTTTTTTATTACTCTCCTATTTTATTTAATGGCCAAGGATACTTTTTCAAATGAAAAGCCTGAAAGAAACTTTTAAACGCTTATTAGGAGTAAGAGAAGGAAAAAAAAAAAAAAGGAAGAGGAAGAGGAAATAACAGTCACTAGATAGGAACTAAATAGGAAGGAAATGTTCATGTATCACTAGAATTAGAAAAATACATCACGTGGTCCAGGAGGTGGCGCTGTGGTGAAGCTTTGGACTCTCAAGCATGAGGTCCCGAGTTCAATTTCCAGCAGCACCTGTGCCAGAGTGATGTCTGATTCTTTCTCTCTCCTCTTTTCTCATAAATAAATAAAATCCTAGGAAGGAAGGAAGGAAGGAAGGAGGGAGGGAGGGAGGGAGATACATCACTAGAGTTAGAAAATTCTGGGCAGGGAGTCGGGCTGTAGCGCAGTGGGTTAAGCGCAGGTGGCACAAAGCACAAGGACCGGCATAAGGATCCAGGTTCGAGCCCCCGGCTCCCCACCTGCAGGGGAGTCGCTTCACAGGCGGTGAAGCAGGTCTGCAGGTGTCTGTCTTTCTCTCCCCCTCTCTGTCTTCCCCTCCTCACTCCATTTCTCTCTGTCCTGTCCAACAATGACGACATCAGTAACAACAGCAATAACAACTACAACAATAAAACAAGGGCAACAAGAGGGAATAAATAAATATTTTTTTTAAAAAAAGTAAGAAAATTCTGGGCGTACTTAAGCAGTTAGGCTGTTTCCACTCCATGGCTACTATGAATAATGTCGAGAAATTATGAACATACCGGTTCATATATCCTTTTTATTTAGTGTTTTCATGTCTTTTGGATATATGTCTAAGTGTGGTATGGCTTGATCCTAAATATTTAATTTTTGTTTAAAGACTCCACATTAAAAAAAAAAAAAGACAATTATCTCAGAACTGTGGTCGGTGGGGGGGGGAACACAAAGAACTTTGGTGTAGGGGATGCTAACTGAGACACACCCCACATAGGTGTGAAGCGATACCACCAGTGTCAACATAAACCACTGTTAAATCACTACTAATAAAGATTTAAGAAAAAGTAAGAAAACGTTGGACTAAGCCAGAAAGAGAAGGATGAATATGGGATGATCCCACTCATAGACAGAAGTTGAAAAATAAGAACAGAAGGGGAAACACAAAGCAGAACTGGGTCTGGTGTTATTGCACAGAAGTAAAAGACTCGGGGGGGCAGGGGGAGCAGTGTTCGTGGAACATGATGGCGGAGGACGACCTGGGGGAGGGGGCAGAGACTGTTCTGTGGAAAACTGAGAAACGTTACACATGTCGCAACGACTGTATTGCACAGTCGACTGTAAACCATTAGTCCTCCCAATTAAAAAATAAATAAAAATTAAAAAACAGTGGGTTGAATAAAGGTATTCTTATTTACAATTAAATAGCTCGCTCTCTCTCACATCTAGCCCGACAAATAATATCAGGGTGCATGTTGTCATGAGGCCCATGAATGAAACAAACAAAGATATAAAATAGTAATGAACAAATTATCAGTGTGAACACACACGGATTCTCAGATCCCAAAATGTCTGTTCATATGCTGAGAAGATGATGAGCAAGTGCCCAGTTGAAATACCAGTCACGTGTCACTCACACCCTTTTTCTCCCCACACAACTATGAAAGGGAATCTCCACTTACAGCCCCGAATTCCAAGAATCCTGTAAGGGCGATTGTAACATCTAAGTGAGATGAGAAGCCGGGAGGAAGGAATCTATACGCAGTTACTGATAAAGAAGAGAATTTCTCGTAGATTCGAATACTACTTAGACCCATTAACTAACTAAATGTGCCGGGCCAGGCGGGGCACTCTGGAAGAACCAACCCCCTTCCCTAGCCTGGATGGCAGAACAGATGCTATCAGGTAAGATAGCTCTGCAGTGGGAGGAAGTATTTGCTTCTTCCTCAGGCTGCCTGATAGACAAAGATTCTTAAAAGATGGTCCAGGGAGTCGGGCGGGAGCACAGCGGGTTAAGCGCTGGTGGCGCAAAGCACAAGGACCGGCATAAGGATCCCGGTTCGAGCCCCCGGCTCCCCACCTGCAGGGGAGTCGCTTCACAGGCGGTGAAGCAGGTCTGCAGGTGTCTGTCTTTCTCTCCCCCTCTCTGTCTTCCCCTCCTCTCTCCATTTCTCTCTGTCCTATCCAACAGCGATGACAGCAATAACAACAACAGTAATAACTACAACAATAAAACAAGGGCAACAAAATGCAATAAATAAATAAATATTTTTTAAAAAAAGGAGGAGAAGTAAGAGTCACTAGACAGGAACTAGAGAGGAAGGAAATGTAACTAGTGGCTCCGGGGGGAGGTGGGGAGGATAAGGCATTCGACTCTCAAGCATGAGGTCCTGAGTTCAAACTCTGGCATCTCGTGTCAGAGTGAAGGTCTGGTTCTCTCTTTCTCCCTCTCCCTCATGAAGAATATATATATATTTTTAAGACATTTTTTTAAAAAGAAAAGGGATAATGTAATGACACATAACTGAGCTTTAACTGGAGGAGGGGGGTTAACTGTTTACAGCCAAGAGTGAATAGTTATTAGCATAAGAGCAAGATGTCTCAGACCAGTTTTCTGCAAAACACCCTAAGCCCACCTCCAGCACCACGGGATCTGACAGCCCCCACCCCACACCCCACCCCACTTTGGTAGACCGACCATCCAAGTTTATAAAAGCCCTGGCCCCTCCACTCAAACTAAAGAAAGAAAACAGGGCCCGATAACAAAGTCAAAGGTTTCATACTGGGTGTTTGTCAAAAAAAAAAAAAGATTACTATCATCAACAATGTTAAGTATCTTTTGTGCTAACGGGGGGTGGAGAGGTACTAACTTTAAGGTTCAAAGGAAAGAGATAAAAATTCTATGTACTGGGGGCCAGGCGGTACTGCACGTAGGTGAGTGCAAACTCAAAGTCCAAACCTGAGGGGGGGTCATGAGCTTTGAAGCAAGGCTGCAGGCGTCTCTATCTCCCCCTCCTCTCTCAATTTCTCTCTGTCCTATCACATAGAATGAGAGAAAACGGCCATCAGGAGGAGGGGGACGGGGAGGAGGGGAGATGGGGAGGAGGAGGGAGAAGATAAAAGAAAAGACAAGACTATGCACTGTTTCAACCTGATCTACCATCATCCTACAGAAAAGTCTTGATATAAATTACTTATTTCTTCCCAAATCTCTTCACTTGCTACCAAATGAGTAGGTAGGTATCTGAGTGAGTCTACACCGTGACACCCAGTGTGCCCTCCAAACGTGTCCACTCTGTATTACTTTACAGGGACAAAGCTCTGGACTCTCAAGCATGAGGTTCCGAGTTCGATCCCCGGCAGCACATGTGCCAGAGTGATGTCTGGTTCTTTCTCTCTCCTTTCTCATAAATAAAAAATAAATAAATAAAAATAAAATGTTTCTACTGGCTCCACCGAAAACTAATACTAGCTTCAGATACGCTTTCCATTTACCTACCCAGTTATCTGTAGTTCCCAGTTTGGAATATTACAATACCAACTTTATTTTTACATAAGTGACATCTTGTGGTATCAAACGGTATAACTCTTTCATGTTAAAATGCTTTTATGGTTTCAGAGGATGGAAAAATCTATCTAACTGGAGAGTGAGAAAAACCTTGCTATCACCAAGGAGGACACTGATTTTAGTGTGAAGGAAACAGCAGGCATTGTCAAAGTTTACCAGCCATATATGATGACTTAGAAGGTGGTGTGACTTTCACATAATATAGACTCCCTTCTTTAAAAAAAAAAATCTATGATCTAGCTTAGGAAATTATGGAATGTATCCTAGTGACAACAGCAGCACTGTAAATCAAAATTACTAATATTAAGTTTGAAATATATATATATATATATATGTAACAATGTGTAAAAAAAAATCAAGGGCTGAGGGGTAGATAGCATAATGGTTATGCAAATAGACTCTCATGCCTGAGGCTCCAAAGTCCCAGGTTCAATCCCTCACACCACCATAAATCAGAGCTGAACAGTGCTATGGTTTAAAATATATATATATATATATATATATATATGAAATCGATAATCAGTCAGTCAGTTAGGGCTGCAGTTTAACTCCCTGGGATGGTTCTGAAGCCGTGTTTCACTCCTGGCACAGGCTGCTCCCCGATAAATACACAGCCCTCCCTGAACACAGTTCCGCAAGGCCTATCAGAATAAAACGCCTAACATCTGACCTACAACTAACTACTCGAGGGGGTTTTCATTTGAAAATGAATATACTGACGCAAGTCTGTAAATGCTATGTCCACGAGCAAGAATAAATCAATTTGATTTAGCACACGTTGAATCAATCAAATGTCTTTCAAGAAGCAACTAATTCAAGAGAATACCAGCTAATGGGGTGGGGGGGAGGGTAAAGAAAGTGACTGAGCAGCTGGGAAGGCGACTCAGCAGGCAGCAGGCAAGCTTTGCAAATCTCTCTTCTTATTCCTTGATTTCTATTTCTATGCAGTAAGTAAAGTATTATTTTAAAGCCAATAAAGTTTGTTTTTTAATCAGGGAATGAGAACGCAAGAAGCTAAAGTTGAGCCTTGTTTTGAAGTGCAGCATCTTTAGGGTTTACTTCACTGTCGATTACCGATACGAAGCTAAATCATATTTTTCCCTTTTTAAAAAATCTTATTCGCGATTAAATACTCATTTAAAAAATCATAAACTAACAGGGGTATAATTCCATACCATTTCCACCACCGGTATTCAGTATTTGCGCTCCCTTCACTAGAAACCCTATGAGTTCTCCCACGGTCACAGATAAGGGTTGACTGTTATTTCCATAACTATCTGTATTTATATACATTCTAAAGCTAAGTATTTGATGAGTACATTTCAAAAACAACACCACGGCCAGGGAGGTGAGTCTGCAGCCGTGCACAGTAATGGCATGCTTGAGCTCCCAAGCTTGACTCCCAAAACTGACTACATTAGAGTGCTACTCTGGACTCATTCACTAAGTAAAAATTATAAGTTAGTATTATTATTTTATGTCATGCAATATCATGAGAATATAAATCTACAGGCAGGGGTAGATAGCATAATGGTTATGCAAACAGACTCCCATGACTGAGACTCCAAAGTCCCAGGTTCAATCCCCTGCACCACCATAAACCAGAACTGAGCAGTGCTCTGGTAAAAAAAGAAAAGAATATAAATCTACAATATCAAGTACCACACTTTACAAAAAAAAAAAATTTCAAGTGCACTTTTTTCCTCTTAAAAATTTTACGTACTGAAAACTGATCACAAGAAACGCACTAAATACTAAATTTAACTGTCTTCAGCAGTCGTCTAAAACATCTATGGTATACTTCCTAGTAAGTCAAAATAAATTCCATTTTCACTGACATGACTGACTATATTCAGTTAACATTATCTCCCGTAGATTCATCAGCTCAAAATTAATTAGCATTACAGGATAAGTGTATTCCATCCAAACAATTCATCTTGGTTGGCTCACATGCTTCACTGAGACTGGCACACATGCCACTGCAGCCATGGGCAGAGTGCCACAGGAACAGATGGGCATAAGCACAGATATGCTAATAAGTGAGCCTGTGCGTCAGGTCTGCGTATGACTATCAGATGGGCCTCCAAGAAATTTACAAACTATAGTAGAGCGGAGAGAAGTTTTCTACGACTGTATTAGTAAGATGTGCCAACTCAAAGCTAGATTAATTTTTAAATCCTCTCGAAAATTTTCCCAGGCCACAGAACCCAAGTTTTCCATCTGATGAGTTTGGATCAGCCAACTGTGTAGGGAACTGAGGAAACCAATACACTGAAGCACTTTCCAGTAACTATCCCTTTTGTTTCTAAAGTGATACACCCACGTGGCAAGATGGCCAAGTTCTGGAGACCAAGGTACAACATGGATACACTTAGCACTTAGCATAACGAGGTCTTACACTAAGAAACAGTTTAACTGATAATTGTAATGCTATGTGCTCTGACCACAATTAAGGAAAAGTCAGGGACGGGGAGATAGCATAATGCAAAGAGACTTTCATGCCTGAGGCTCTAAAATCCCAGGTTCAAGCCCCTGCAACAACATAAACCAGAACTGAGCAGTGCTCTAGTGCTCTGGTATCTGTCTCTGTGTCTCTTTCTCCCTCTTTCAGTATCTTTCTCTATCTCTCTCATTAGAATAAAACAAACTTTAGAAAGAGTAAACTAACTGGACAAACCTTTAGCCAGACTCACAAAACAAAAAAGGGAGAAGACCCAAATAAATTGGATTCTAAATGAAAGAAGAGATATCACAACAGACACCGCAGAAATTCGACATATCATGCGAGGCTTCTATGAACAACTATATGCCACCAAGCTAGAGAACCTGGAAGAAATGGACGATTTCCTAGATACCTACCAACTTCCAAAACTAAGTCAAGAGGAAGTGAATAGCATGAACAGGCTCATCACACCTAATGAAAATCAAAGAGTTATCAAAAATCTCCCCAAAAATAAAAGCCCTCGACCAGATGGTTTTACAAATGAATTCTACAAAACCTTCAGAGAAGAACTAATACCTCTACTTTTAAAAGTCTTCCAGAAGATTGAAGACACTGGAATACTCCCTGCCAGCTTCTATGAAGCAAACATCACTTTGATTAACAAAAGCAGACAGGGTCACAACCAAAAAAGAAAACTATAGACCAATATCTCTGATGAACATAGATGCTAAAATATTAACCAAAATTCTAGCCAACTGGATACAGCAGTATATTAAAAAGACTGTTCATCATGACCAAGTGGGGTTTATCCCAGGCATGCAAGGTTGATTTAATACACGTAAATCAATCAATGTGATCCACCACATCAACAAAAGCAAGACCAAAAACCATATGGTCATATCAATAGATGCAGAGAAAGCCTTTGACAAAATACAACACCCCTTTATGATCAAAACACTACAAAAAATGGGAATAGATGGAAAATTCCTCAAGATAATGGCGTCTATATATAGCAAACCTACAGCCAACATCACACTCAATGGTGAAAAACTGGCAGCATTTCCATTCAGATCAGGTACTAGATAGGGCTGCCCACTATCACCATTACTATTCAACATAGTGTTGGAAGTTCTTGCCGTAGCAATCAGGCAGGAGCAAGGAATTAAAGGGATACAGATTGGAAGAGAAGAAGTCAAACTCTTCCTATTTACGGATGACATGATAGTATACACAGAAAAACCTAAGGAATCCAGCAAGAAGCTTTTGGAAATCATCAGGAAATACAGTAAGGTGTCAGGCTATAAAATTAACATTCAAAAGTCAGTGGCATTCCTCTATGCAAACACTAAGTTAGAAGAAATTGAAATCCAGAAATCAATTCCTTTTACTCTAGCAACAAAAACAATAAAATATCTAGGAGTAAACCTAACCAAAGAAGTAAAAGACTTGTATACTGAAAATTATGAGTCACTACTCAAGGAAATTGAAAAAGACACAAAGAAGTGGAAAGATATTCCATGTTCATGAGTTGGAAGAATTAACATCATCAAAATCAATGTACTACCCAGAGCCCAGAGCCATATACAAATTTAATGGTATCCCCATCAAGATCCCAACCACATTTTTTAGGAGAATAGAACAAATGCTACAAATGTTTATCTGGAACCAGAAAAGGCCTAGAATTGTCAAAACAATCTTGAGAAAAAAGAACAGAACTGGAGGCATCACACTCCCAGATCTCAAATTGTATTTTAGGGCCATAGTCATCAAAACTGTTTGGTACTGGAACCTGAATAGACACACTGACCAGTGGAATAGAATTGAGAGCCCAGAAATGAGGCCCCACACCTATGGACATCTAATCCCTGATAAAGGGGCCCAGACTATTACATGGGGAAAGCAGAGTCTCTTCAACAAATGGTGTTGGAAACAATGGGTTGAAACATGTAGAAGAATGAAACTGAACCACTACATTTCACCAAATACTAAAGTAAATTCCAAGTGGATCAAGGACTTGGATGTTAAGACCACAAACTATCAGATACTTAAGAGAAAAATATTGGCAGAACTCTTTTCCACATACATTTTAAAGACATCTTCAATGAAACGAATCTGGTTATAAAGAAGACTAAGGCTAGTATAAATCTATGGGAATATGTTGCTGAGGAGTTATTCTGATGTAGTCTCCGCCCCCAGGTTTTACTACGCCACGCAAAACCCTAGCATTGCCCCCTTCAACCAATCCTGGCCCTACACATCACCTCTGGTTGTCGCCCAATAAAAAGCCCCCTCATCCCCCCCTCTCTCTGGGCTCTCAGCTCTCCCTCTCTGAGGTCTCGCTCCCTGCTCTCCCCCCGTGGTCGGCCATTGCCGGCTGGCTCCACGTGGTCCGAACCCATCCTATAATAAATATTTGTGTACCCCTTTGCTCTGGACGTCCACTCTCTTCTCCGCGGTGCAGCCCAACACCAGACCACCACAACAACAGGAATACATCAAATTAAAAAGCTTCTTCACAGCAAAAGAAACCACTACCCAAACCAAGAGACCCCTCACAGAATGGGAGAAGATCTTTACATGCCATACATCAGACAAGAGTTTAATAACCAACATATATAAAGAGCTTGCCAGACTCAACAACAAGACAACAAATAACCCCACCCAAAACTGGGGGGAGGACAAGGACAGAATATTCACCACAGAAGAGATCCAAAAGGCCGAGAAACACATGAAAAAATGCTCCAAGTCTCTGATTGTCAGAGAAATGCAAATAAAGACAACAATGAGATAGCCACTTCACTCCTGTAAGAATGTCATACATCAGAAAAGGTAACAGCATGCTCAACAAATTGTTTGGCTTCGTATGTTAACTCTCTTTTCAATCACCAGGTTCCAGATGCCACCAGGATGCTGGCCAGGCTTCCCTGGATTGAAGACCCCACCAATGTGTCCTGGAGCTCAGCTTCCCCAGAGACACACCTTACTAGGGAAAGAGAGAGGCAGACTGGGAGTATGGACCGACCAGTCAACGTCCATGTTCAGCGGGGAAGCAATTACAGAAGCCAGACCTTCCACCTTCTGCAACCCTCAATGACCCTGGGTCCATGCTCCCAGAGGGCTGGAGAATGGGAAAGCTATCATGGGAGGGGGTGGGTTATAGAGATTGGGTGGTGGGAATTGTGTGGAGTTGTACCCCTCCTACCTTATGTTTTTGTTCATTAATCCTTTCTTAAATAAAAAAAATATATTTAAAAAAAAAAGGTAACAGCAGCAAATGCTGGAGAGGATGTGGGGTAAAGGAACCCTCCTACACTGCTGGTGGGAATGTCAATGGGTCCAACCTCTGTGGAGAACAGTCTGGAGAACTCTCAGAAGGCTAGAAATGGACCTACCCTATGATCCTGCAATTCCTCTCCTGGGGATAGATCCTAAGGAACCCAACACATCCATCCAAAAAGATCTGTGCACACATATGTTCTTAGCAGCACAATTTGTAATAGCCAAAACCTGGAAGCAACCCAGGTGTCCAACAACAGATGAGTGGCTGAGCAAGTTGTGGTCTATATACACAATGGAATACTACTCAGCTGTAAAAAATGGTGACCACCGTTTTCAGCCGATCTTGGATGGACCTTGAAAAAGTCATGTTAAGTGAAATAAGTCAGAAACAGAGGGATGAATATGGGATGATCTCACTCTCAGACAGAAGTTGAAAAACAAGATCAGAAGGGAAAAAAAAATAAATAAGTCGAACCTGAACTGGAATTGGCGTATTGCACCAAAGTAAAAGACTCTGGGGTGAGGGTGAGAATACAGGTCCAAGAAGGATGACAGAGGACCTAGTGGGGATTGTATTGTTATATGGGAAACTGGGGAAGGTTATGCATGTACAAACTATTGTATTTACTGTTGAATGTAAAACATTAATTCCCCCATAAAGAAATTTAAAAAAAAAGAATAAAACAAACTTTAAAAAAAGAGAGAAAATAAAGTCACAGACCACCACCTCCCCCAAGATCCCAGATAAATACGTAAGCTTAGGTAAAGAAATAATCATCTGGGGCGGGGGTAAATAGCATAATGGTTATGCATAGAGATTCTCATGCCTGAGGCTCCAAAGTTCCAGGTTCAATCCCCCTATCTCCTCCTATCTCACTCATGAAAGAAAGAAGTTATGTAAATTGCTACAGAAAAAAATACAAGCCATTGAAGTTTACAAGATTATTTCAGTTTTGCCAACTGTTGGAAAACTACTGTCATCTAGGCAGGGGTAAACAGCATAATAATTATGCAAAGAGACTCATTCCTGAGGCTCCAAAGTTTCAGGTTCAATCTCCTGCACCACCATAAACCAGAGCTGAGAAGAGCTCTGGGGGAAAAAAAAAGAGGGGAGGGGAGGGGAGGGGAGGGGAGGGGAGGGGAGGGGAGGGGAGGGGAGGGGGAAGGGGAGGGGAGGGGGAGGGGAGGGGAGGGGAGGGGAGGGGAGGGGAGGGGAGGGGAGGGGAGGGGAGGGGAGGGGAGGGAAGGGGAGGGGAGGGGAGGGGAGGGGAGCTAATACCCAAAATGAATGTCACAGAGTTGCGAACACTAGCTACCTGCAGGTCTCAAATTTCACTCATGGTTTTGTAGCAGTCATCACTCAGTGGTTCATATTGTTATCAAGGAAAGGAAAGGAGGAGTGATTATTTCTGGCAGTCAAGGGAGAAGCTCAGTGGTAGAGAGCAGGATTTGCATGCATGAGATCCCAAGTTCAATTCCAGCACCACACTTACCAGAGTGCTAGCCTAGTTCTCCCCCCAAAACACACACAAACACATTCTCTGGCCTCTCTCGTATTATTTAAATAAGTCACTTGAGTGATTTTTAGATTAATGGGAGGAGGAGGGATTCCACAGACTATGACTTTGTTAAAGCAGGAAAATTTCTCAAGCATACAGCAGATACTGCCTTCTGAATGCAAAGCCTGTTCAAAACTATCCTATGGGCTCTCTTCATACTGGATAGAAAGCCACCACCTGCCCCCCAAAAAAAATTTTTATTTTTAATTGATGAAACAATATTTTTCAAAATAACGGTAATAACATATTCTGTATGTATGTATTTATATATCTATCTAGACAGATGTATATGTTACCATGATAAAAACAGGGAGTGTTGGGAGTCGGGCAGTAGTGCAGTGGGTTTAGCGCACGTGGCGCAAAGCACAAGGACCGGCGTAAGGATCCCAGTTCAAGCCCCCGGCTCCCCACCTGCAGGGGAGTCCCTTCACAGGTGGTGAAGCAGGTCTGCAGGTATCTGTCTATCTTTCCTCCTGTCTTCCCCTCTTCTCTCCATTTCTCTCTGTCCTATCTAACAATGACAATAATAACAACAATGAAAAACAACAAGGGCAACAAAAGGGAAAAATAAATAAATAAAATAAGAAAGCCAAGACTTTATTAGCGGCCCTGGAGGAGTGCCACCCCCAGCTCCCAGTCTGCTCCTTTTCTATCCTCGTGTGGACAAACTCACAGCACTCATGTCCTTTCACCCTTCACAGTGACATTCTTAATCAAAGTCTGAAGAAACGGCGAGAAAACCCACTCCTCCAGTCAAACAGAGCGAGACCTAGCTCTATTGAGCTATCATTTTGGAACTAGACTCATGCGAGACTCTCGCCTATGACCAACTGCCATGCCAGTTCACTGAGCTGAGGGATTAATGGCACTGGCCCCTAAGGAGGCTGGTTCCTATCAGCAGCACAGGTGAGTAATCAGCACATCGATAGCAGACGCTGACTATCAACTGTCCACTTCGTGGCTCTTGGAGCTCTTCCCAGCTGAGACGCTAACAAAGTCTTTTCTGAGTAAGCAAACCAACATACCCATAATATGAAGTCCAAGAAAATCACTTTCCTCTTGATTATTCTACTTTGGGCTCTTCACTTTAAATTTTGATTTTGGACTGTGGGCAATTTATTTTTGTCAGTAGTTCATTTATGTATACAACTTGCAGTACTGTCTAATTATTTTACTGTATTTGTCATTACATGAACATTTGTAACTTTCCATGCAGTGGGGGGAAAAAAACATTTCAACGAACCATCTGTCTGCTTGTTTTCCTCTTTCTTTCTTTCTTTTTTTAATGCAGAATGGAGGATGAATACATGGATGGCCTCAAGCATGAGTAATACCACCAAGTAGCCTCCCAAGCCAACGTGATCATTCTTTTTAAATTTTTATGAGTGATTTAATATTGATTTACAAAATGTTATACATAACAAGGGTATAAGTATATATCCTTCCCACCACCAGAATTCTAGGTCACCATCCCCTCTACTGGAAACTGCAGCAGGTAACTATTATTTAACTGTCTATATTTATATATATTTGCCCATTTTTTTCCTATGGTCCTACCTTCTCTTCCTTCCTTCCTAAGTCACATCTACTACTTCTGAGTGTCCTTTTTTGTTCTTCCCTTTCCTTCTCTCTGGGTCCTGATGGAATTACTGAAGTTCAGGTCATCTTCCCCTAACATTTTTCCCACTCTGGGAGTATGGGCCAAAGCTCTTTATGAGGTGCAGAAGGTGAGAGGTCTTATTTCTGTAATTATCAGCTTCTCCACTGGACATGGGTGCTGGCAGGTGGATCCACACCCCCAGCCTGCCTCTGTCTTTCCCTAGTGGGGCAGGGATCTGGGGAGGGGAGGTTCTGGGACACATTGGCGAGGTCGTCTGCTTGGGGAAGTCAGGATGGCATCTTGGTAGCAATCATAGCTTGGCAGCAGATTACTGGGGTTGGAAGGTTGGCGTCTCAGCTTGGAGTCTCTTGATGTGATCCAAAGCAAAAGGCAGTGGCGGCATTACGTGATGTGGTGGCTGTGGCCGCACTGATGTAGCTAAGGTCAGCAGAGGCAGCGAGCGCCACAGGGTAAGGGATCCAGAGGCGAGGCACCATGAAATACAAGCAAAGTCCCAGGGGTTCCAGGACTGGGAGAAAAAGAGATTTTAAAGAGAATGGGGAAGCTTCCTTGTAGTCTCAGGGATTGAAAAGGCAATCTATAATAACAATTACTATTATTATTATAACCAAGCTAGTTGGGGGGTTGTTAATCTACAAAAATCCCATGGCTGAGATTCACCATGCTGTACTTGACCTCGCCTCACCGTGCTTTCTGTCACTCAGAGCAGTATCACAGACACTGAGGCCAGTGAGACAGCTGACCAGGGAAGCCGTGCATGCAACTGAGGCTCCAGTCCCCAGGACACCACAGGGGACATTATATCCTTGGGGGTGGGGAGAGCGAGAACTTCAATGTTGGAGTGCTGTCTCCATCTCTCTATACATCTCTCTCACTATCTGGAAAAAAGTCAAAATAAGTCAGAAACAGAAGTGCCAGTCCCTGTTCAGGGCGCCATTATGCCGGACTAGCTTCGCGGGCGGGAGACAGACGATATCTCTTCATTCATGTGAAACACAGCGCAATCTAAGCTATCTCTAATCACAATCCTGTCCTTATATATATACTGGCCAAGTAGGGTGGAAACAGGATGTGACGTAGAGAGGGTGGAGTGAAAAGTGACTGGTGCAAACCAGGGTGTACTAGGAGAGGGGGCGGAGCAAAAAGACAACGTGAACCAGTGGGGATTAAACCAATGCCCTGGAGGCAGGGCGGTGCTTAGTGAACAGTGGTTATGTAAATAGAACACAGGGTTAAGCAGGGGGGATTAAACCAATGAAACAGAAGGGGTTTTAGAAGCAGACCAACACAGAAGGATGAATATGGGATGATCTCACTCTCCGGCAGAAGTTGAAAAACAAGATCAGAAGGGAAAACGCTAAGCAGAACTTGGACTGGAGCTGGTGTGTGGCACCAAAGGAAAAGACTGTGGGGTGGGGGAAGGGCTCATGTCCTATGGCAGAGGAGGGTCTAGTGGGGAGTTGAATTGCTATGTGGAAAACTGGGAAATGTTACACATGGACAAACCATTGTGTTTTGCTTTCTACTGTAAACCATTAATTCCCCAATAAAGAACTTTAAAAAAATGGGGGGGGGGGCCAGGTGGTAGCACAGCAGGTTAAGCACACATGGCGCAAAGCGCAAGAACCAGCCACATAAGGATCCAGGTTCGAACCCCTGGCTCCCCACCTACAAGGGGGGGGAGAGAGGTTCAGGTCTGTAGGTGTCTATCTTTCTCTCCCCCTCTTATTTCTCTCTGTCCTATCCAACAACAGTGTCAATAATAACAACACTAATAATAACCACAACAATGATAAACAAGGGCAACAAAAGGGAAAAAAAATAGCCTCCAGGAGCAGTGGATTCGAAGTGCAGGCACTGAGCCCCAGCGATAACCCTGGAGACAAAATAAGTAAATAAATAATAAACAAAAACCAAAAAAAAATGCCTTTCCTCCAGGAATAAATGCAAGCTAAGCAGATGAAATGCTACAGTCTCACGATCTGTTAGTAAGCCTCTGCTGACGGACAGCATTTCCTCCATTCTCTATCGAGTGTGGCAGGTATGCCCTCATTCACGCTGATGTACGTTCAACAATTCAAAGAGAAAAGCACTGATGTCCCCGTGAGACAGCAAGCGCTGACATGAGCAGGTCAGCTCTGCAAAGCCGCAGTCCTATCCGTAAGGAACAGGATCGGTTACCTGGCCAAGGACGGTCAGCAGATACCACTGGAACATCTTCTCTTTTAATAGTTATTTTGGAATAAATAGCATTTGCTATCAGAGATATTAAAACAATGGAACTGACTGACATTTTAGAGTTATTTGCAAATAAAACAGTAAGGTCCAACTCACATGTACTCATATACACACATAGCAAATATGCGATTAACAATTCCAGACCCCTGGCAGCACATGGGAACAGTGTGGATGGCGTGTGGGAACTCCATAAGTGGTAGAACAGAGCTCTGGTGTCCGTCCTTTCTTTCTGCATATCCATCTCTCTCTCCCCCCCCCCCCCCCCCGTAGTGGTAGAACAGAGTTCTGGTGTCTGTCCTTTCTTTCTGCATCTCTCTCTCCCTCCCTCTCTCTCTCTCTCTCTCTCTCTCCCCGTAAGTGGTAGAACAGAGCTCTGGTGTCTGTCCTTTCTTTCTGCATCTCTCTCTCTCCTGCTCTCCCTCTCCCTCTCTCTCTCTCTCTTCTTTCTCTCCATAAGTGGTAGAACAGAGCACTGGTGTCTGTCCTTTCTTTCTGCATATCTCTCTCTCTCTCCCTCCCTCTCTCTCTCTCTCTCTTTCTGGAAATAGAAAACAAACCAAAAAAAAGGACCCGAGACTGTTCACTACTACCAGGCATATCCAGCTGTGGGTCATTTCCTGTCACCAAGCAAGAATGGAGGATGTGGGGCTGGGTGATGGAGCACTGGGTAACAAAATGGGAAAAAATGGCCTCCAAGAGCAGTAGATTCTTGTAGTGCAGGCAGCATGTCCCAGCAAAAAACCTGGAGGCCAAAAAAAAAAAAGTATTTGAGAGAAATGACATCAGATTAAAATACACAGTTTACTGGGAGTCAGGCGGTAGCGCAGCGGGTTAAGCGCAGGTGGCGCAAAGCGCAAGGACCGACCGGCATAAAGATCCAGGTTTGATGCCCCGGCTCCCCACCTGCAGGGGAATCCCTTCACAGGCAGTGAAGCAGGTCTGCAGGTGTCTATCTTTCTCTCCCCCACTCTGTCTTCCCCTCCTATCTCCATTTCTCTCTGTCCTATCCAACAACGATGACATCAATAACAACAACAATAAAACAACAAAGGCTGCACTGCCTGAAAGAACTAATATTATCCTGTGTCCAAGCACTCAATACATGTTAGGTATTCTGATTCTAAATCCAACCCACTATTAGGGCAGAAAGAGAGCTCCCCCAGACAAGTGCATGCCTGGCCACGGGCAGACACATGTTCTAGTTCTAGTCCTGGCACCACACGAGGTACCTGCACCAGAGGCTGCTCCTGTGCTGTCTCTCCCTCATCTCGAGTGAATGAAAACGCATCATGGAACCTTATCCTCACTATAATGGCAGGGACGGCCCCACTCTCTGCAGGGCGGCTGCTTGGCCCGCTCTGCCCCTGGAGGAAGACGGGTCCTGACATGAGAGCGGCCTAGAAGGTTCCAGCTGTGCCCATGGACGGTGAGCTCAGACTGACAGGGGCTCAGAGGCCACGCGGGCTCCTGTGCTGACTAGGAATAGACGCGGGCCCTGGGTCAGATCGATGGGGTTAACTGCTAAATACATACAGATAAGGAGTCGGGGGGTAGCGCAGCGGGTTAAGCGCATGTGGCGCGAAGCGCAAGGACCGGCATAAAGATCCTGGTTCGAGCCCCTGGTTCCCCATCTGCAGGGGAGTCGCTTCACAGGCGGTGAAGCAGGTCTGCAGGTGTCTGTCTTTCTCTCCCCCTCTCTGTCTTCCCCTCCCCTCTCCATTTCTCTCTGTCCTATCCAACAACGACGACATCAATAACAATGATAATAACTACAACAATAAAAAAAAACAAGGGCAACAAAAGGGACTATTTAAAAAAAGAGAAAAAAATACATACATATACATGCATACATACATACATACATACATACATACAAATACACACACACATATCCCCAGGTCTGGGGTCTGCTCTCTGCCCTAACCTGGCTTTCTTTCTTTTTTTTTTTCCCTCCTTTATTGAGAGAATTATTGGCTTACAGGAAGTACAGTTGCTGGTACATGTGTAAAATTTTTCAGTTTTCAACAAAACACTCTCACCCCAAACTCGGTCCTCCTCCACCATCACGCACCCCCTCCCCGCAGAGTCCTTTACTGCAGTGCAATACACTAGCCTGGCTTTCAAGTTCTAGTCTCCACTCCGACACCATCCTCCCAGACAGTAGTTCTAGTCCACCTTCATGTTAGCTATCAAGCTCAAGCAGGGATTACCTAAGTCATGGGCGCCTAAGAACATCCTAGCCTCTTCTCAGCCTACAGTCTCTATTTTCACTGGGCCTATTCCTACTCTTTCATTCCTGTTTATTTATTTATTTATTTATTTTTTAGACTTTGGTTTTTTTTTATATATATTTATTTATTTATTCCCTTTTGCCTTTTGTTGTCCTTGTTTGTTTTTTTTTTATTGTTGTAGTTATTACTGTTGTTGTTGGATAGGACAGAGAGATAATGAGAGAGGCGGGGAAAACAGAGGGGGAGAGAAAGATACCTTCAGACCTGCTTGTTTTTTGTTGTTGTTATTATTGCTGTTGTTATTGATGTCATCATTGTTGGATAGGACAGAGAAATGGAGAGAGGACGGGAAGACAGAGAGGGGGAGAGAAAGACAAAGACACCTGCAGACCTGCTTCACTGCCTGTGAAGCGACTCCTCTGCAGGTGTGGAGCCAGGGGCTCGAACCAGGATCCGTGTGCTGGTCCCTGCACTTTGCGCCAGATGCAATTAACCCTCTGCGCCACCGCCCAACTCCCTCGCTGTTTATTGAACATTCTGTCCTGACATATCTTACTGCATTCCAACCAACAACTTGCAGATGCTACTAGGATTCCAACCTGACTTCCCTGGGCAGACGACCTCACCAATGTGTCCTATCTCTCCCCACTAGGGAAAGACAGACACAGGGCTGGGGGTGTGGATCGACCCACCAACACCCATGTCCAGTGGAGAAGAAATTACAGAAGCCAGAACTCCCACCTTCTACACCCCATAGCAAATTTTGGTCCATACTGCCAGAGGGGACTAATGTTAGGGGAAGATGACCAGAGGGCTCTGAACCCCAGTTCCACCTAGACCCAGAATATTTGTGATCATGAACCTTTGTTTTTTATTTCCTTTTGTTGTCCTTTATTGTTTTTTATTGCTGTGGTTATTACTGTTGTTATTGATGTCGTCGTTGTTGGATAGGACAGACAGAAATGGAGAGAGGGGAAGACAGAGAGGGGGAGAGAAAGACAGACACCTGCAGACCTGCTTCACCGCCTGTGAAGCGACGCCCCTGCAGGTGGGGAGCCGGGGGCTCGAACCGGGATCCTTAAGTCGGTCCTTGTGCTTTGCGCCACATGCACTTAACCCGCTGCGCTACAGCCCGACTCGCCCAGGAACCTTTATTTTATTTATTTTATTTTATTTTTTCCTCCTCCAGGGTTATTGCTGGGCTCGGTGCCTGCACCATGAATCCACCGCTCCTGGAGGCCATTTCCCCCCCCCCCCCTTTTGTTGCCCTTGTTGTAGCTTCGTTGTGGTTATTATTATTGCCCTTGTTGACGCAATTCGTTGTTGGATAGGACAGAGAGAAATGGAGAGAGGAGGGGAAGACAGAGAGAGGGGGAGAAAGACAGACACCTGCAGACCTGCTTCACGGCCTGTGAAGCGACTCCCCTGCAGGTGGGGAGCCGGCGGCTCGAACCGGGATCCTTACGCCGGTCCTTGTGCTTTGCGCCACCTGCGCTTAACCCACTGCGCCACCGCCCGACCCCCGGAACCTTTATTTTTACACCACCACTGAGAAAGAAGAGAATCTGGAAAACACCAGAGGAAGTTAGGTGCTATTTCTCTAATCTGAGAAGGAAGAGGGACAAGGGGCGACATCCAGAGCAGTAGTAGGTGCAGGCTTGTCTCAGAAAGGACGTGAAGGCAGGACCAGAGAAGTGAGTAAAAATGGGGGGGAAAAAATGACCTTAGGAGAACTGTGCCAGTTACAGCTGGAAAGACGCGGGGGCACAAAACTCTAGTGACAGGAATGGTGTGGAGTTATACTCCTATTATTTTATGATTTTGTAAGTCATTATTAAATTGCTAATAAAATTAATCAAAACCAAATAAAATGAATGACATCCAATAAAAGGGAGGGTAGCAAACTGCAAACAGTGGACGTGCACGCAGACAAGACCTCATTTTGCAAACATGAAGGAACTCTAACCTGCTCAATCACCACCAGTGGAAGCCAAAGTCAGGCACTTCTTTCCAAGTCAGACCCATCTCGAATAAAGCAGGCATCCACAAGCTCTCTGAGACAAACACGATAAAACTTCAGAAACCATAAAAGTCTGTAAGGTGCGATTCAATCACATGCAAGGCGAATCCATGAAGGTTGGATGGTTAATTCAACAGCTGAGACATTCTGCTAACAGAAGAGTGGACCTACAAGTCCTTGTTAGAACATTCACCATCTACGTCCACACAATGAAAAGTTAAAAGAAATTAACTTGACTCACTTCAAAACTTTTCTAACCTGGAAATTAGAAAGAGGGAAGTTGTATTCCACACATGCTAGATGTAAGGTTTAGCAAAGTCAAAACCTACATTCAACTTGCCAGGCTAATTGAGTAAAGCCTGACTTTTACCTACACTTTTCTCACATCTGCAAAGATACCAACAAAACTGTTACCTTAATCTACCAGCAAGCTGGCAATGGCCAGTTACGTTACTGCAGTGATTAATACTGCGAGATGGAAAATGAGGATGGACAAATGACGACAATAAATACATAAATGGTCAAGATTCTGTAAGTGCAACACTCCTACACACCCCTCTCCAAAAATATCAAACTGGGAAGTGTTTCCTTACATTCCTTTATGCTACTTAAAATATTATTACTAACTATATATAAAAAAAAACAAGTGTACTTTTCATATTCATTCTAAAAATCCACATTATTAATTTGAAAAAGTTGAGCACGTGTTCACAGTAACTGTGAATATATTAACTCTAAATAATCTCTACTTATATGCTTATTGTTTTGTTAGTGGGTTAAAGCCTACAGTGCAGAGTACTGCCCCAGAACACTAACATTTATAAAGTCAGGTTGTTGATTTACAAACATTTACAAACTCTCCTACTAGCTCCCCAGACACTCCTGTCACCCTAAAAGAATTTCCTTCTCCATGTTCAACGAAGCACACGTCTTTGGACACAAGTGTGTGTTCAAATTTCATATGAAAAAATTCTGCTTCAAACTCCCAGAGGTATAAATAGGGAAGCTTCCAATGGAGGGGATGGGACACGGAACTCAGGTGGTGGGAACTGTGTGGAATTGTACCCCTGTGATCTCACAGTCTTGTTGATCATTATTAAATCCCTACAATAGAAAAATATTTTTAAAATTTTTCAAATTCTAGAAGACAGGTGTTTGTTCAAAATTCAAATTTTAATTAGAAGAATGTATGTAAAATTCAAACTTCCTGTGCCCCAACCCAAACTAATTCAGTCTTTTGTGGGAACCTAAGCTCTCTGATTAGCAATTTAATCATTATTAAATCACTAATAAAAAAAAAAATGAGGAGGGGGGGGTGGGCGATGTACCTGGCTGGGTGCACACACGTTATAGTGCACAAGGACCCGGGTTCAAGGCCCCAGTCCCCACTTGCAGGGGAGAAAGCTTTGCAAGTGGTGAAGCAGGGCTGCAGGTGTCTCACTCTCCCTCTCTATCTCTCCCTCCCCTCTCAATTTCTGGCCGGCTCTATCCAATAAATAAATATAAGGAAAAAAATAATTTTAAATAAAAATTTTTAAATGAGGGGGCTGGGTACTGATGTGACCTACCTAGTTGAGCTCACGGTACAATGCATAGGATAGGACCCGGGTTCAAGCCTCTGGCCCCCACTTGCAGGGGGGAAAGCTCTGCAAGTAGTGAACCAGTGCTCTCTCTCTCTCTCTCTCTCTCTCTCAAGTATTTATTTATTTTACAGAAGCACTGCTCAGCTCTGGTTTATGGTGGTGCAAGGGATTGAACCTGGGACTTCGGAGAGTCTCTCTACATAACCATTATGCTATCTACCCCACCCTCTCTCTCCCTATCTTCCCCCTTCCCTCTCAATTTCTGGCTGTCTCTATCCAATAAACAAATATAATGGAAAAAATAATCTTAAATAAAATTTAATAAATGGGGGGGCTGGGCAGTGGCTCACCTGGTTGAGCACACCTGTTACAATGCACAAGGACCCGGGTTCAAGCCCCCAGTCCCCACCTGCAGGGGGAAAGCTTCATGAGTGGTGAAGCAGGGCTGCAGGTGTCTCTCTGTCTCTCTCTCTCCCTCTCAATTTCTACCTGTCTCTGTCCAACAAACAAATAAAGATAACATTTTTTTTTTTAATTTGCTGTTCCAAGAAAAAAAGAGGGGCCAGGTGGCACACGGACCCAGGTTCGAGCCCCCAGTCCCCACCAGCAGGGGGGGAAAGCTTCACGAGTGGTGAAGCAGGGCTACAGGCGTCTCTCCGTTTTTGTTTTTCTGTTTCTTTAAACCAGAGCACTGCTCAGATCTGGCTTATGGGGGTATGGGGATTGAACCTGGGACTTCAGAGCCTCAGGCAAGAGAGTCTGTTTGCATAGCCATTGTGCTATGTCCCCCACCACCATCACCGTGGCTCTGTCTCTCTCTTCCTTCCCGATGTCTGGCTGTCTCTTTCCAACCAGTTAGTGAAGATAATTTAAAGAAGAAAGCAAGGAGCTAAGCCTCCCCCCAACGGCTGCCTCCTGCCAAAAGGTGCCAGGGCCGAGGAGCCTCGCACCCCGCACCCCAGCACCCCGCACCCCGCACCCCAGCACCCCGCACCCCACACCCCAGCACCCCGCACCCCGCACCCCAGAACCCCCGCACCCAGCACCCCAGCACCCCGCACCCCAGCACCCCCGCACCTCAGCACCCAGCATCCCAGCACCCCGCACCCCAGCACCCCCGCACCTCAGCACCCAGCATCCCAGCACACCGCACCCCAGCACCCCGAGCAGCCAGCACCCCAGCACCCCACACCCCGCACCCCAGCACCCCGAGAACCCCAACACCCAGCACCCCGAGCACCCAGCACCCCGAGCACCCAGCACCCCGAGAACCCCAACACCCAGCACCCCGAGCACCCCGCACCCCCAGCACCCAGCACCCCCAGCACCCCAGCACCCCGAGCACCCCGCACCCCAGCACCCCGAGAACCCCAACACCCAGCACCCCGAGCACCCCGCACCCCCAGCACCCCGAGCACCCCGCACCCCAGCACACAGCACCCCGAGCACCCCCGCACCCCAGCACCCACAGCATCCCAGCACCCCGAGAATCCCAGCACCCCCGCACCCCAGCACCCCCAGCACCCCAGGCACCCAGCACCCCGAGAACCCCAACACCCAGCACCCCCAGCACCCCAGCACCCCGAGCACCCAGCCACCCCAGCACCCCGAGCACCCAGCACCCCCCGCACCCCGAGAATCCCAGCACCCCGAGAACCCCAACACCCAGCACCCCGAGCACCCAGCACCCCGAGAATCCCAGCACCCCGAGCACCCAGCACCCCGAGAATCCCAGCACCCCGAGCACCCAGCACCCCGAGAATCCCAGCACCCCGAGCACCCAGCACCCCAGCACCCCGAGAATCCCAGCACCCAGCACCCCGAGCACCCAGCACCCCGAGAATCCCAACACCCAGCACCCCCAGCACCCCGAGCACCCAGCACCCCGAGAATCCCAGCACCCCGAGCACCCCGAGAATCCCAGCACCCAGCACCCCGAGCACCAGGCACCCCGAGAATCCCAGCACCCCGCACCCCGAGCACCCAGCACCCCGAGCACCCAGCACCCCAGCACCCCGCACCCAGCACCCCGAGAATCCCAGCACCCAGCACCCCGAGCACCCAGCACCCCGAGAATCCCAGCACCCAGCACCCCGAGCACCCAGCACCCCGAGCACCCAGCACCCCGAGCACCCAGCACCCCGAGAACCCCAACACCCAGCACCCCGAGCACCCCGCACCCCCAGCACCCCGAGCACCCAGCACCCCCAGCACCCCAGCACCCCGAGCACCCCGCACCCCAGCACCCCGAGAACCCCAACACCCAGCACCCCGAGCACCCCGCACCCCCAGCACCCCGAGCACCCCGCACCCCAGCACACAGCACCCCGAGCACCCCCGCACCCCAGCACCCACAGCATCCCAGCACCCCGAGAATCCCAGCACCCCCGCACCCCAGCACCCCCAGCACCCCAGGCACCCAGCACCCCGAGAACCCCAACACCCAGCACCCCCAGCACCCCAGCACCCCGAGAACCCCAACACCCAGCACCCCCAGCACCCCAGCACCCCGAGCACCCAGCCACCCCAGCACCCCGAGCACCCAGCACCCCCCGCACCCCGAGAATCCCAGCACCCCGAGAACCCCAACACCCAGCACCCCGAGCACCCAGCACCCCGAGAATCCCAGCACCCCGAGCACCCAGCACCCCGAGAATCCCAGCACCCCGAGCACCCAGCACCCCAGCACCCCGAGAATCCCAGCACCCCGAGCACCCCGCACCCCAGCACCCCGAGAACCCCAACACCCAGCACCCCCAGCACCCCAGCACCCCGAGCACCCAGCCACCCCAGCACCCCGAGCACCCAGCACCCCCCGCACCCCGAGAATCCCAGCACCCCGAGAACCCCAACACCCAGCACCCCGAGCACCCAGCACCCCGAGAATCCCAGCACCCCGAGCACCCCGAGAATCCCAGCACCCAGCACCCCGAGCACCAGGCACCCCGAGAATCCCAGCACCCCGCACCCCGAGCACCCAGCACCCCGAGCACCCAGCACCCCAGCACCCCGCACCCAGCACCCCGAGAATCCCAGCACCCAGCACCCCGAGCACCCAGCACCCCGAGAATCCCAGCACCCAGCACCCCGAGAATCCCAGCACCCAGCACCCCGAGCACCCCGCACCCCGCACCCCCGCACCCCGCACCCCGAACCTCACTTCTTCAAGTCGCTGCTGAACAGGCCCAGGGCGCCGGCGGGGGCGATGGTGGCGGCGGCCTCCTGCCCCAGCTCCGTGGCCTCGCCGCCCGCCGGCTCGCTGTAGGCGAAGCTGTTGCTGGACATCGCCGCACCCCGGGGTGGCGACGCTGCTCGGGGTCCCCGGCCGCCGCACACGGGACGAAACGAGCGCAGGGGTGCCGGGCTGCGGGATGCGGGGTGCGGGGTGGTCGGGTGCGGGGCTGCTGGCGGCGGGGTGCGGGGTGCGGGGTGCGCAGGCGCTTCCGGGCCGGGACCGGGGCCGGGCGGGCGGGCGGGCGGGCCAGCCTCTGCGCGTGCGCAGTGTGGCGAGGGGGCAGGTCCCGGCCCAGCGTCCGCCGCTCCCGGGCCGGCCTGGAGTCTCGCTCTCCGGGTTTTCCGGACAGCCCAGACGCTTGCTCACTCGCTGTGCGGGAGGGAAGTCCTGGGTTTACAGATTCCGGGTTTTCCCATCCTGGATTTGCCAATCCTGGGCGTGCCAATTCTGGGTCTGCAAATCCTGAGCTTGCAAATCTTGGGCTTCGAATTCTGGATTTGCCAATTCTGGGCATGCCAATCCCGGGGCTGTGAATCCTAACCTTGCAAGTCTTGGGTTTGCAAATCCTGGGCATGCCAATCCTGGGTCTGCAAATCCTGAGCCTGCAAATTTTGGGCTTGCGAATTCTGGGTTTGCCAATTCTGGGCATGCCAATCCTGGGGCTGTGAATCCTAACCTTGCAAGTCTTGGGTTTGCAAATTCTGGATTTGCCAATTCTGGGCATGCCAATCCTGGGGCTGTGAATCCTAACCTTGCAAGTCTTGGGTTTGCAAATCCTGGGCATGCCAATCCTGGGTCTGCAAATCCTGAGCCTGCAAATTTTGGGCTTGCGAATTCTGGGTTTGCCAATTCTGGGCATGCCAATCCTGGGGCTGTGAATCCTAACCTTGCAAGTCTTGGGTTTGCAAATTCTGGATTTGCCAACTCTGGGCATGCCAATCCTGGGGCTGTGAATCCTAACCTTGCAAGTCTTGGGTTTGCAAATCCTGGGCATGCCAATCCTGGGTCTGCAAATCCTGAGCCTGCAAATTTTGGGCTTGCGAATTCTGGGTTTGCCAATCCTGGGGCTGTGAATCCTAACCTTGCAAATCCTGAGCCTGCAAATTTTGGGCTTGCGAATTCTGGGCATGCCAATCCTGGGGCTGTGAATCCTAAACTTGCAAGTCTTGGGTTTGCAAATCCTGGGCACTAGGCTCTTCAAGTTTTCTTGGAGAGATCTCCTCTTGGTGTTCAATTTTCCTTCAAGCGCTGGCTGGCTTCTCTGTTGCTTGATCCCTCCCTGCTGTCAAGCAAGTAGCTTAAAGATTTCTCCTGAAATTCCCATACTTAATTCACCAGGTCAGATTTCCCAAACCATCACGATTGGGGTTTTTCGTGTTGTTTTTTTTTAATTGGTTTAGTTGTTTTCTTTTCCAGATGTTTTTTGCTCCTCTCCTTCCAGCCTGCATTGATTTGCTTCCACATCAGCCCTGAGAGGCCTTTATTCCCAGAGCTCTCTCCACTTACGAAAATCTATTTGGGTCTTTGGGAATCAGCTCCTAAAGGGTGGCTACAACTTTGATCAAAAGTCTGGGGCAGGGGCACACCTGGCTGAGTGCAAGCACATGTCACAATGTACAAAGACCTGGGTTCAAGCGCCCAGTCCGCACCTGCAGGGGGAAGCTTAGAGAATAGCAAGACAGTGTGTGTGTGTGTGTGTGTGTGTGTGTGTGTGTGTGTGTGTCCCTCTCTGTTTCCCCTGCCCCACTAGATTCTGACTGTCTCTATCCAATAATAAATAAAGATAATATGAAAAGAAAGTGTTTAATTAAAAAAAAAAAGTTGAGCATACTAAGGAAAGACAGAAACAGGCTGTGGGTGTGGATCCACCTGCCAATGCCCATGTCCAGCAGAGAAGCAAATACAAAAGCCAGACCTCCCACCTTCTACACTCCATAAAGAGTTTGGTCTACAAATTAGCTTAGCAATCTAGCAGAAAAGCCCAACGAAGACAGTTCCCCAAAAACTAATTCTGATTAGGTTCAACAAATGGCACTCAATGCTTATACAACTGGGAGAAAGTCTAAGGCCATCAGACAAAGAGTGGACTACAAAAGTTGGATAAGGGCAAGAGACAGGTTCACTTAATAATGGCCCTTTTGGTCAATATCACACCACCTCATCATCTGGGACCCTAGTCAGAGACTCCTTGGATTCCTACACAAATATGATGGGCCTAGACCTCTAATGGACCCCTCTCTGCACCACCACTGATCACTTCTATCGGGAATGACATCACAAGCCCTCTTGTGGACCATAGAGCAGTGATGCTAAGACTGTCCCATTGTCTGAAGGGAGGTTGGGAGGGGAGGGTAACCTGCCCTGCCACTCAAAGAAGACTGGTCCTGAAACAAGTGCATCCTGCACTGCTCCCAGCTGTGACTATAAGCTGCAAGCTCAGACCAATAAGGATTCAGAGGTTACACAGGCTCTTGTGCTAAATATATATATATACATACACCCTGGGGCAGGTGGAATAGTTAAATAATTAATTTTATTCATGGAATTTTTTCAAGAATGGAAGCTACTCTCTGCCCTAATCCAACTTTCTAGCCCTTTTCTGTACTCTGACACCATTTTTCTTAGACAATGTTTTTATCCAACTTCATGCTATCAAACTCAAGCAAAAACTACCATAGTCGGGGCCCCTAGAAACATGCCTAAAATAAACTTCCTAGTTTTCTTCCACCCTAAGATCCCTCATCTCATCTGCTTTGTTCCTACTTTTTGGTTCCTGTTCATTAACCATTTTGTCTCACTTTATAACACTGCTTCACCACTTGCAAACCTTCCAGACACCAAGTTGTAGATGCTACCATAATTCCACCCTGACTTCTCTGGGCAGACGACTTCACCAGGTGTCCTGGAATTTCTCCTCCCCGGAGCCCTACCCTACTAGGGAAAGATAGAAACAGGCTGGGGGTGTGGATAGACCTGCCAACACCCATGTCCAGTGGAGAAACAATTACAGAAGCCAGAACTCCCCCACCTTCTGCTCCCAAAAACAATCTTGATCTACACTCCCAGTGGGAGAGAAGTGATAGGAGGAAGAGGATAAGAGGGCTCTGAACTCCAGCTTCATAAGGACCCAAAGAGAGAAGAGGAAAGGGAGAAAGATACTTGGACATAATGACAGGAATTATGTGTGACATGGAGAGGAAGAGAGGACTAGACCTGGAAGAAAAAAGGGGGCAATTCTTACAAATCTAGACAGAAAGTTGTAGAGATAATACTTAACCCATGTCTGCAACCTTAGGAGAATGGTGGTTTGCAATGGAGGGATCAGAGATTCAGAGCTACGGTGGTAGGAACAGTGTGAAATTATACCCCTGTTGATATGTAATTTTCTAAATCAATAATCACTAATAAAAATAAAATCAAATTTAAAAAAAAAAAGAATTTTGGTCCATACTCCCAGAAGGATAAAGAACAGGGAAGCAGGGAGTCGGGCTGTAGCGCAGCGGGTTAAGCGCAGGTGGCGCAAAGCTCAAGGACCGGCATAAGGATCCTGGTTCAAGCCCTGGCTCCCCACCTGCAGGGGAGTCGCTTCACAAGCGGTGAAGCAGGTCTGCAGGTGTCTGTCTTTCTCTCCCCCTCTCTGTCTTCCCCTCCTCTCTCCATTTCTCTCTGTCCTATCCAACAACAACAACAATAATAACTACAACAATAAAAAAACAGCAAGGGCAACAAAAGGGAATAAATAAATAAAATAAATTTTTTAAAAAACTTAAAAAAAAAAAAAGAACAGGGAAGCTTCCAATGGAGGATGGGACATGGAACTCTGGTGATGGGAACTGTGTAATATGATACCCCTGTTATCATACAATCTTGTTAATCATTACTAAATTACTAATAAAATTTTTTTTTAAGTCTGGGGCAGCAGTTCCCAAGAGTTAACCATCATTCTTGCTCCCGGTGGCATCTGGCTACCAAAAATAAGAAAAAGTAAAGCTATGTCAAGTACTAGGACCAGCCTACCACCTGGGAACCTCCCTCAGTCCTGTGTAGTACTATCACTTAGTGAGATCTACATGGGAGCAGAGAAGAAATGTTGCCTGACCAGATGTGGCACCTGAGATTGTCTGACTGCAGGCCTCACACTCAGAGGAATTTTAGCCCATTTCTGGGCCTTTCTCTACTTCCCTTGCCTTCCCCTCTCGCCAAGTCCAGAAGCCAGAAGCTGTCAGAGAACTAGTGAAATGCCACCTCAGGGCCTGGGAGCATGTTCAAGGGTCTGAGAATTCAACCCCTCCAAAGATCACACTGAAAACACAGCACGTTACATCACAACAGCTGAAATAGTTGATTTCAAGTATACTAGCCAGTATAATTGCCAGTACCAAATGTCTCTGGTAATGGGGAGTAGCAGGAACTCTCATAATTGCTAATGGGGCATAAGATGGTACAGTCACTTTGGAATATTGTTTAGCAGTTTCTTTCTTTCTTCCTTTCTTTTTTTTTTTTTTTTTTTTTTCCAGAGCATGGATCAGCTCTGGCTAGAACTTTGATTTTTTTTTGGGGGGGGAATGTGGGGCTGCATTTATTTTTTTAACTTTATTAGTGATTTAATATTGGTTTATTAAATTACAAGACAACAGGGGTAGAACTCCACACTGTTCCCACCACCAGAGTTCTGGATCCCAGTCCCTCCATTGGAAGCTACAGCAGTTCTCCTATTAAAGCTATGGGTTAACTATTATTTTTACCACCGTCTGTCTATTTTTATCTATTTTTGCCCAATTTATCTATGGTCCCACCTTCTCTTCCTCTCCAAGCCATACATGTACCTATTACTTGATCCAAATGACCATCTTTTTTCCTCTTCTCTCACCAAAATTCTACTATATAGCTATGAAGTCTGAGAGGAGAAAAATATAATACTTCAACCATAGGCAAAATCAATTTAAAAAAAACAAAGAATTATTCTTTGATGGCTATTACCAAACCAGTTTTGTCTTTTTTTTTTTTTCTTTTATAGAGACAGAGAGAAATTGAGAGGGAAGGGGAAGATAAGGAGAGAGAAAGATATACACCTGTAACAATGCTTCACCACTTGCAAAACTTCCCACCTGCTAGGGGGCTTGAACCTGGATCCTTGTGCATTGTAACATGTGTACTCAAGCAGGTGTGTGACCACCCAGCCCTCAAATCTTTTGTTTTCTTCTGTTTCTACCAGCTGATATAGCAGCTCAGGAATTTTATTAAGTGTGCTATATTTTCCTAAAAAAAATAATTTTCCCTAGCATATAACAAAATGCTAATTGAGTTTTCCTTTATTATTTTTTTTTTTGAGAGAGATGCAGAAAGAGAGAGAGACACCAGAGCACTGCTCAGATCTGGCTTAAAGTGGTGTGGGGACTTGAACCTGGGACTTCAGAGCCTCACATATAAGAGTCTCTTTGCATAATCACTATGCTATCTACCCCCACCCTAACTGAGTTTTCTGACTTCGGGTTATTTATCTAAATCCTCTTAATAGTAGTAGACTTTAAGTTTGACACGTATTTTCCAAACATTTTTCCTAAGTAAAAAAAAATATCAGATTAGATGAACTATTTTATTTTTTTTTATATTTATCTTATTTATTCCCTTTGTTGCCCTTGTTGTTTTATTGCTGTAGTTATTATTGTTGTCATTGTTGTTGGATAGGACAGAGAGAAATGGAGAGAGGAGGGGAAGACAGAGAGGGGGAGAGAAAGACAGACACCTGCAGACCTGCTTCACCGCTTGTGAAGCGACTCCCCTGCAGGTGGAGAGCCGGGGCTCGAACCCGGATCCTTAAGCCGGTCCTTGTGCTTTGAGCCACTTGCGCTTAACCCGCTGCACTACAGCCTGACTCCCTAGATGAACTATTTTAATATGTCACTCAAAACTCTATTATCATTCTGCATCTTGTTTTTTCTCAATATATTACAAAAATATTTTCATTCACACTGTCCTAAACATCTGCGTAGCACTCTGTTTTTTAGACATGCTTTATTTTAACATACTCTTTAATATAGTTCACTCACACATATATTTCTACACAAGTATCATTATTTCCATCACTTTAAATCCCAGAAGTCCTGTAACTACTTCAAATGACATGCATATTGAAAACTTTAATTTATTTTGCCAAATCTATAACTCAAGAGGGTGCTAACTACCTCTTCCCCTAACATGCTTCTGCTTTTACCATAACTGTTCTAGCAATGAAATTCTTTTACTATTTATTTATTTAATTGATTTAATAATGATCGACAAGACTGTAGGATAAGAGGGGCAAAATTCCATACAATTCCCACCAGAGTTCTGTGTCCCATCCCCTCCATTGGAAGCTTCCCTATTCTTTATCCCTCTGGGAGTATGGACCAAAATTCATTATGGGGTGCAAAAGGTGGGAGTTCTGGCTTCCGTAATGGCTTCCCACCTGGACATGGGCATTGGCAGGTGGATCCATACCCCCAGCCTGTTTCTATCTTTCCCTAGAGGGGCAAGACTCTGGGGAGGTGAGGTTCCAGGACACACTGGTGAGGTCATCAGCCCAGGGAAGTCAGGTTGGCATCATAGTAGCATCTGCAACTTGGTGGCTGAAAACATTAAGATATAAAACAGAAAAAACTGTTTAATAATCAAAACCTAAAAGTAAGTGTAGGGGAGATGAAATTTGGGGTCTTCTTGTTGGAAGGAGCTAGGAAGTCTATTTTAGGTATATCCAAGGGAGCCCATGACTTTACTCATTTTTGCCTGAGCCCGACAGCTAACATGCAGGTGGACTAAAGGTATTGTCTGGGGAGATGGTGTCAGAGTTGAGGATAGGACTACAGAGCTGGATCAGGACAGAAAGAAACTCCCAAATCTGGGAAAAGTATGTAAACCTCACTGATCTGACCCAGGGCCCATGTCTATTCCTATTTAGCACAGGAGCCTGTAACCTCTGCATCCATGTCAGTCTGAGCTCACAGTCTGTGGTCACAGCTGAGAACATTCTAGGCTGCACTCATGTCAGGACCCGTCTTCCTTGAGTGGCAGAGTGGGCTGACCGAGCCTCCCTTCAGAGAGTGGGGCAGTTTCTACCACTGTTAACTCTTCATCAACGGCAAGGTCCTGGAGAGGCCCACGAGAGTGTTTATGATGTTGTTCCTGAAGGTGACTGGTGACATTGGAGAGAGGGATCTGTTAAAGGTCTGGGTCCATCATGTCTGTGTGGGAATTCCAAGATTCCCGGAGTGGGGCCCCAGGTTGATGGGGAGGATTATTTACTAGTCTGACTAGCAAGAAAAAAAGTAAAATATTCACTGTCATTTATTTTAAGGAGTGAGGCTATTTAATTTATTGTCCAAACAGGAAATTTTGGAGAACAAAAATGTGGCACAAGAGGGGGTCAGGTGGTGGTGCACCCAGTAGAGCACATGTTCAAAGACCTGGGTTCAAGCCCCCAATCCCCACCTGCAGGAGGGAAGCTTCATGAGTGGTGAAACAGGGCTGCAGGTCCCTCTCTTTCTCCCCTTCTCTATTTCCCCCTTTTCTCTCAATTTCTCTCTGACTCTATCCGAAATTAACTAACTTAAAAATTATACTAGCTATAATTTTGCTGCAAGAACACTATAATCCAAGACATTCCAGGAGAATCATGGATATATGATTACCTTAAATATGTGGAGTTGAAGCATATGTTAAATAACCATTTGAATTCTTCTTTTTTTTTCTTTTCTTTTCTTTTCTTTATAAAAAGGAAACACTGGGGAGGGGCACAAAAAGAAAAAAAATAATAAAAAGGAAACACTGGCAAAACCATAGGATAAGAGGGGCACATCTCCACACTATTGCCACCACCAGAACTCCGTATCCCATCCCCTCCCCCGATAGCTTTCCTATTCTTTATCCCTCCGGGAGTAAGGACAAAAGGTCATTGTGGAATGCAGGAGGTGGAAGGTCTGGCTTCTGTAATTGCTTCCCCGATGAACATGGACGTTGACTGGTCGGTCCATACTCCCAGTCTGCCTCTCTCTTTCCCTAGTGGGGAAGGACACTGGGGAAGCAGAGCTCCAGGACACATTGGTGGGGTTGTCTGTCCAGGGAAGTCTGGTTGGCATCATATTAGCATCTGGAGCCTGGTGGCTGAAAAGAGAGTTCACATACAAAGCCAAACAAATTGTTGACTAATCATGAACCTAAAGGCTGGAATAGTGCAGATGAAGAGTTGGGGGTGGGGGGTGTCTCCATTCTGTAGACAGCTAGTAGGCATATTTTAGTTATACTCCAAAGGGTCTGTGGCTATACTAGTTTTTTTTTTTTTTTTCCTGAGCCTGAAATCTGATATGCAGGTAGATCCTAGTTATTGTCTGGAGAGATGATGTCATGGCTAGAAAAAGAACCAGAAAGCTGGATTAAGGAAGAGAGTAGCTCCCTAATATGGGAAAGGGGTATAAATATTGTTGGCTGTAAACCCCATCAATTTGATGTGATCTGGGGCCCATATTCAGCTTCTTCTATTAGTCGTGCAGACTTGGCATTAATTTGTTTTTAAGTGGGTCATTCATCATTTTTATTTGTAGTCACATAGTATTGTAATGAATATTAATATTTTCGTATTAATTCCTGGGAGAATGTAAGTTATAAACTCAGAAACTTGGTCACCTACAGGTTGGTTTTTTCATATGTGGAAAATAGATAACTAAAACAAACTTGCAGAAAAAGAGGAGAGAAAGAAAGGAAGAAAGAAAGAAAGAAAGAAAGAAAGAAAGAAAGAAAGAAAAGAAAATGTCTTTTAGACTTTATGAGAACTCTGGTGGCTTTCAGAGGGAAGGGACACAGGGCTTTGGTGGTGGGGTGGGTATAATTCAATTTCAAACCAGGCCTGTGGAGATCACTTACTGGTTATGCCCAAGGCTCCTAAATTGCAGGTTCAATTCCCCACAGTACCATAAGCCAGGGGTGAGCAGTGTTCTGGTAAAGCAAAAATAATCAAACAAATAAATAACAGCTGGATAGGCGAGATCATATAGTGGTTATGCAAAGAGTCTCATGCCTAAGACTCCTAAGTCCCAGGTTCAATGCTCTGCATCACTATAAATGAGCGATTAGGAGTACCTCTGGTAAAAACAAACCAACAAGCCTAACATAGTTTTAAAAAATTCCAGTTGGTTGGAAAAATTAATATTATAAGTTCATATTAATCCAAAGCAGTTTATAAATTCAGTATAATATCAAAACCCCAATAGAATTTTTCAAGAAAGCAAATCAAATAATTCTAGAAGTTGTGTGGAAACACAAAAGATCATGAATAGCAAAAGCAATCCTAAGAGAAAGGAAAAAACCATGGGTCCATCGTGATCCCATACTTCCAGACCTCGAAGCAGTCTACAAAGCAGTAGCAAAGAGTGGGGGTAGACATCATTATGCAAAGAGACTCTCATGCCTGAAGCTCTGAAGTCCCAGGTTCAATCCCTCGTACCACCATAAGCCCCAGTGGAGCAGTGCTCTGGTAAAAAAAAAAACGAGAGAGAGAGAGAAAGAAAGAAAGAAAGAAAGAAAGAAAGAAAGAAAGAAAGAAAGAAAGAAAGAAAAGAAAATTAAAAAAAGAAAAAGAAAACCAATAGTAACCAAAACAGTATGGAATTGTGAGGCTGTGGCAGTAGATCGAACGCCTTGCATGCCTGAGGATCTGGGCTTGATCTCTGACACTGCACAAAATTATTGAGCCTTGCACTGGGCTCTCTCTCAACCTGTCTTTCATACACACACACACACACACACACACACACACACACCTTCTATTAAAATAATACAATATGGCACTGGAATAAGAACAGTTTATGTGGCCAGGTGGTGGCACACCAGGTTGAGCGCACATGTTCCAATGCACAAGGACCCAGGTTCAAGCCCCCAGTCCCCACCTGCAGGGGGAAAGCTTTGCGAGTGGTGAAGCAGGGCTGCAGGTGGCTCTCTGTCTCTCTATATCTCCCTATCCTTTCAATTTCTGGCTGTTTCTATCCAATAAATAAAGATAATAAAATTTAAAAGAAAGAACAATTTATATATACTAAAGGGATAGAATTGAAAATGCAGAAATAAGTCCACACTTTTATGGATATATACTTTATAATGAAAGATCCGATCAGTCACACAAAGGAGAAGACTCTTCAACAAATTGTGCTGGGAAACTGAACTACCACATGCAGAGAAAAAAAGGAAGGGAGCGGAAAAGTTTGGGGGCAAAGAGAAGGACAAGTGAGAGCCTGATGGTTATGCATAGACGTTTATGCCTGAGGCTCCAATGTCACAGGTTCAATCCCCCACAGCACCACAAGCCAGAACTAAGCAAAGCTCTGGGGAAAAAAAAAAAATTAAAAACTAAAATAAAAAGGAAAGATCACTACTTGTCACTGTATGCAAAATTTACCCAAAATGGATTAAGGGACTGGGTATAACAAACTGTAAGAGTCATAGGTGAAAACCGGAGCCACATACATATGTTTCCTGGATTTCAGCCTCAGATATATTTGGAGACTCTATTGTAATGGAGACACAAGAAAAATCAAACAACTAGAACTATACTTTTATACAGTGAAAGAAACTAGCACAGAACTTAAAAAGACAGCCTGCTTATTGGGAGAGAGTATTTGCGCAACATACATCAAAGATGAAGTTGGCACCGAAAATAGATGAAGAGCTCACACAGCGATACAACTCCCTCAAAGAGGCGGCAAGAGATGTGCTTAGATACTTTCTCAAGGAAGACATACAGATGACTCGTGGTCTACAAAAAAAATGCTCAGTTTTACTTATTATTCGGGAAATGCAAATCAAAACCACAATGAGAATGAATCACACCAATTACACTAATGAGAATGGCCGGGAGTCAGGCGGTAGCGCAGCGAGTGTGGCGCAAAGCACAAGGACCGACATAAGGATCCCAGTTCGAGCCCCCGGCTCCCCACCTGCAGGGGAGTCGCTTCACAAGCGGTGAAGCAGGTCTGCAGGTGTCTATCTTTCTCTCCTCTCTCCATTTCTCTCTGTCCTGTACAACAACGATGACATCAATAATAACTTGGGGTCTGAAAAGGGGTCCTTGTGCACTGTAATGTGTGAGTTCAACCAGGTGTGCCGCCACTTGTCCCTTCAATCTTTTTTTAGTTAGACCAAGTTTTCCTGGAAGAATAAATGCAGCTTACAGTAATGATTTTTAAGTATAGCATGATGAAGATTTATCACACAACACATTTATAGGTTCTTGTAATTTAAAAGTTTAGTATTGTCTAAAGAAGTAGATTGATTAGTAGAAGAGAAAAAAAGACTTAGAGAGATGTGAGTATTGACATTATGATAAAATTAACAGTTGTGATCATTTAAGAAATCATGTATTATTCAGCAAACCGTTCTGAAACAATTCAGAAGATTCAACTGTCGTACAAAGACAGTATTCTTGGGTGGAGGTTGTGCAAAGAGACTCTCATGCCTGAGGCTCCAAAGTCCCAGGTTCAATTCCCCACACCACCATAAGCCAGAGCTGACCAGTGCTCTGGTAAAAAAAAAAAAAATCTCCGGGAGTCGGGGATGGGGGGGGTGGGGTGGTGGGGGGTGGGGGGGCGCAGCAGATTAAGCGCAAAGACCAGAGTAAGGATCCGGGTTCGAGCCCCCGGCTCCCCACCTGCAGGGGAGTCGCTTCACAGGCAGTGAAGCAGGTCTGCAGGTGTCTGTCTTTCTCTCCCCCTCTCTGTCTTCCCGTCCTCTCTCCATTTCTCTCTGTCCTATCCAACAATGATGACATCAATAACAACAATAATAATAACTACACAACAATAAAAAACAAGGGCAACAAAAGGGAAAATAAACATAATTTTTTTTAAAAAAAAACATGCATATCCCTGAAAAAAAAAAAAGAAAGAAAACAGTATTCTTGGGATGAGTGGTTGCACACCTGGTTGAGCACACACATGGCAGTGCACAAGGACCCAGGTTCCAGCCCTGGTTCCCCACCCACAGGGGGAAAGCTTCACGAGTGGTAAAAGCAGGCCTGCAGGTGTCTCTCTGTCTCTCTCTCTCCCTCCCTATCTCCCCTTTCCCTCTCAGTCTCTGACTCTCTCTATCAAATAAATAGTTATAACAAAAATTAAAAAACAAAAGGAAACAGTATTCATACTTATGAAACTTAGGGATGAGTTTCCTCTAGTTGTGGCACTACGACGTCCTCAACGATTCTAACACTGAACATAAAAATGATTTGAAATATTTTCCCACAATAAGGCAAGTGTTCATTCTCAGGGCCTTTTGAATGACTTCTAGTCAATTTCCCATTCGTATCTTCAAACATGGGCCTTCGGCTTGAATTCTAAACTACCAGGTTTCAAGTGGAATGATTCACCACCTCCTTGAAGGCCCTTTTGGTTTTGTGTCTGTTGGGGCAGTAGCTGCTTCAGCTGCCTGGGCAGCTATGTGACTATGCCAGTAGCTTAGGACAATTTTTACTGTAACGCAAAGATTTATCTCTCTTATAAGTCTTGCTTTATGATTTCTTTAAACTATTGGCCTCCGGGGCTGGGCAGCGTCAGATCAATGTGGTAAACAGTTGATGGTATTTATATAATTTCCTCATGCTTGGGAGCTCCTCTCTGCCCTAATCCAGCTCTCTAGTCCTATTCTCAACTCTGACACCATCTTCCCAGACAATATTTTTAGTTCACCTGCAGGTTAGCTATCGGGATCAGGCAAAAATATCTAAAGTCTCCTTGGAATATACTAAAATAGACTGCCCAGCTTCTTCCCATACAAATACTCCAAATTTCATCTGCTGTATTGATACAGCAGATGGGTTCCTGTTTATTATAAACAATTTGTCCTGCTTTATATCTTACCGTTTTTCAGCCACCCAGTTGCAGAAGCTACTATGATGACATCCCGAGACACCTCACCAATGTGTCCCAAAGTCTCACCTCTCCAGAGGGCTACCCCACTAGAGAAAGATAGAAACAGGCTGGGGGTATTGAACCTCCAGCAGAGAAGCCATTACAGAAGCCAGACCTCCCACGTTCTGCACTTCAAAAGAATTCTGATCCATCCTCCCAGAGGGATAAAGAATAGGGAAGCTTCCCATGGAGGGGATGGGACATGGAACTCTGGTGGTGGCAACTGTGTGCAATCGTACCCCTGTTATCTTACAACCTTGTGAATCATTATTAAATCACTAATAAAAGGTTTTTTTTTTTTTAAGTATTGTTTGGAGTATTGAAGTAAGGGGACAAGGAGGAAGCATAGAAATTAACATAGAGAAAAGGAAATGAATGGAGTGCACAGTGACCACAGAGAAGATGATGCCAGAGTAGAGGATACAAGAATATTAAAACGAGATGAAGGAATAGGAAAGCTGCTGGGGGAGGGGATTGGATATGGAGCTCTGGTGGTGGAAACTCGACCTCTCTTATCCTATAGTCTTGTCAGTGTTTCCATTTTATAAATAAATTAAAAAATAATAATAATATTAAAACCCAAGAAACCTGAATTCTACTTGCATCTCTACAATAACTGACAGAATGGATTTGTCAAATGATAGACTCTTTGAGACTTTCTATTCTTACTGATAATTTAAGGGCTGGAGCCCACAGCTCTTCACCTGCGGGGGGGGGGGGGGGGGGGTTGTTTTACGCCCAGAAGTTCGGGTCCCGATCACACACAAGTAAGTCCAGAGTCACATGCAAGTACAAGAGCCTTTGTTAGCAAGCTTAAGCTTGGGTCCCAAGAGCCTCCACACAGGGAAAGTCTTGCCACCCAAAATGTTTTCCACCTCAGCTTTTTATAGTTAGCACAGGGTGGGTACAAGTGGGGGTGTTTACACGGAACAAGGAACAGCTGGTTTGGGGTCAACGGCTGTTCTTATTTACCTCCTCAGTTTGCTTCACAAACGGTGAAGGAGGTCTCTCCCTCTCTCTGTCTTCCCCTCTTCTCTTGATTTCTCTCTGTCCTATCCAACAACAGCAGTGGCAATAATAACAATGACAACAAGGGCAACAAAATGGGAAAAATGGCCTCCTAGAGCAGGATTCCTAGTGCAGGCACCCAGCCCCAGCCACAGCCCTGGAGGCAAAAAAAAAAAGTGCACAGAAAAAACAAAACTTTTTTAAAAATTACATTTATTTATTTATTTATTTATTTTTCCTCCAGGGTTATTGCTGGGCTCGGTGCCTGCACCATGAATCCACCGCTCCTGGAGGCCATTTTTCCCCCCTTTGTTGCCCTTGTTGTTGTAGCTTCGTTTTGGTCATCATCACTACCATTGTTGATGCTGTTCGTTGTTGGATAGGACAGAGAGAAATGGAGAGAGGAGGGGAAGACAGAGAGGGGGAGAGAAAGACAGACACCTGCAAACCTGCTTCACCGCCTGTGAAGCGACTCCCCTGCAGGTGGAGAGCCGGGGGCTCGAACCGGGGGCTCTAACCGGGATCCTTGTGCCAGTCCTTGTGCTTTGCGCCACGTAGGCTTAACCCACTGCACCACCGCCCGACCCCCAAAACAAAACTTTTTAAATGCACATATGTGGGTTTTTTTAATTTCTTTATTGAGGGATTAATGTTTTACATTTGACTGTAAATACAATAGTCTGTACATGCATTTCATTTCTCAGTTTTCCACATAACAATACAACCCCCATTAGGTCCTCTGTCATCCTTTTTGGACCTGTATTCTCCCCCACCCACCCATCCCAGAGTCTTTTACTTTGGTGCAATACACCAAGAACATATGTGTGTGTTTAATTACTCATATGAGAAAATGTGGCAATCTGTTAACATTCAGTAAGTCTAGATGAAAAATATACATGTATTTTTCTTCTTTCAACCTTTCTATAGACTTAGACATTTATTGAGACAAAAAAAAAAGCCCATCTATTTAGAATTAGAAGGTTGTAAACATCTTCTCCAATATACCTAATTGAGATTAAACTCCATGTAAATTGGAAAACCTCAGTCGACCTGCTTACCCACATTAAGTGCTGACCAGTGTGACAACAAATAATGTTGTAAAAAAAAGTCAGGGGGCCGGGCACTAGTGCACCAGGTCAAGCTCACATGGCGCAAAGCACAAGGACCCAGGTAAGGATGCCACCTGCAGGGGGGCCGCTTCCAAGTGGTGAGGCAGGTCTGCAGGTGTCTATCTTTCTCTCCCCCTTTCTGTCTTCCCCTCCTCTCTCCATTTCTCTCTGTCCTATCCCACAACAACAACAACAATAATGACAATAACAACAACAAAATGGAAAAAAATAGCCTCCAGGAGTAGTGGATTTGTAGTGCAGGCACCAAGCCCCAGCAATAACCCTGGAGGAAAAATACAAAATCCTCTGGCTCAGTGGTGGCACACCTGTTTGAGCGCACATATCACAGTGCACAAGGACCCTGATTCGAGACCCTGGTCCCCACCTGCAGGGGGTCAGCTTTGTGAGTAGTGAAGTGGGGTTGTGGGTTTCCCCCTCCCTGTCTATCATCCAATTCCCTCTCGATTTCTGGCTGTCTTAATACAATACACAAATAAAGATAATAAAAAGAATAATAAAAAATAAAAACAAAACTTAAAAAAATGTTTTTAAAAATATTTTTTATATTTATTTACTTATTCCCTTTTGTTGTCCTTGTTTTATTGTTGTAGTTATTATTGTTGTTGTTACTGATGTCCTTATTGCTGGATAGGGCAGAGAGAAATGGAGAGAGGAGGGGAAGACAGAGAGGGGGAGAGAAAGACAGACACCTGCAGATCAGCTTCACTGCCTATGAAGCGACTTCCCTGCAGGTGGGGAGTCAGGGGCTCGAACCAGGATCCTTATGCTTTGCGCCACCTGTGCTTAAGGTGTGCTACCACCCAACTTCCAAAAAAAACATTTTATTTATTTATTTATTTTTTATTTAAGAAAGGATAAATTAACAAAACCATAGGATAGAAGGGGTACAACTCCACACAATTCCCACCACCCAATCTCCATATCCCATCCCCTCCCATGATAGCTTTCCCATTCTCTATCCCTCTGGGAGTATGGACCCAGGATCGTGGGTTGCAGAAGGCGGAAGGTCTGGCTTCTGTAATTGTTTCCCTGCTGAACATGGGCGTTGACTGGTCGGTCCATACTCCCAGTCTGCCTCTCTCTTTCCCTAGTAGGGTGGGTCTCTGGGGAAGCAGAGCTCCAGGACACATTGGTGGGGTCTTCAGTCCAGGGAAGCCTGGCCAGCATCCTGATGGCATCTGGAACCTGGTGATTGAAAAGAGAGTTAACATACAAAGCCAAACAAATTGTTGAGCAATCATGGACCCAAAGGTTGGAATAGTGGAGAGGAAGTGTTAGGGAGGTACTCACTGCAAACTCTAGTGTACTTCTGCTTTCAGGTATATATTTTGCACTTGTTTATGGATACATGTGAACATATGCTCTCTCTCACAGAACCTGGTCTATATCTGGGTTTTGGGACTTTGTTAGAAAGTGAACCACCTGGGATGGAATTAGAGAATACTATGAAAGGAAAGTTCTCACCCGAGTAATGAAGCTGAAGGGTTGTCATTCCACACCTGAAGTCTCTGGACACAGTCTGAGCTGAAGCATGTTGAGGTGGCAATCGTTGTGTTGGTTAGGTTGTGATCGGCAGATGCAATATTATTTGATATGGATTGGGAGAGGCATACGGGAAAGTGGGCCCTATCCAATAGTTCCAGGACTGGGGGAAGTAGAGGCTCTATAGTGGAGATGTGAGGTTTCTGCTGTCTTAGGGTTCAAAAAGACAATGGATAGTTAATGTTATCATCACATTATTTGGTAATTGGGTTAACTTTGAAAAGTCCTTTTGTTAAGGTTTGCTGTATAGTACCCAGTATCTTATAAATAGCTGTGCCAATGGTTGCTTCTGCCAAAAAAAATTTTTAAGAAGAAAAAAATCATCCACTAATGGTGCTGATAAAGGAAATGGATTATCAACTTCCAGCTAAATGTTATTATAAGGAAAATTTGACGATCAAAAAAGAAAAAAAAAAAAAAAACAACCTCATTACCAGGTAATGAAAATAAACCAAAAATAAAGATACAGCATTTCTCCAGGAAATGTGTTTACTCAGTATTTCTATTACTTATTTCCATATGTCTAATTTAGAAGGTGAAAAATTCCTCTCCCTTTACCTTTCCTGAATTCAAGTATGAAAAACCAGTGTGGAGCACTGCAGAATGCAATCATGCCTTAGATGCTGACTGTTTTTGTCCATAAAGTCTATGTCATGGGAATGTTCAGTGGGTCTTCACATGTAAGACTGACTCAGAAGTGCTTTGGAGAAATAGTGTCCATTACAATTTCACTATTATTTGTGGGTCAGAGTGAGAGTCTGTGGTCTATTGATATCAATAGATAGGTGATTTATTATTATTTTCACCAGAGCACTGCTTAGCTCTGGGTTACAGTGGTGAGGGATTGAATTTGGGACTTTGGAGCTTTAGGCATGAGGGTATCTTTTTATTTTTAATTTTTATTTATTTATTTTTGCCTCCAGGCTTATCACTGGGGCTCAGTGCCTGCATTATAAATCCACTGCTCCTGAGGCTTTTTTTTTTTTTCTAGTTTGCTAGGACATAGAAATTGACAGGGGAGGGGAGGTAGGGGGAGTGAAAGATAGACACCTTCAAACCTGCTTCACTATTTGGGAAGCAACCACCCCCCCCCCCCATGAAGCGACCTGGGGGCTAGAACCCGGACCCTTGGCACAGGCCCTTGCACTTTGTATGGTTATGTGTTTGTTTGTTTTTCCTATTCAGCCTTTTATTTATTTATTTATAAAATGGAAACAGTGAAAAGACCATAGGATAAGAGGGGTACATTTCCACACATTGCTCACCCCTAGAGCTCCATATTCAATCCCCTCCCCTGACAGCTTTCCTATTCTTGATCCGTCTGGGAGTATGGACCCAGGGTCATTGTGGGATGCAGAAGGTGGAAGGTCTGGCTTCTGTAATTGCTTCCCTGCTGAACATGGGTGTTGGCAGGTGGATCTATACTCCCAGCCTGTCTCTCTCTTTCCCTAGTGGGGCAGGGCTCTAGGGAAACGGGGCTCCAGGGCACATGGTGGGGTCATCTGCCCAAGGAAGTTAGGTTGGCATCACGGTATCATCTGGAACCTGGTAACTGAAAAAGAGTTAAGATATAAAACAGAACAAATTGTAGACTAACCATGGACCTAAAGGCATGAATACTTCAGATGAAAATCAGAGTCTCTGTTTTGCAAAAAGCTAGTAGACCTGTCTTAGGTATATTCCAGAGGGCCCATGGCTTTCCTAGTTTTTGCCTGTGCCTGATATCTAATATGCAGGTGAACCCAAGTTATTGTCTGGGGAGATAGTGTCATAGTTGGAAAAAGGACTAGAAAGCTGGATCAGGGAACAAAGTATCTCTCCAATATGGGGAAGTATATAAATATTGTTCACTGTAACCCCCATCCGTTTGACCTGGGGCCCATATTCAGCACAGGAGACTGTGTAATGGCTGCTCCCTGTAGGGCTGAGCTGGCATTCTGCGGTCACGGCTAGGAACACTCCAGGCCAGATTGCACTTTATTGCTTTTTCTTACTTTTTTTTTTTTTTTTTTTTTTTTACCAGAGCCCTGCTCAGCTCTCGCTTATGGTGGTTCACGGGATTGAATCTGGGACTTTGAAGCCTCAGGTATGAGAGTCTCTTTGCATAACCATTATGCAATCTACCCCACCAACAAATGTATATTATTCAGAGATACAGCATGCCTTTCAAATCAAGAAAAAACACATGGTCAGCATAACAAGTGGACAGTGATTTGCCACAAGTGATGGTCACTGCCCATTAAAAGCAGAGCCAGAAGGTGAACTCCTTTCCCAAATCACCCACGTGAAAAACTCCTAGAATGAGTGCTATATTCCCCCTGGGGTTCAATGGATTTCATTCTCTGTGCAGACATCTGCATTTTCTTTCAAAACATAGGTATATCTCTTAGCAAAGAAAGAAGGTAAAATTTATTGTAACAGAACTGAATTCAGTTTTATATCTCTATATATCCCTATTGAATAATTCTAATAAATCAAGGGATTAAGTAAATTATTTGGGGCTGACTTTAACAAATCTAAAAGTCTGTCTTTAAATTACAAATTTCTCAAGGGCAAGAACTATAGTTTACACTTCTTTTGCCTCCAGGGTTATCACTGGGGTTTGGTGCCTGCACCACAAATCCACTGCTCCTGGAGGCAATATTTGCCCCCTTTTGATGCCCTTGTTGTTTTATCGTTGTTGTGGTTATTATTGTTATTAGATAGAACAGAGATAAATGAAGAAAAGAGGGGAAGACAGAGAGGGGTAGAGAAAGATACCTACAGACCTGCTTCAATACTTGTGAAGCAACCCCCCTGCAGGTGGGGAGCCTGGGGCTCAACCGGGATCCTTATGCCGGTCCTTGAGCTCTGCACCATGTGCCTTTAACCCGCTGCGCTACCGCCCCACCCCCATAGCTTACACTTCTTAATATCTCTCCAGCTAGCACAGTGCCCTACAAACTTGGTCAGTACTGTTGGTGGCCACGTGCATAGCAGTGGAACTGATGGTGACGATGTCTAACAGTGGGAAGGAAGGAAACAGCTGTATCTTTAGCTTTGTGGAAAAATAATAAAAGTTTTTTTTAACATATATATATATATATATATATATATATATATACACATAATCATTTGATATTGCCTGAATAAGAGTCTATTGTTTGATGAGTTTAGCAAAGGTTATAAAATTTAATTAACTCAGAGAGAGTGAAGAACACTTGAGAAGATTTTATTTTCCTTTCATAATTGCAATCGATATGATAAGATTGTCCTCAAGCAGTCATTCTCGTCACATTAGCATATATACTTAGTTTGAAGTCCCGGATGATATAGTCTTCTGTTGTTTCATGTTCCATGTTAAGGTTAATAGGAAGGGCTTGCATTCATTAGAATAAAATTGTACTAAAAATATCATCTGACCCAATTAGCAGAAGGAATTTTTATCTGGCATGAGTAGTAATTCCAGTTACAGGCATCAGAGGTCGTTGTTTTCACAGAAAACATCAATTACTAATTGCTCCTACTTGAATTTCTCTCATGGTCATAATTTCAGTGTTAAAATCACAACATTTTATTTTTTTTTTAAGATTTTTTTTCTTTTATTTAAGAAAGGATTAATTGACAAAACCATAGTGTAGGAGGGGTACAATTCCACACAATTCCCACCACACAATCTCCATATCCCATCCCCTCCCATGATAGCTTTCCCATTCTCTATCCCTCTGGGAGTATGGACCCAGGGTCATTGTGGGTTGTAGAAGGTGGTGGAAGGTCTGGCTTCTGTAATTGCTTCCCTGCTGAACATGGGCGTTGACTGCTCGGTCCATAGTCCCAGTCTGCCTCTCTCTTTCCCTAGTGGGGTGGGTCTCTGGGGAAGCAGAGCTCCAGGACACATTGGTGGGGTCTTCAGTCCAGGGAAGCCTGGCCGGCATCCTGATGACATCTGGAACCTGGTGACTGAAAAGAGAGTTAACATACAAAGCCAAACAAATTGTTGAGCAAACATGGACCCAAAACTTGGAATAGTGGAGAGGAAGTGTTAGGGAGGTACTCACTGCAAACTCTAGTGTACTTCTGCTTTCAGGTATATATTTTGCATTTGTTTATGGATACGTGTGAACATATGCTCTCTCTCACAGAACCTGGTCTATATCTAGGTTTTGGGACTTTGTTAGAAAGTGAACCACCTGGGATGGAATTAGAGTATATTCTTCTTCTTCTTCTAGCGTTTGCCCTTCTTCTGTAGCCAGTCAACAGCGTCAGGTTGAGCCTGATGTAAAGTTTCGAGACATCCTTTGAATCTGGAGAGGTGGCAGTCGTTGACTATGTGGGTCATAGTCTGTCTGTAGTATAGAGTATACTATGAAAGGAAAGGTCTCACCCGAGTAATGAAGCTGAAGGGTTGTCATTCCACACCTGAAGTCTCTGGACACAGTCTGAAGTGAAGCATGTTGAGGTGGCACTCCTTGTGTTGATTAGGTTGTGATCGGCAGGTGCAATATTATTTGATATGGATTGGTTTTTTTAAGATTTTAAAAAATTTTTTACATTTATAAAAAGGAAATATTGACCAATAGAATAAAATAAAATATTTCACACACACACACACACAAAAAATCACAACATTTTATAAATGATTGATCTTAATTCTTTCTCCTTTTGCCTTTTTAAAAAATGAGTATGTCTTGCCAGTGGTCAACAAATATTCTTCATTTGTTGTTTATGTAGTTTTTAACTCTCTAATTGGACTGTCAATTAGTCTGACAAGCAGAAAAGTCCTGGGTGGACACGATTATAATTATGGGAGTATTATCAAAACCACTTTCTTGTGGCTCCTACTAGAAGATTTTTAATTACATTGAACAAGTATTTATTGGATGATAGTGATATACAGTAAGTTGTGAACATGACATGGGTAAAAGCAAAGATGAACAAATATCTACCACAGCCAGAGAGTTTTAAAGCAACAGTCTATAAATCATGGATCCAAGGGGGTCGGGTGGTAGTGCAGCGGATTAAGCGCACATGCCGTGAAGCACAAGGAACAGTGTAAGAATCCCAGTTGGAGCCCCCGGCTCCCCACCTACAGGGGGGGGTCACTTCATGAGCGGTGAAGCAGGTTTACAAATGTCTATATTTTTCTCCCACTCTCTGTCTTCCCCTCCTATTTCCATTTCTCTCTGTCCTGTCCAACAACAAGGACATCAATAACAACAACAATAATAACCACAACAATGATAAAAAAAAAAAAAGGACAACAAAAAAGGGGGGGAGGAATAGCCTCCAGGAGCAGTGGATTTGTGGTGCAGGCACCGAGCGAGCCCCAGCAATAACCCTGGAGGCAAAAAATAAAAACAAACCTATTAAAATAATAATAATAGATTCAAGACATTTCAACTCTGAAAAATATTTCATTCAAACCCTGTCATATGACTGTTTCAAGGACTGTAGCATCCCATGATAAGATAATGTCCAGATTCAAAGGGACAAGCCCATGCTGCCTTATTTATTCCATTCTTTCCCTCATCATGTAGTTGCTCCAGTAGTTAGCTCTGGTTACTGCATAAGCAGAGGATCTCTACTCAGCTACACTCACTGTCGATATCGCCAACTGTAAAGGGAAGATCATCTTCTGACCTTTAGAGGATTATAGTAACGACCAAAGGAGATAGGGAATGTGCCTTTGGTAACTATAGTGCCTGGTGCCTACTCAATAAATGTTACTTTTCCCTGTTGAGTATCTCTTAGCAATACCTCTACCTCACTAGCATATCTGACACTCAGACAAAGTTAAATTGCCAAGCTAACCTGATTCCAGCTGAGGCTGTTAAGATGTGGACTTTAAACCCTCTACCTAGATAATGTTCTTTTAGCTTGGTTCTCATTCCCCACTGCCCCACTACTCCTCAACTCCAGCGAGAATCCCAGTACTCTGGCCCACTTCCTATTGAGTATTGAACTTTCTTAAAATTCAACTGTTGGGAGTCTGGCGGTAGCACAGCGGGTTAAGCACGTGGCGCAAAACCCAAGGACTGGTGTAAGGATCCCGGTTTGAGGCCCCGGCTCCCCAGCTGCAGGGGGCTTGCTTCAGAGGCGGTGAAGCAGGTCTGCAGGTGTCTGTCTTTCTCTCCTCCTTTCTGCTTTCCCCTCCTCTCTCCATTTTTCTCTGTCCTATCCAACAACAACAACATCAATAACAACAACAATAAAAAACAAGGGCAACAAAAGGGAATACATAAATAAATAAGTAAAAGCGATCTTAAAATTCAACTGTTATTAAAAAAATTGGGGAGCAGTGGGAAGGGGGGTAGCTGGGGGGGGTGGGGGAGGCAGGAAATACCTCATCTGGAAGAGTGCACACTTTAGTTACGTGTAAGGACCAAAGTTCTAGCCCCTGGCCACCACATGGGAACATCTTGCAAAAAGGAAGCTTCATGGGTAGTGGGGCTGTACTTGTCTCTCTCCTTCTCCCTCTGTCTCTCTCTCTCTGCCAATACTTTTTCTAAAGACAGAAAAAAGCCTTCCTGGAACAGAGGAATGTTGCAGATGTGGAGTTCTAAGAATAGCCTTGAAAAACAAACAAATGTATGTATATGGTTTTTTTGAAGCTAGAACAAAGCCTATTAATGCTAACAAAGAAATAATTTTAATGGGACATTGAGAGGAAAGATTCAGGAATAACAAAACAATTGTTTGGGAATGGGGATAGATTTCATAATGGTTATCCAAAGAGATTCTCATAGTCCCAGGTTCAATCAATCTACTTTATGCACTGCCATACATAAAGTAGAGCTGAGCAGTACTCTGGCAAAATAAATAAATAAATAATAATTTGGTAATGATGATGATTCAATATACTTTATTCTTCTGATATGTGGAAAATTGGGCAAGATTCCTGCGAGATTGATTGACCACTTTGTTAAGTAGAAAATACTTTAAAAAATATCCCACCCTCTTTTTTTTATTGGTGATTGAACAAAGCTTTACAAAATTATAAAATTTTCAAAGGTATAATTTCACACCCACACATGGTAGGTATAAGTCAGCACACCCCTGTGCCTCCCCTCCTGCCCCATAACCATCACCGAGCTCACAAAGTTCAAGAGAAAACTCCCCTGTAGTGCCAAGACTTCTCACATGCTCATCCATTCCAGTGACCCTGGACTAAAGTTTTTGGACCTTTTCATTCAGATATATAGAGAGGGGAGGACACAGAGAAAGGGAGAGCCACCCCAACACTGCTCCACCATCTGTAGCACATGCCCTGATGTTGTGATTCGAACCTGGGGCTTCACATTTGCCATGTGCAGAGCCCCAGATCCAAGCCTGTACCTCAACACTGTTTGAGCAGTACTCTGGTATAAACAACAAAACAATGTAGGGGGTATATTGGGAAAAGCTTTAGCTTTGTCCTGATTAAAACAAAGGAATTTGGTGCAGAGACAATAGGTATGCAAAAACACTTTCATGCCTGAGGCCTCAAAATCCTGGGTTTAATCCACTGCAGCACCACAAAACAAAACCAAGCAGTACTTATCTAAAAAAAGTAAATAAAGAAATATATGTTAAAAGAAAGAAAGAAATGAAAGAAACTAACTGTAAAACCTGAAGCATCAAGTGCTAACATTACAATAACGTTTTGGAATATGTTTACCAAAAGCTTCCTTTTCCAGAGCACTTTTAGTCAGTGAATTCTTTTCTCTAAAGTGATATTTTAAAGTAAAGCCGTATGACCTAATTTCATTTTTTCCTGCTGAACTCAAGAGAATACAATTAAGCCTAACAATTACTAGAGTTCAGTCATGCTAAAATAGAAAACTGCTTAGGTGGTATTGATTAATTATTCATGAAAATGTGATTTTGGTAATGTTAATAATATTTAATATCTGGCTTAATTTCCTGTCTAAAAATTATTATTTCCAATTAGAAAGTTTTACTCAAAATAATTATTTATTTCATTATACAGTAACAAAAAAAAATTTGAAATGGCTGGAGGCAAAAATGGAGTAGGTTTCTGAGCCTAGCAAGTCACAACATCTCAGTATAATCTGATGAGCGGAGTGGGTCAGTAGTACAGAATATTGTCAAGTTTCTGTGCCCTCTCCCTGCCACTACAGTTAAGCACAGAGACTGGAATATTGAGCATTTCAGGCAAGAGCCAAGGTAATTTAAATTTTTATTACTATATTTAGTCCTTGGCTTTCAGCAAACCAAAAAAGGAAGAGCCCTTAGAAAAAGTAATTTACTAAACCATGGTAGCAAACAAATCATGAACAATCAAATCACAGTATTTGGCTTCCCTTGGGTTGCTTTTGGGTTGCTAAGGCATTAGACAGATCTGACTGACAAGCAATATTTTACAGCAAAAGAGTTCAGAATGTTCTCCTGGCAAGACTGAGGCTAGGAGGAAAGAGATGGAGGTAGGAGATACCTTGGATCTTGGATTTTGTGCCTGAGATGACTTACTGCACTTTCTTCTTGCTTTAATCGCCCTTGTGATGATTAACATTGGTTCCAAATGCCCAATCCACACACTAATCAACTTGAAGAAGCTTCAGTAAACCTGCTTGGCAGCTTAGGTCAATAATTATAAAAATTATTTGATTTTCCATAGAGAATTCACCAGTAAGTAAAAATGTCAGTCATTGTGGTCCGGGAGGTGCACAGTGGATAAAGCATCAGACTCTCAAGCATGAGGTCCTGAGTTCAATCCCCAGCAGCACATGTACCAGAGGGATGCCTGGTTCTTTTTCTCTCTCCTCCTATCTTTCTCATTAATAAATAAATAAAATCTTAAAAAAAAAATGTCAGTCATTGCGGTATGCATATACACTGCACTAGTGATTTTTAAGTATAGCCTAACCTTTTGTCCAATGAAAATCTTAAAGTTTCTTCAATCAGCATTTGGAACATCAGAGAAAATAATGAATTTATACTCACTTTAAAAATCATTGGAGGGGGCAAGTGGTGGCACACCTGGGCAAGTGCTCATATTAAAGTGTACAAGGACCCAGGTTCAACCCGTTTTCCAACTGCAGTGGGAAAACTTCACAAGCAGTGTAGCAGATCTAAAGGTGTCTCTCTGTCTCTCCTCGATCTTCCCTTCCCCTCTCAATTTCTCCGTCTCTATCCAATAATAAATAAATAGAAATATCTTTTTAAAAATTATTTAGGTGGTGGGGGAGATAGCATAATGGATATGCAAATAGACACTCATGCCTGAGGAACTAAGGTCCCAGGTTCAATCCCCCCGCACCACCATAAGTCAGAGCTGAGCAGTGGTCTGAATAAGAGAGAGAGAGGGAGAGGGGAAAGGAGAGGGAGAAGGAGAGGGAGAGGGAGTGAATCATTTAGGCCAGTGAAATAGCTCACTTCAATAGTGTGCAGAGCCCCAGATCCAAGCCTGTACCTCACCACATTAGAGGAAGCTTTCTCTGTCTGACTCTATGTTAAATAAGCAAATAAAAACCATTTACAATGTGTTGATTTTGGTTGGGGAGTTAGCATAGTAGTTTATGCAATAAACTCATAGCTGAGGCATCACATGTTCAATCCCCAGCACCACTATATGCCACAGCTGAGCAGTGCTCTGGTTAAAATAATAAAAATGGGAGAAAATAAAACTGCAATGTATTGGCTTCAGGGGAGCCAGAAAAGTAGCTCACTGGGTAGGGCGTGTGCCTGGCCATGTGAGAGACCTTGATTGTGGTCCTGAGGAGAGCTCAGATGCTGTGGTCTCCCTCTCTCTCTCTGAGTGCAAAAGTTGGCCCAGGAGTAGGAAAAAGTATTGGCTTTCTGTGGTATAATAGTTACCGTGCAAGACACAGTGAATATAAGCAATAATATCAACACTTAACTATTTACCTTCCACCACCAGAGTTCTGTGTCCCCTCCCCTCCATTGGAAACTTCCCTATTGTATATCCCTATGGGAGTATGGATCAAAGTTCTTTATGGGGTACGGAAGGTGGGAGTTCTGGCTTCTGTAATTGTTTCTCCACTGTCTCGGGGGGAGAGAACTCAACGGGAGCCAACCTGGGCTGCTGCTTATTCAGTGACATGGGAGAGGAACCAGGAACTCTTGGCTGAGCGGGAAAGCAATGCAGTTCTTTTCTCATTGATCAGATACACCGCCTTTTATATATTTCTTTAACCCGAAGTGGCAAGTAGGAAAAGGAAATGGCTAGGAGAGGGAGTGGAACAACAACAAAAAGAACTAGAAGGTAGCCAGCTTCCATCTAACCAGTGGGGATTAAACCAAGGTGGGTCTCCAGCTGTTGTGAAGGTTCTAACCAGTGGTAATTAAACCAATACCCTGCAGGCAGGGCGGGTCTCAGGCAAAATAATGATTATGTAAATAGACCATAGCGTTAAGCAATGCAGGGGGCCTGGCATAATGACCAGCAGACATGAGTATTGACAGGTGGATCCACACCCCCAGCCTGTGTCTGTCTGTCCCTAGTGGGGCAGGGCTCTGGGGAGGGGAGGCTCCAGGACACATGGGTGAGGGCGTCTGCCCAGGGAGTCAGGTTGGCGTCATGGTAGCATCATCTTCTTCTCCTTCTCCTTCTCCTTCTCCTTCTCCTTCTCCTTCTCCTTCTCCTTCTCCTTCTCCTTCTCCTTCTCCTTCTCCTTCTCCTTCTCCTTCTCCTTCTCCTTCTCCTTCTTCTCCTTCTTCTCCTTCTTCTCCTTCTTCTCCTTCTTCTCCTTCTTCTCCTTCTTCTCCTTCTTCTCCTTCTTCTCCTTCTTCTTCTTCTTCTTCTTCTTCCGTTTGCCCTTCTTCCGTAGCCAGTCAACAGCGTCAGGTTGAGCCTGATGTAAAGTTTCGAGACCTCCTTTGAATCTGGAGAGGTGGCAGTCGTTGACTATGTGGGTCATAGTCTGTCTGGAGCCGCAGGGGCAGTTCGGGTCGTCTCTGGCTCCCCAGCGATGGAACATAGCGGCGCACCAGCCATGGCCTGTTCGATAGCGATTGAGGAGGGCCCAGTCATAACGTGCTAGGTCAAAGCCGGGTTGACGCTTGCAGGGGTCTGTGATGAGGTGTTTGTTCTTTACCTCAGCTGACTGCCAACTCTGTTTCCAAGAGACTGGAACAGAGAAGTTCAGTGTAGGCGTAGGGGACCAGATTGGGTGACGAGACGTCAAGCGTTGGACAGGGTGGGCGAAGATATCCGCGTAGATTGGCAGGTCCGGTCGAGCGTAGACGTGGGAAATGAACTTAGATGATGCCGCATCCCGACGAATATCTGGCGGGGCAATGTTGCTGAGAACTGGCAGCCATGGAACCGGGGTGGAACGGATGGTTCCAGAAATGATCCTCATGGAGGAGTATAATTTGGAATCGACCAAGTGGACATGGGGGCTACGGAACCATACTGGCGCACAGTATTCTGCAGTGGAATAGCAGAATGCCAGAGATGATGATCGTAGTGTTGGCAGTGCTTGCTCCCCATGAGGAGCTGGCCAGTCTTGCAATGATGTGATTCCTCGCGCCCACCTTTGCTGCAGTTTTTATGAGATGTTCGTGAAATGACAGAGTGCGATCGAGAGTAACGCCGAGATAGACTGGCTGGGCTTCATGCCAGATTCTCGTATCGCCAAGCTGCACATTAAGCTCACGCGAGGCCGAGGCATGGTGTAGATGGAAAACAGATGATACCGTTTTTGCAGTGCTAGGGATTAGTCGCCATTTTTTTTCAGTAATCAGATATCAGAGACATCTGCAACTTGGTGGCTGGAAGGCGGTAAGATATAAAGCAGGACAAGTTGTTTAATAAACAGGAACCCAAAGGTAGGAATAGAGCAGATGAAATTAGGGGTCTCTGAGTGGGAAGAAGCCAGGAAATCTGACTTCTCTTCCAGCAGTTGGGGCAATAAGCCCATTGGATAGGAACCTGGGTGACACCTCTCAAAGTCTACCTCAAATCTCTAAGCCTAGGACCCACGTTGTGTGTGGTAGGGGCCCCTGTAAATATAAAACAGCAGGCTCCAACAAGGCAGTTTCTGTAGGAATGTCAGAGTTCCTTTAGAAAAGCTGCTGGAAAAGTGAAGGGTGCAGGGGGCCAGGTGGTGGCGCACGTGGTTGAGCGCATGTTACCACGCACAAACACCTGGGTTCAAGTACCTTGTCCCCACCCACAGGGGAAAGCTTCATTAGTGGGGAAGCAGGAATGCAGGCATCTCTCTCTCTCTCTCTCTCCCTCTCTCTCTCTCTCTCTCTCTCTCTCTCTCTCTCTCTCTCCCTCCCTCCCTCCCTCCCTCCCTCCCTCCCTCCCTCTCAATTTTTCTCTGTCTCTATCCAATCAAAAATAAGAATAAGAAAAGTGAGGGGTTTAAAAGCCGAACTTAAGTAGAAGTTAAAGGAAGTATCTATGCTTATTTAGGAAAAGAGAATGCTTGGGGTCACAATAATTAGATGTATTCAAGTTGTAAAGGCTCCCAAGGATGAAAGGGCGTATCTTTTAAAAATTATTTGATTTATCTAATGAGAGGTAGATAGATGATAGGTGGAGCACCCCAGCATACGTGCCGCCAAGGATCACGCCACCGAGGACTTCATGCTCACAGATTCAGAGTTCTAGGGGGCAGGCAGTGGCACACCCAGTTAAGTGCACATATTTTTTAAAAACTTTTTCATATTTATTTATTTTCCCTTTTGTTGCCCTTTTTATTGTTGTTGTAGTTATTGTTGTTATTGATGTCGTCATTGTTGGATAGGACAGAGAGAAATGGAGAGAGGAAGGGAAGACAGAGGGGAGAGAAAGACAGACACCTGCAGACCTGTCGCGTGAAGCGACTCCCCTGCAGGTGGGGAGCCGGGGGCTTGAACCCGGATCCTTACGCGGGTCCTTGCGCTCTGCGCCACATGCACTTAACCCGCTGCGCTACCGCCCGACTTAAGTGCACATATTACCAAGCACAAAGACCTGGGTTCGAGCTCTAGCTTTCCCACCTGCAGGGGGTTACTCACAGCCAAGGAGCAGTGAAGTTAGGTCTGCAGGTGTCTCTTTTTCTCCTTTCTCTATCTCCCTGTCCTCGCTCAATTTCTCTGACTTACCTAATTAAAAAAAAATTCGGGGTCGGGCAGTAGCACACAGGGTTAAGCGCACATAGTGCAAAGCGCAGGGACCTGCGTAAGGATCCCGGTTCAAGCCCCCGGCTCCCCACCTGCAGGGGAGTCGCCTCACAGGCGGTGAAGCAGGTCTGCAGGTGTCTGTCTTTCTCTCCCCTCTCTATCTTCCCCTCCTCTCTTAATTTCTCCCTGTCCTATCCAACAACAACAATAACAAAATGGAAAAAATGACCGCCAGGAGCAGTGGATTGTAGTGTGGGCACCAAGCCCCTGCGATAAACTTGGAGGCACAAATAAGTAAATAAAATAAGAAATAAAAATGTTGTGCCCAGAAGTTCGAGTCCCCATCTCACGCAAAGAAGACCAGAATCACATGCAATAGCAAGAGCCTTTATTAGCAAGCTTCAGTTTGGGCAGCCGACACCCTTCCAAACAAGGGAAAAATCTGCAACCCCGTTCATTTTTTTATCCCACATTTTTATAGTTAGCACAGGGTGGGTACAGGTGGAAATAGTTACGCAGAACAAGGAACAGTTGGTTCCGGGTTAACGGCTGTTCTCAATATTCGGGGCTTTTCTCTAACCTCACAAAAAACAAATTCAGTGTTCTGCTATTATGTCTTCTCCTGGGGCATTTTACATAACTACAGTAGGGAGACTCAGGACGAGTGAGTGGAACTTCAAGAGTGAAAGAGATTAAACGGTAACCTTCTTGCTAGTCACAGCAGAGTGGCTTTTTCTGATAGAGCGAATATGCTGGCTATTGAAGTCTGTGGTCGTGGACTGGGAAACTGGGAGTGGGGCCAGGAAAGGAGCGATCCTAGAGAGATTGTTATAAATATTGCAAGAACAGTCGGACTATATCATGTTTGAGAATACTCCAGTATGGATCATCTAAGAGTAGTTCTTTATTGAAATAATCATGATGTGAGGCCTGGTGGTGGCACACCTGGTTGCACACACACATTGCAGTGTGTAAGGACCTGGGTTTAAGCCCCTGGCCCCCAGCTGCGCCAGGGAAGCTTCACAATCGATAAAAGCATGTTTCAGGTGTTTCTCTAAATTCTTCCCTCTCAGTTTCTCTATCTCTAGTCAAAATAAATAAATAGTGGTCCAGGAGGTGGCGCAGTGGTAAAGCTCTGGACTCTCAAGCATGAGGTCCTGAGTTCGATTCCCGGCAGCACATGTGCCAGAGTGATGTCTGGTTCTTTCTCTCTCCCCCTACCTTTCTCATAAATAAATAAAATATAAAATAATAATAATAATAAATAAATAATAATCATAGTCATCACAGATATAGAAGAATAAAAATACCTACGTTGTGTCATTGCTTTTACATTCATCTTTCATTCTGTCCTCTTTCATTTTTAGAAATGAATTTGCATGAAGCCGAACTACAAAGGAGAGCAGCAAGGGCGGAAATATTACAGAACATGTAAGCAGTTTGACTAGTAAACTCACAAGTTGAGACAAGTGTGAAAACTCATTACAACCTGAATTTCTCACACTTCTCAGTTTCTCTTTCCTTTTAAACTTTCTAATAGAAAAAGTTGAATTCCTATTATTGCCAACTCTGCTATTTACCCTCACTTCCATCAAAAGAAAATAAATTAGAAGTACCTCTTTCTCCACATTTATTTTAATCTAGAATGCTGCGATCCCTCAGGATTTATTTTACGGATTCTTGAAAGAACAAATCTTGGAAATTTCACTCTTAAACCCTTGGGGAATATGTCTGTTTCTACTTTCTTGGGCAGGTGAATTGAGAGGGAATGGGGTTTGATTTAATACCTGTTAAATTTTGTGGATGATGTACTCAAAGAGGAGCAGTAAGAATAACTACTGTGATGAGGTTCTATTTAATTTCATGTTTCAACATAATGTTGTTGGCCACTGTATAACTTGTATGTTAATAAAGCCGGAAAATGGATTTAAAATCTCATCAGCTTTTATTACTAGTCTAGTTTTCTTTTTGTATTACAGCAATTTTGCTAGCTCCTTGAGGGCAGAGAAAGTCTTTTTAAAAATCACTAAATCTCTCACAGGCAAAATAATAGTAATTTTTTGAGCACCTCTTTGTGCCAGAGGCTTTATACACATTATTTTCCATTATTAAACAAACCTTTTTATTTACAAGAAAATCTGAGAATATGAGAAATTTGATGCTTAGGGAGTTCCAGTTACTATTTTTATAAGGGCAAATGAGCAATAGGTTGCCGGGTTTAGATCCCAAGCCTGGCTTCTGTTACTCCATCTGTCACTTCTACCTGTTATAACACACTCTCTATGAAACAGAATGGTACAGAGGCTGTTTTTCTTTTCTTTTCTTTTTTTTCTATTTTATTTTTTTTTAGTATTTATTTATTCCCTTTTGTTGCCTTGTTGTTTCTTTATTGCTGTAGTTATTGTTGTTGTTCTTGATGTCCTTATTGTTGGATAGGACAGAGAGGAATTGAGAGAGGAGGGGAAGACAGAGAGGGGGAGAGAAAGACAGACACCTGCAGACCTGCTTCACCGCCTGTGAAGCGACTCCCCTGCAGGTGGGGAGCCTGGGGCTTGAACCGGAATCCTTACGCGGGTCCTTGCGCCTTGCACCACCTGCGATTAACCCGCCCCGCTCGCTCCCTAGAGGCTGTTTTTCTTAGCCAAACGTCTGCTTTCTCCATCTTCTTTATATAGCCAGATTTTTGCCGAGCACCTTGCTCAGCTCAGACCATTTTCCAATCTCCTCTGGCGCTCAAGATGAACCTGGGACTGGACAGTGTAGACAGTAGACAATTGCAACAACACATAGAGGCTTTCTTGTTTTGTCTTGCTACCTGGGCTATCACTGGGACACTGCACTACACCACTCCTCCACTCCTGGCGACCATCTTTTTTTCTATTAGCTAGAGGGTGAGAGACAGAGATAGAGGAGAGAGAGAGAGAGAGAGAGACAGAGGAAGGAGAACAGACACTACAGTAATTTTCAATGCTCATGAAATCTCCCCCATCAGATGCTCCCATGTGCTGACCCAGAACTTAAACCTGTACCCCCCCAGCATCTTATGTGACAGTGTGATACTCTAGTTCACTGTCTCCTCTCTCTAGTTAATTCATTAATTTAAAAAAAACATTGAATTTCTTGTGTTGGTGAATAGGTAAGTATTGCTAGAAATGTATAGGAGTTAGTATCAAAGAATCGCTTTAATAGCATTTGGATTCAAAGTCCTACATGGTCCATTCATTTTTTACCTTTTGAAAAAATTTTATTAGTGATTTAATACCAGATTGTTAGATAACGGGTATAATTCCATAAGGTTCCCACCACCGGAGCTCTGTGTCCCATCCCCTCCATTGGAAGTTTCCCTAGTCTTTATCCCTCTGGGAGTCTGGACCAAAATTCTTTATGGGGTGCTTCTAGAAGGTGGAAGGTCTGGCCTCTAATTGCTTCTCCGCTGGACATGGACATTGGCAGGTGGATCCATACTCCCAGCCTGTTTCTTTCTTTCCCTAGTGGGCCAGGGCTCTGGGGGTGAGGTTCCAGGACATATTGGTGAGGTCGCCTGCCCAGGGAGGTCAGGATGGAACCATAGTATCCTCTACATCTTGGTAGCTGAAAGGCAGTAAGATAGAAAGCAGGACGAATCGTTTAATAAACAGGAACTCAAACGTAAGAATGGATCAGATGAAATCGGGCATCTTCAGGTGGGAAGAAGCTAGGTAATCTATCTTAGGCATGCTCAAGGGGTCCATGACTTTAGTTAATTTTTGCCTGAGTCGTCCATTTGCCTCCCCACCTATAAGATCAGAAAGTTTGACTTGGCCATGCTTTACTTGATGCTTCTTGCTTGAATTTCTTGAATGCATTGCCAAGAAAAGAGAAACTTCAGTGATTATAACTCCTCTAACTCAATATTTATAAAGTCTGGTGTGAGTTATTTGGTCTCCTTTGCAAAATAGCTGTGGCCTTGCTGGTTTCTAATGCATTTTTAGATTTCACACCTGTGCATATTAATTTTATGCTTAAATGAGAAGGCAATTGGCCTTGCCAAAGGGCAGTATTAGACTCTTATACAGGACTTATGGGGTGGGGACCAGGGTTCAAGCCCCAGCACCGTGCTTATCAGAGTGATGTTCTGGCTTCTCTTGTTCTCACTAAATACATCAGTAAATAAATCTTAAAAATGAGAAAATATCAGGGCAGGGGTAGATAGCATAATGGTTATGCAAACAGACTCTCATGCCTGAGGCTCCAAAGTCCCAGGTTCAGTCCCCTGCACCACCATAAACCAGAGCTGAACAGTGCTCTGGTAAAAAAAAAAAAAAAAAAAATAGAGAAAATATCTTGGTGTAGTTTTGTACTTGCTGTTCTTTTATGTAACAAAAATCAAATGCAAAAGAGTTTATTAATAAGCTGATCATCACAAATGGGTCTTCAGCTGCTAAATCCTTATAAATTAAATATGAATGCAGGTCAAGATTCAGGACACAGTTGTTCTGGTCCTGAAAAGAACCTACATTTGGTCTTTCTTTCTTCCTTTCTTTCTTTCCTTCTTTCTTTTTTTCCCAGAGCCCTGCTCAGTGCTTATTTATGGTGGTGCAAGAGACTGAGCCTGGGACTTTGGAGCCTCAGGCAGGAGAGTCTCTTTGCATAACTACTATACTATCTACTCCCCACCCATGTCTATTCTTTTTAAAAGAAGAGAGGCCCAAAAGTAACTTGCCACACAGCAAAGTAAACCTTCAAGGCATTGTGGAAAAGCATCTGCCCTGTAACTATACTACTCCAACTGCAAGAAGATTGGGTTAAAGGGGCAGATTCAGAAAAATAAAATAATCTGGTTTGCTGGCTTGCATATATAACTCTCAGTCAGGAGAAATACTCTGTTCCTAAATTGGAAACCATAGATAATAATTCTAACTTGTCCATGAATACACAATGTATAAAGTCTCTGTGTCAGGACCTAGGCCTCCTGAGTAGTTTTTTTTGTTTGTTCCCAGAGCTATCTGAAGGCTGGCTGTTCCCAGTTTGGAGTGATCAGTTCAATTCTTTTGATAAATTTACCTGACATTCTAGTTGGGCTGCTTTTACTTGATAGGTGTTATGAATGAAGTTGAATTGTTGTTGGAGTTTTTCGTTTGTTTTTGCCTTATTTCCTGAAAAAAAATAAACACAATTCAGAGGAAACAGTTGCTTACATGGCCATGCTTTGTGATACAGAAATCTGTAACCCTGGCGGCAGGAAGGAGCTTACTGTTCCCAGCCCTCTCAATCAACCCCAGATTCAGCTCTCCCCTACAGCTCAGTGTGTAATTATTCAAATTAGTAATGATTCTCTGTGGCAACAAATTGAACCTCTACATAAAATGAACTAGCTACCATAAAAGGAAAATAAAAGCTGAGTTTTCAGCCTTTGAATCTGAGCTTTTGAAAACCAAAGAAAAGATTTTAGCTCTCCCAATTACTGATTACACGATCTCTGAATCCTGACATCTGGTTTTTCTCCGGGGTTAAATCAATGACTTGTGCCCTTTCTTGCAAGAAAAATAAACCCTATAAGCACTGTTTGTTCCTTAAATACATTTATTTGCATAATTCTTTTCATCAGTGATGACTAATTCATACTGGATCCTAAAATGTGGCCATCTTCTGGGAGGGGGAAAAAAAAAAGGGGGGTTCTGATGAGAATCCCCACATCAAGGTCAGTGGCAAGGCTGCCTGCCAGTAACAGCTATTTCAGTTTTCAGGAGCAATATTTAGACTCAATGTATTCCAAACAACTCATTTTAATGTGATTTCTTAACTACTCCCAATTAAATTCATGTCTCACATGCAAATTTAGAGTTTAGTTCTGCTTCACATCCACTGTTCTTTTTAATAGCATTTTCCCTATCGAGGTATAAAGTTTTTATTTATTTATTTATTTATTTATTTATTTTTTTATTCCCTTTTGTTGCCCTTGCTGTTTTTTTATTGTTGTAGTTATTATTGTTGTTGTCATTGTTGGATAGGACAGAGAGAAATGGAGAGAGGAGGGGAAGACAGAGAGGGGGAGAGAAAGACAGACACCTGCAGACCTGCTTCACCGCCTGTGAAGCGACTCCCCTGCAGGTGGGGAGGCGGGCTCGAACTGGGATCCTTATGCCGATCCTTGTGCTTTGCGCCACCTGCGCTTAACCCGCTGCGCTACTGCCCGACTCCCTAAAGTTTTATATCTCTGAGTCTTGATTGGTTGTTCTAGATGACAGGCACCACTTATACCAGAGCTGGAGTGACAATGGCAGCTAGCATTGCTGGAACACTCTACGTTTGGTTCTGTTCTAAGAGCTTGCAGTATGTAAGCCCATTTGATTTTTTTTCACTTAATTTTTTAAATTATCTTTGTTTATTTATTTGTTGGATAGAGACAGCCAGAAATCGAGAAGGAAGGGGGCGATAGGGTGAGAGACAGAGAGACACCTGCAGACCTGCTTCACCACTCGCAAAGCTTTCCTCCTGCAGGTGGGGACTGGGGGCTCAAACCTGGGTCCTTGTGCATTGTAACATCATGTGCGCTCAACCAGGTGCGCCACCACCCAGCCCCTTGATTTTTTTAAATTTAATTTAACTTTTAATTTTTTATTTATAAAAAGGAGACATTGACTAAACCATAGGATAAGAGAGGTACAATTCCACACAATTCCCACCACCAGAACTCTGTATCCCATCCCCTCCCCTGATAGCTTTCCTATTCTTTATCCCTCTGGGAGTATGGGCCCAGGGTCATTGTGGGATGTAAAAGGTTGAAGGTCTGACTTCTGGAATTGCTTCCCAGCTGAACGTAGGCGTTGACAGGTGGGTCCATACTCCCAGTCTGCCTCTCTCTTTCCCTAGTGGGAAAGGGCTCTGGGGAAGTGGGGCTCCAGGACATATTGGTGGGGTTGTCTGTCCAGGGAAGTCTGGTCGGCATCCTACTAGCATCTGGAACCTGGTGGTTGAAAAGAAAGTTAACATACAAAGCCAAACCAATTGTTGACCGATTATGGACCTAAAAGCTGGAATAGTGCAGATGAAAAGTATTGTTGACTGTAAACCCCATTGATTTGGTCTGGGGCCCATTTTCAGCTTAGGAGCCTATGTGACCACTGCATCCCTGTAGATCTGAGCTCACATTCTGTGGTCATGAGTAGGAACATTCCAAGCTGCCCCACTATCGACCCATCTTCCTCAGGTGTAGCAGAGTATGTTGTCCATCCTTCCTTCAGAGGATGGAACATTCTCTACTGTTGTTGATCCAAGTTGAGGGCAAGGTCCTATGGGGACCTTGTGTTGTTCCTGATAGAGGAATTTATTTGAGGTCTAGGCCCATCATGTCTGTTTGGGAATCTCAGGACTCCCCGAATACGGCCCCAGCTGATGAGGTGGGTTGGTAGTGATTTAAGAGTCATTGTTAAAGTATGCCAGTCTCTTGCCCCTTATTCAACTTTTGCAGTCCTAGCTTTGGGGTGAGTGAGAGAACTGTAATAGGAAGTAGGTGAGGAGGGTATATAAGTCTAAGTAGACACTATTTGATTATGAACTTTATACTGGCTCACTGCAGACTATTGCGTATTTGCTTTCAGGTATATATTTTGCCCTAGTTTATGGATACATGTGAACATATGCTCTATCTCACGGGACCTGGTCTATATCTAGGTTTTGGGACTTTGTTAGGAAGTGAACCTCCTGGAATGGAATTTGAGAATCCTATGAAAGGAAAGGTCTCACCTGAGTGATGAGTGATGAGTGTGAAGGGTTGACATTCCATGCATGACGCAAGGAATACCACCTCAGCATGCTTCACTTCAGTCTGCAGTGAAGCATGCTGAGGTGGCACTCGTTGTGTTGATTAGGTTGGGATCGGCGGATGCAGTATCATTTGGTATGAAGTGAGAGAAGCATGCAGAAAAGTGAGCCCCACCCTCGAGGTTCCAGGACTGGGGGAAATATAGGCTCTATAGAGGAAGCTCTATATAGGCACTCTCTATATAGGCTCTATATAGGAAAAAAAAAACCTAAAGCACCTGGAGATTAAGCATTATGTTCGACGTCTTCCAGCTGGGAGCAACTAGAATTTCAACACACACAGACGAATTCTCCTGCTTATGCTCTTAGTCAATACTCAATATCACATCTCTGGGACACTATTGCAAGCATTTTCCAGAAGCTATATTACATAATTTTCAAAGTAATCCTGGGAAGTAAGTACTATTATATTTATGTTACAGATGATAATCTCTGATTAACAGTGATATTACAGAATGTGCAAAATAATTTATAACCTATTGAGTGCTAAATTGTCAAATATTGTAGCCATAGGTCACATGTGTTAATTTTAATTAAAATAAATAAAATTCTGTGGTCCAGGAGGTGGTGCAACGATAAGGGTTTGGACTCTCAAGCATGAGGTCCTGAGTTCGATTCCTGGCAGCACGTGTGCCAGAGTGGTGTCTGGTTCTTTCTCTCTCCTCCTATCTTTCTCATTAATAAATAAACAAATAAAATCCTTAATAAATAAGTAAGTAAATGAATAAAATTCTGTTCCACAGTTACATTAGCCATATAGTCATGACAAAAAATACCTATGAGGTGGCCGGGTGGTGGCGCCCCCACTTCAGCGCACAGAGTACTAAGCAAGAGGATCCGGGTTTGAGCAACGGGTTCTCCACCTGCAGAGTGAAGCAGGTCTGAGGGTCCCTCTCTTTCTCTCCTCTATATCCTCCTTCTTTCTCAATTTCTTTCAGTCCTAGCCTATAAAAATGGGAAAAAATGGCTACCAGGAGCAATGGATTTGTAGTGCTGGCACCAAGCCCCAGCAATAACCCTGGAGGCACAAAACAACAACAGAAACATAGCTCATGGCTGCCATATTTGATGGTGTTTAGAAGAAAGTGGCATAGTTTGAGATGGGACTGGTTTCACGGGAGGCAGCACGTGTCACTGCACAGGAACCCAAGCTTAGAAGAGTTTGTGCTTGATCTCATGCTTTGTTGCTGCTATCTTGACTGGCTTAATTGTTATCTATGCATAATAATACTTGTTATCTATGCATAATAATACAGTGTGCAGAGAGTAGCCAGGATATAACTCACCCAGTGAAGCACATGTTTGAGCTCTGCGTTTGAGCCCCAGCAGCGTAGGGGACCAGCTGACATGAGAGAATCCCATGGATGATGAAGCAGTGCTGTGATATCTCTCTCTCTCTCCCATTTATCTCTCTGTTCCTTCCTCTTTTCTCTCATCCCTTCCCCAATACATAAAAGAAACCAAAGGATGGAAAAATGGGCAAGTGGGGGGAGCACCAGGTTCTGGTGAAGTCTGAGCAGTAACTAGAAGTCCTAGGCTTTATTCCTCAGTGCCACACCAAGCAACAAGTAAAGATGGCAGAGTACTTGGAGCAGACCTTATTCAGTAAGGAGTATTTGAACTGTGTGGTGTTGCTGAGAGCTAGTTCCTCTAGCCTAAGGAAAAGAAAGATAAAAACTTTCAGTCTTCCTTCTCCAAAAAGAAACAACTATATTAAAAACACACACACACACACACAACTTCACACCCAATGGGCCAGGTGGCCATAAACTCCACAGGGAGTATCATGTGTGAGGACCCAGGTTCAAGCCCTGGTCCCCAGCTACAGGGGGGAAGCTCCAGGTGTGGTGGAGGAAATGCTGCAGGTGACTCTCCTCTCTGCTTCTTTCTCTCTGTTTCTCACTCTTTATCAGAAAGAAAAAAGAAAGAAAGAAAGAAAGAAAGAAAGAAAGAAAGAAAGGGAAAGGAAAGGAGAGGAAAGGGAAGGAAAGGAGTAGCGTGATCACCAGCAACAGTGAAGTCATGCAAGAACCAAACCCCAATAAGAACTCAGGTGAAGGGAGTCGGGCGGTGGCGCAGTGGGTTAAGCGCACGTGGCGCAAAGCGCAGGGACCGGCGTAAGAATCCGGGTTCAAGCCCCCGGCTCCCCACCTGCAGGGGAGTCGCTTCACAGGCGGTGAAGCAGGTCTGCAGGTGTCTATCTTTCTCTCCCCCTCTCTCTCTGTCTTCCCCTCCTGTCTCCATTTCTCTCTGTCCTATCCAACAACAAAGCAACGTCAACAATGGCAATAATAACGGCAACGAGGCTGCAACAACTAGGGCAACAAAAAGGGGGGAAAATGGCCTCCAGGAGCGGTGGATTCATGGTGCAGGCACCGAGCCCAGCAATAACCCTGGAGGGGAAAAGAAAAAAAAAAAAAAAAGAACTCAGGTGGCAAAAAAAAAAAGAGAGAGAGAAAGAAAGAAAGAAATAGAGGGAAGGAGGAAGGAAGAAAGACCCTTTTCACAAAGAATTTGTTTGTACTCATAGGTCTGGGAAAACAGCTGAGTTGAACTTTGAGTTGCGTTGAAACTGCTTTGCTGTCTGTGCCTGTGACCAGGTTTGAGCTCAGCCCTCAGCACAGTTGAGGAAGCTTCAGAGGTTAGGGTCCTACTCCCACCTACACCTGATCCTTTTTTTTTTTAAATTTATTTATTTTCTCTTTTTGTTGCCCTTGTTGATTTTCATTGTTGTTGCAGTTATTATTATTGTTGTTATTGTTGTTGTTGTTGTTGGATAGGACAGAGAGAAATGGAGAGGGGGGAAGACAGAGAGGGGGAGAGAAAGACAGACACCTGCAGACCTGCTTCACCGCCTGTGAAGCGACTCCCCTGCAGGTGGGGAGCTGGGGGCTCGAACCGGGATCCTTACACCGGTCCTTGTGCTTTGCGCCACCTGTGCTTAACCCGCTGCGCTACAGCCCGACTCCCCACCCACACCTGATTCTATCTGAAAAAAGTTGGCCCCAGAATGTGAAGTCCTGGAAAAGACCAAAAGAGAAAAACAAAGTGCTTATGGTTATGTGCTTGGCTTCTCCACACGTAATTTCTCTGACTAGCTTCTTCTTCTTCTACTCCTGCTACATTCCACCCCCACATCTATACTGGAATGACCCTAGAGCAAAGCTTTACCAAAGTCATTTAAAATTTTTTTTTAATCTTTATTTATTTTTTGGATAGAGACAACCAGAAATTGAGAGGAAGGGGGAGAGAGGGAGACAGAGCGACACCTGTAGCCCTGCTTCACCACTTGTGAAGCTTCCCCCAGCAGGTGGGGACCAGGGGCTTGAACTTGGGTCCTTGTGCACTGTAACATGTGCACTCAACCACGTGCGCCACCACCCGGCTCCACCAAAGTCATTTTTAAAAACATTTTATTTATCTTAATGATAGAGATACAGGGGGAACAAAGATAGAGAGAGAAAGACCTGGAGCCTCAGGGTCTCAGGCATGAAAGTCTTTTTTGCAAAGTATAATGCTGTCTTCCCCAGTCTACTGGAAGTTATTTCTAAAACAACACTAAAAACCAGTGAGAAAGTTTTCAAGTAGAAATAATTCTCATGTGGACATAAATATTAACTGAATCCTGTTTTTTCATGGGGAACTGCCAGCATCCCCTCAGATGCTAACCTGAGCAGTCCAAATCAGGATTCATAGTTGCCTCATAACCTACCGACAAACAAGATATGCTGGTTTCTCTTGACTACAATATCAGTCCTTAAGAATTTCGTCAGGGAGTCGGGCTGTAGCGCAGCGGGTTAAGCGCAGGTGGCGCAAAGCACAAGGACTGGCATAAGGATCCCGGTTCGAACCCCGGCTCCCCACCTGCAGGGGAGTCGCTTCACAGGCGGTGAAGCAGGTCTGCAGGTGTCTGTCTTTCTCTCCCCCTCTCTGTCTTCCCCTCCTCTCTCCGTTTCTCTCTGTCCTATCCAACAACGACGACAACAACAATAATAACTACAATAATAAAACAACAAGGGCAACAAAAGGGAATAAATAAATAAAATAAAATATAAAAAAAAATTTTTTAAAAAGAAAAAAAAAGAATTTCGTCAGGAAAATGGTGAAGTCACCTTCTCCCCTTCATCTTGATGGAGCTTGAAGGAAACATGTAAAGTGAGATCAGCCAGAAAGAGAAGGATGAATATGGGATGATCCCACTCCTAGACAGAAGTTGAGAAATAAGATCAGAAGGGAAAACACTAAGCAGAACTTAGACCGGAGTTGGTGTACTGCACCAAAGTAAAAGACTCTGCGGAGCGGAGGGTTCATGCCCTGGAGGATAATGGTGGAAGAGGACCTAATTAGTGTGTGTGTGGGGGGAGGGGTTAGAGTGTTATGTGGAAAACTGAGAAATGTTACTTGTACAACTACTATATTATACTGTTGACTATAAACCATTAATGCCCCTAATAAAGAAAAAAAAAAACCCACACAATTTCATCAGGCTGGCAAAATAATTCACTTGGACAATGTATTGCTTTGCCATGTGTGTGATCTGGATTTGAGCCCAGGCCCCATCTTTTGACGGAACTTTTGGTGTTGTGGTCTCTTTCTTGCTCTCACTCTTGCTCCTCTGTCCCTTACCTCTCTTTATCTCTCTCTCTCTTTAAAAAAAAAAAAAAAAGCCAGGGTTTTTGCCTGAGGCTCCAAGGTTCAATTCCTCGCACCACCATAAGCCAGAGCTGAGCAGTGCTCTGGGTTAGAGAGGCAGGGGGTGGGGGGTGGGGTGGGGGGGAGGGGAATTTCACCTTCCTGCATCACAAAGTTTTCACAATTATCAAGAGGTAAAAATAGTCTATGCTTTCTCCCACTCTTAGCATCCAATCCTAAGCTGGTTAATAACCTACCACGCAGCTTACACTATCATGGTGACAACAACTTTTACAGAGACATGGAATAACAGAGAGAATGGAGCTCTTTGCACAGATCATTCTGGGTAGTTGTCTTGACTTTTAGGGTTTAGGGAACTATCATCTGTCAGAGTATATATAATGATTTTCAAATGTAAATCATTAATAAGTTTAGTTGAGGATGTTTTGGGAAATGAATAATGAGACCAAGCCATCCTGTGAGCCTAGGAGAAAAACTTCAAGACAATAATTAGCAAGATTATAATAAAAACCAAGTGGTTCTTAGTTCCATTGGTAAAACTAATTAAGTGAGCACAAGAATACTTTAAGAATATAACATTTCCTATGTTTAATATTAAAGCATTTATATTGTAATTTCAAAATAGCTTTGAGATCAGTAAGTGCAATTTGGAGGATTGTTCTTGTAATGGAGCAGTGGAATTAGCAAGAAGAGATTTTAAAAGCACATTAAACTCTAAGTAATTCAGAAGTCCATACTTGGTGTAAGTTTTCCAGTGGGTGATCATGTTTCCTGTCAGATTTGGGTCTTCCTTAGATTCTTGCTGTTGGGAAATTGTGAGGAACCTCACAAAGCACCCTGCATTCCTGATACTAGGGCCTATCTACATAAATCATTGTTTTGCCTGAAAGATCCCCACCCATTCCATTCCTTTGATCTATCTTATTTCTACCCTCAAGACCCTCCCTGCCTGCAGGGTATCATTAATCCCACCAGTTAAAACCTTCGCAAGAGTTGCTAAAGAAGTCTCTACCTTCCCAGCCCCTTTTGCCTTTCTCCGCCCCTTTCCTAGCCATTTCCATTTCCGACTTGCCACTTCTGGGTCTGCCTTTTAAAAGCCTGGGCTCTCCGACCTATAAATATATTGCATTGTCTCACCATGTCATCTCCCTCAGACTGGCTCCAGTTGAGTTCTCTCCAACCCAGAAAGTATGCTCCCGGGAAGAGGCACCCCCATGCTAGCTCGGCATCTTGCTACTTTGATATCGCAGATTTTTGGCCAAAATTAGTCCAGAATATTCTTTCTACCCAAATTGTTGTAACTTATGCTACTTATCAGGAATAAAGGAAAAAAATAAGAAGTACCTTACAGTGGAATTAATATGTGATTTTATAGCCAAATTTACTACATGGAAATACATATAATACTATCACTGCCTCAAGTTCAGAGATTCATTCCTAAAATATGAACTTAATAAAGATATTCTTGTTTACATTTTTCTTTTTTCTTTTTTTGGTTTTTTGTTTGTCACTTTTTTAGAATTTATTTTTCAAAAGGAAACACTGACAAAACCATAGGATAAGAGGGGTACAACTCTACACAATTCCCACCACCAGATTTCCGTATCCCATCCCCTTGCCTGATAGTTTTCCTATTCTTTATCCCTCTGGGAGTATGGACCCAGGGTCATTATGGGATGCAGAAGGTGGAAGGTCTGGCTTCTTAATTGCTTCCTCACTGGACATGGGCCTTGGCAGGTCAATCCATACTCCCAGCTTGTGTTTCTCTTTCTCTAGTGGGGCAGGGTTTTGGGTAAGCGGGGCTCCAGGACACATTGGTGGGGTCGTCTGCCCAGGGAAGTCAGGTTGGCATCATGGCAGCATCTGAAAACTGGTGGCTGAAAGAATAGTTAACATATAAAGCCAAACAAATTGTTGACTAATCATGAACTTAAAGGCTGCAATAGTTCATAACAAGAGTTGTTTTTTTCCTTTTTCCTTTTTTCTTTTTACCAGAGTGTTGTTTTCGCCGGGCTGGCTTCACGGGCGGGTAACAGACGACCAGGGACTCATGGTTGAGCTGTACGCAGTATCTCTTTATTCATGCAGGACGCAGCGCAATCTATACCAAGCTAAGCTAAACTAAAAACTACAAACCATCTTGTCCTTATAAATATACTAGCCCAGTAGGGTGGGAACAGGATGCGATGCAGAGAGGGTGGAGAGAAAAGTGACTGGTGAAAATCAGAGAGACAAGGAGAGGGGGCGGAGCAGGCAAGAATTCTACCACTGAACCACCAATGCCCTGGAGGGAGGGTGGTGCTTGTTAACAGAGGTTATGTAAATAGAATACAGTGTTATGTAAATAGAATGCAGGGGGATTAAACCAAATGAAACAGGAGGGGTTTTTACAAGCAGAATTAGAAGCATACCAACACCAGAGCACTGCTTAGCTCCGGTTTATGTTGGTGCAGGGGATTGAACCTGAGACTTTGGACCCTCAGGCATGAGAGTCTTTTTGCATAACCATTATGCTATCTGCCCCTGCCCTAAGATAGTCTTGCTTAAATTTTAATTAGTGATTTAATATTGATTTACAAAGTTGTGAGGCAACAGAGGTATAATTCTGCTCCATACCTACCACTAAAGTTCTGTGTCCCCATTCCCTCCACTAGAAACTGTATTCTTTCTCCCAAGATCACAGATATGGGTTGACTGTTATTTCTCTAACTATACTTAATATATTTGCCCTTCCCCCACCCCCCATGGTCCTGCTTTCTCTTCCTTTCTAAGTCACAAGTCACACATACTATTTCAGAGTGTTCTTCCTTTTTTTTTTTTTCCTCTCTTATTTCTCCAGATCCTGATGGAGCTGGAGTTCAGAACCCTCTTATATTCTCCCTCCTACCACTTCTCCCCCACTAGGAGTATGGGCCAACATTGTTTTAGGGGTGCAGAAGGTAGGAATTCTGGCTTCTGCAATTGTCTCTTTACTAGACATGGGTGCTGGCAGGTAGATCCATACCCTAGCCTATTTCTGTCTTTCCCTAGTGGGGCAGGGCTCTGGGATACATTACTGAGGTTCTCTGCCCAGGATGGAATCATAGTAGCGTCTGCAACTTGGCTGAAATGCCATAAGATATAACACAGGACAAAATGATTACTAAAGAAATAAAGACAATCTTCATTTCTGTTACAGTGTTTTTGGTCTCTGTCATTTACCACTGGTTCTTTCCTAGAATTTCTATCCTTGCTTTTATTATCAGTCTGTTCTTGATTGCTGTCTAGTTTTTATTACTCGATAGGACACAGAGATATATTGAGAGAGGAGGGAAGATAGAGAGGGAGAGAGAAAGATAGACACCTACAGACCTGCTTGTTAAGAACCGGTGACTCAAACTGGGATCCTTGAGTGGGTCCTTGCACTTCTTACTACGTGCGCTTAACCTTTTGCGCCATTGCCCAGCCCCCTTATAAATTTCTCTGGAGAGCCAAACACAGATTATCAGGCAAAGGAACTATTTTCAGCACGTCTTTATCATGTGGTGGTGAAGTGTGGAGGAAGGGCAGCTTTCTATACTTGCTTGTTTGCATTGCGGTCACTTATTGAGCTTGTCCTTACACCATGAACTTCAGATGTGTCTCCTGTTCTTTTTTTTTTTTTTTTTTTTGTGTCTCCTGTTCTTATTAGGTAGAACAGAATGATGAGAGTGGGTCTGAACCATCTATTTCCTTTTCTGAGATCAAGCTTTGACAATGCCTCCTTAGGCTCTATTTATTTTGTTGCCCTTGTTGTTGTAGTTATTATTGATGTCATTGTTGTTGGATAGGAAAGAGAGAAATGGAGAGAAGAGGGGAAGACAGAGAGGGGGAGAGAAAGACAGACACCTACAGACCTGCTTCACCACCTGTGAAATGACTCCCCTGCAAATGGGGAGCCGGGGGCTTGAACCGGGATCCTTATGCTGGTCCTTGTGCTTAGCGTCACCTGCGCTTAACCCGCTGTGCTACCGTCCGACTCCCTAGGTTAGGCTTTGATTAAATAGTTCCTCCTGAGGGCAGACTTTTCCAAGAGGAAAAGAGAGCTCTTTCCCCAAGTCCTTCTGCAGCATTCTGGAGCATAATTTTCTCCAGTATCCACTGGGAGAAACTAGTCAAGTTCTTGGACATAAAAGTCACTAATGTGTGGGGGGTTCCTCTATATCTCTCTGAAGAAGAAGAAGAAGAAGAAGAAGAAGAAGAAGAAGAAGAAGAAGAAGAAGAAGAAGAAGATGATGGTGATTACCACCAGGTTTTATTGCTGAAGCTCTATGCTGACATTACAAATCTACTGCTCCTAGAGGCCACCCCCCCACTCTCCCTCTTACTTTAATTTAATAGGACAGAGAGAAACAGGGAGAGAGAAAGATAGACACATGCAGAACTGCTTCACCACTTGTGAGTATCATCCTTACAAGTGGGGAGGGGGCTAGAACCCCGTCTTTGTACCATCGTCCTGCCCAGGTAGTGATCTCATAGCAGTTGTGAATCTGCTCTGGCTGTTTCCCTTAGCAGTTTCTGCTCACGCGTCTCTTTTCTGATGAGACATGACTCTACTTACTTATCTTTCCATTCTCGGGGTTCTAGTTCCCCCTTTGTGTTCTCCTCTTATCAATCCAAGAAGTGTTGTTGGTTTGTCAGTCTGTTCAGCTTTTCACTTCCTTTTAGGACAAGAGGCCAATTGCCAAGTTCCTTACATACAGAATTAGAAACCAGAAGTAGAATATATTACATCGTGTAATAATTTGGTTGTCCGATTAGGGGAAATTTGTTAATTTACAGTCCCCTGACTTAGAAGTTATATATTCCGTGGATTCTGATCCTAAAATGGGTCAGTGTTCAACAAAGGGGAAAGTGTGAGCAAGGGACAGATCTCTGAACTTCACAGTATCAAGGTGCTTTAGGGCGTCTGAAATAGCTTAGTATGGGGATGGGAGAGTAATTAAATGAAGAGAATCAGAGGGGCCAGGCAGTGGTGCACTTGGAGTGAACACGTTATTATGCGCAAGGACCAGGGTTCAAGCCTCTGCTTTCCACACAGGGCAAAGCAGTGCTGTAGGTGTCTCTCTGTCTCTCCTTCTCTAGAACACTTTCCTCTCAATTTTTCTCTGCTTTATCAAATATAAGAGGGAAAACAGAAAGCGGGGTTGCGTGGGTGGTGGCGCACCTGGTTGAGTTCACAAGTTACAATGTGCAAGGACCCAGCTGCGAGACCCCAGTCTCACCTGCAGGGGGAAAGCCTTGTGAGTGGTGAAGCATGCCTGCAGGTGTCTCTCTGTCTCTCTTCCTTTCTATCTCCCTCTACTCTCTCAATCTGTATGCAATAAATAAAGATAATAATTTTTTTTACAAGTTCTTAAGGGGTGGGAGAGAGTTAGAGAAGTAGGTAAGTGTCAGGTTACAGAGGACCTTCTGTTCCAGTTGTTTGGACTTAAAAATATTATTTTTAATTTTTAATTAAAATTTTTATAATTAAAAATAAATATCTTTATTGGATAGAATCAGCCAGAAATCGAGAGTAAGCAGAGGGAGAGGGAGAGAGAAAGAGAGATACCTGCAGCTCTGCTCCGCCACTTTCAAAGCTTCCCCTCCAAGTGGGGACTGAAGACTGGAATCTGGGTTCTTGTGCGTTGTAACATGTGCACTCAGCTAGATGCACCACCACTCAGCTCCTAGTCGTTTGGACTTTATTGTGATGGTGAAGGGCTTCACATAGGGCTGCAAAAAATTAGACTCATTTTTTTTTTAAAGATTCTATTTATTTATGAGAAAGATGGGAGGAGAGAGAAAGAACCAGACATCACTCTGACACATGTGCTGCCGGCGATCAAAGTCGTGACCTCATGCTTGAGAGTCCAAAGCTTTACCGCTGCACCAGCTGCACCACCTCCTGGACCACAAGTTGAAAAATAATCTATCAGCTATGAAGGAGGGCAAACGCTAGAAGAAGAAGAAGCTATGAGGAGAGTGAAGTGAGGTGAAAGCAAGAGAGTGAAAGGTGGAGACTACGCAGATGCCCTACCAGGTGAATTAACCAGGTGAATTATTGCCTGATCCCCAAACGTATTAGTCTCATATCAATTTAATAAAGTAAATAAAAAGTGGAAACTGAAGGAATTGTTGAAATTAAAATAAATTTTTCTTCCTTCCTTCCTTCCTTCCTTTCTTTCTTCCTTTCTTTCATTCTTTCTTTCGTTCTTTCTTTCCCTCCAGGGTTATTGCTGGGGCTCAGTGCCAGCACCACACGTCCACTACTCCTGTGGCCATTTTTTCTATTTTACTGGCTAGGACACAGAGAGAAATTGAGAGAGGAGGGAAGATAGAAAGGGAGAGAGAGGGGGTCGGGTGGTAGTGCAATGGGTTGAGCGCACATGGCACAAAGCGCAAGGACCAGTGTGAGGATCCCGGTTCGAGCCCCCAGCTCCCCACCTGCAGGGGAGTCGCTTCACAGGAGGTGAAGCAGGTCTGCAGGTATCTATCTTTCTCTCCCCCTCTCTGTCTTCCCCTCCTCTCTCCATTTCTCTCTGTCCTATCCAACAACAACAACATCAATAAAACTATAATAATAACCACAACAATGGTAAAACAACCAGGGTAAAAAAAAGGGAAAAAATGGCCTCCAGGAGCAGTGGATTTGTAGTGCAGGCACTGAGCCCCAGCAATAACCCTGGAGGAAAAAAAAAGAAAGAAAGAAAGAAAGAGAGAGAGAAAGACAGACATTTGCAGACCTGCTTTGCTGCTTGTGAGGCATCCCCCTTGAAGCTGGGGATCAGGGGCTCAAACCCGGGTCCATGAGCAGGCCCTTGTGTTTTGTACTATGTGCACTTAACCAGGTGCACCACCACTCAGCCACCCAAATAAGTATTTCTTAACCTACATGATGTATTATTTGCTAAATATTTCTAAATAATTTAAAACACTATCTTAACATCAAAAATGTATTTGGAGACTCAAACCCCTGAGCATGGGATATGAAAACAAGAGTGAATAAATGGAATGACATGATACTAAAAAGCTTCTACACATCAAAAGTAAACTACACAAGGGTAACCAGGCAACCCAGTAAATGGGAGAAGATATTTGTACACCACGCATCAGAAAGTGACTGATATCAAGCATCTATACAGAAATGGTACAGATCTACAAATGAAACAGAAATAACATGATAAGGAAGTGGGCCAAGGAACTAAACAGATAATTTTCTAAAGAAGAGCTACACATGGCCCACAGACATATGAAGAAATGCTCCATCTCACTTACCATTAAAGAAATGCAAATTAAAACTACATTGAGATACCGTCTCACACCTGAGAGAATGGCCCTGCATCAACCAGGAAATGACAGGTGTTGGAGAGGTTGTGGAGAAAGGGACTCTCCTACCTGCTGGTGGGAATGTAAACGAGTGCAGATCCTTTGGAAGACTGTATGGCCAGTCCTTAAACTAAAATGGAAGTACCTTATGATACAGCAACACCACTCCTAGGCATTCTCCAGTGGACAATCAAACACAGATGGGAAGGTGCATGTGTGCCCCTGTGTTCATAGCTGCATTATTCAAAATAGCCCAAAAGTAAAAGAAGCCTAGATGCCCATCATCAGATGACTGGCTAAAGGAGTAATGGGATAGATTCCATGGAACACTACTCTGTGAAAAAAAAAAAAAGGTGTAATTGTGTCCTTTCAGACAAAATGAATGGAACTGTTGGTGACTGATTAATGCTTAGTGAAATAAGTAATGAGAAGAAAGACAACTCCCGGATGGTTTATTCATATGTGGAATCTAGATTCACATGAAGTTTTTAAAAAAAATTTACATGAAGTTTTTTAAAAAATCACCCAAAAAAAACCCAGAAGCAAGCAAACTGTAAGACTGCTGGTTCTCTTTGGGAGGTGGGAGGGTGGAGACTCAGAACTTGGTGGTGGGTGTGGTGTGGAGCTTGACATCGTCACTGTGTGATACAATCTTATAACATACTAGTAATAACTAAAGTTATTTTACAGACATGAAAAGACTGGATTCACTGTGTTTAAAAAAATTCAGTGACTTCCCTCTTTAGAAGATAAGAAAATAGCTCACCTGGTAGTATAACCACTTCTTTCTTTCTTTCTTTCTTTCTTTCTTCCTTCCTTCCTTCCTTCCTTCCTTCCTTCCTTTCTTTCATTCCTCCTCCTCCTATTCTTCTTCTTCTTCCTCCTCCTTCTCCTCCTCCTCCTTCTTCTTTTTCTTTCTGATATTATTTGAAAATCAGTTTCCTGTATTAATGCTATTCTTTTGTGGGGTGTTTTTTGTTTTGTTTTTTGCCTCCCAGGTTATTGCTGGGGCTCAGTGCGAGCATTACAAATCTACCGCTTCTGGTGGCCATTTTTCCCTTCCCCCCCCCTCTTTTTCTTTTTAATTGGATAGGACAGAGAGATATTGAAGGGAGGTTACAGAGAGGAAGAGAGGAAGATAGACACTGGAAGACCTGCTATAATACTTGTGAGGTATCCCCCGTAGGTAGGGAGCTGGGGCTCAAACCTGGATCTTTGCTTGGGTCCTTGTGCTTAGTACTGTGTGCTTAACCAGGTACACCACTGCCTACCCCCCATAATTTTAACTCTCTTTTAAACATTTTAAAATTATCTTTATTTATTGGATAGAGACAGAAATCAAGAGGGAAGAGGGAGGTAGAGAGGGGCAGAGACAGAGACACTTGCTGCCCTGCTTTACCACTCACAAAGCTTTCTCCCTGCAGGTGGGGACCAGGGACTCGAACCCAGGCCTTTGTGCATTGTAACATGTGCTCTCAACCAGGTCCGCCACCATCTGACCCCTAATTTTAACACTCTATGACTTTTTTTTTTTTTTATCTTAAAATTCTCTGGAATGACATACGTGGGTAATACAATTGGCTTCTGAGAACTGACTGAGGAAGCGGGAGGCCAGGAGGTCCAAGGACTATAGGGGCAAAAAGCACAGTGAGGAAACATTCTGTGGACATTCTGTTCCCAGTGTCAGAGAACCTGGCAGAGGGGCTGTACCTCCATCTCGGAGGAGGGGTGCAATGGGTCTGCACTCATTTCCAGGCCTCCCACCAGTTACAACAGAAAACTCAGTATATAGGTTAAACATCTGGCTTGACAGCAGGGAACATTCAGTTAATGGTAGTTCACAGGAACTGCTGTTTGCAGCTGTTTCTTCTTGATAAAATAATTGTTGTTTCAAATGGGAAATTATTATGTAGACTTGGAATCCAATGAGAAAGCAATCTCTTATCACAGTTGGATGGGGTGGTATATAAATAGGTCTGGGGAAAGGAAGGTCTAACAGCAAAAGTGAGATCATTATAGATGGGGGATGAACACTGCCCCCCCCCAAGGCCACAGGGAACAATGTCAGGGAAATGTGACATGCAACTGAAGATCAAAAGGCCACATGTCAAGTCGATAATTACACATTTGTGAACTCCATTTCATTGAAAACACAATCAGTTAAGACAGGGTATTCAGTAATCTGGCTAGCCCATACCCAAAGCTCAGTTTTTACTGGGAGGCCAAGAAAAGTTGGTTAGGGACAGCTAATTTGGATAATTTCAAGATATCCCGGAAGTCTTGTGCCAAGTGTCAAACTATAATTTATCTGTAATAAGTTCATCTGAAGACAGAAAACAGGGGTGGGGAGCTGGGCCTTACCCTATGTAAAGCCCTGGGTCTGAACCCTGGGACCATCTGAAGCGCTGTGGCACTGGACAGAAGCTGACTTCAGAAATAGTGGAGTCACTAGGGTGTCTTTCCCTTTTTTGCTCTCTCTACCTGAAAATAGGAAGAATAATAAATTCAGCTTGGGAATGGTAAGGCTTCAGTGCCTATAACCACAGTAAACAATTGAAAGGATAAGTCTTACCATTTCTTCTTCTTTTTTAAATTTTTATTTATTTATTCCCTTTTGTTGCCCTTGTTTTATTGTTGTAGTTATTATTATTGTTGTTGTTGATGTCGTTGTTGTTGGATAGGAAAGAAAGAAATGGAAAGAGGAGGGGAAGGTAGAGAGGAGGAAAGAAAGACAGACACCTGCAGACCTGCTTCACCACCTGTGAAGCATTCCCCCTGCAGGTGGGGAGCAGGGGGTTCGAACCCAGATCCTTGTGCATAGTACTATGTGTGCTTAACCTGGTGCACCACCATCGAGCCCCCAAAAGCAACATTCTATGGACGCTGGATGTAGTGTGAACTATTCCCAGGCATTGATTGGTGAGCTCTGCTGGGAGGGAAGGCAAAAATCCTTCCTAAGGCTCCTTTATCTGGGACTCATTGTACCCAGAGGACTCCTCAACTTGGGTCTCCACAGACGGACCAGAAGGAAGCCCCAACTCACCACAAAGCCTCTTTTTTTCTATGCAATTCACATTCACCTCTGGTAGAACAAATCCGTCTGTGGTTTTCACTTTGTATCATCTGTTCCCAAACTCGGTCTTCTCAAACATGGCTCCTGGCCTCGACAACTTTTCACAGCTTGTGCACTTGTGATGAGTGCGCTTAACCAGGTGTGCCACCTCCTGGCCCACGACAGGCATTTGTAACTGATGGAAACTTTGCTAAGGCCTGACGCCCTAACCTCATGGAAAGAACTTCTCTCGCTCAAATAGACTGTAGTTGACATGCTATAAGAACAGACAGATTCCCCTACCCTCATGGGAAAAACTTAGCTTGTTCCTGCTTGCATCAGACACACCAGAGAGCAACCAGAAATATCCTGAATACACCAATAAGTCCGAGACCACCAACTCTTCCCACCATGCTGAAAACAGCCCTGAAGCACCCCCCTCCAGCTTGTCCCAGGGCCAGCTCCCCTGGCTCCCACATGAATACTTTCCTCTGTCCACTCACCTGACTCCACTTGCTTCACTGGTGTCTTATTATTTCTAACAGTAACTGTTCACTCTCTTTGTAGCTGAACAGAAAATCTGGAGTCTTATTTTTTCATCATAAAACTGTCCTTGCGAAAGGAATTTGCACCCAAAGAAGTTTCTTTTCTTAAAAACAACAAAAGACCTGATTGTAACTATATGAAACCTGATGAGAGCAGTCAAGTGTAGCTGTGTTCCCATCACATCTTATTTATAAAATCAGGACTTGTGACCCGGGAGGTGGCGTAGTGATAAAGCACTGAACTCTCAAGCATGAGGTCCTGAGTTCAACCCCCACATGTACCGGTGTGATGTCTGGTTCTTTCTCTCTCTCCTCCTATCATTCTCACTAATAAATAAATAAATAAAGTATTTTTAAAAATCAGGACTCTGGCCTGGGTAGGAATTTGGGTCTTGGTGTCTGCACTACAAATCCACTGCTCCTGGCATCCATTTTTTTCCTTTTTTTTTTCTTCTAATTTTTTAAAAAAATATTTATTTTATTTATTTCCTTTGTTGCCCTTGTTGTTTTTTTTATTGTTGTAGTTATTATTGTTGTTGTCGTTGTTGGATAGGACAGAGAGAAATGGAGAGAGGAGGGGAAGACAGAGAGGAGGAGAGAAAGACAGACACCTGCAGACCTGCTTCACCGCCTGTGAAGCGACTCCCCTGCAGGTGGGGAGCCGGGGCTCGAATTCCTTCTAATTTTTATTAAATAGGACCGAGAACAATTGAGAAAGGATGAGGATATCTTTCGGAATCTCCCTTAGGGTCGGGAAATTCTGCCCCACGCTCTGGGCGCCAGATGTCGGTATCTCTCTCCCTCTGGTTGGGGGTGATCTCCAGGGGAAAGGTAACGGGCTGGTTCTTTCTCGCTCACGACAGGGGTGACACGAAGTAAAAGACACACGGGGACTCTTAGCGTGTCTAGAATCCGTAGAATCCTAGAATCCTAGAATCTGTAGAATCCTAGAGTCCTTTTATTAGCAAAGTGGACATGAGTTAAATAGAAAAGCAATGAAGGAAATTATTGTTGAAATATGTCAGAAATTACAGGTTTCTTAACGGTCGGCATGCCCCTAAGGTAGGGGGCTGGTATGACAGGAATTAATGAGATACAAGACAGTTATTCTCCATGACGAAAGCAACTTAATTATCCAAAGGTATTTGAGAGAAGCATAGGGGTTAAACCCGTAGGGTGGGGAGTCGGGTGGTGGCGCAGTGGGTTAAGCGCACGTGGCGCAAATCGCAAGGACCTGCATAAGGATCCCAGTTCGAGCCCGGCTCCCCACCTGCAGGTGAATGGCTCATAAGCGGTGAAGCAGGTCTGCAGGTGTCTGTCTTTCTCTCCCCATCTCTGTCTTCCCTTCCTCTCTGTCCTATCCAACAACAACGACATTAATAACCACAACAAGGGCAACAAAAGGGAAAAAAAAAACAAAAACCCATAGGGTGAGACAGAGAGAAGATGGATATCAAAAAGCCATATAGTTTGGAATTTCTCTTGTCTGGGGTCTGAGGTGTGTGATGAAGTGTGTGATAAGGTGTGTTCTTCCGTGATCAGAAGGTGACTTTGAATGAGTGAATCTGCGGCCATGTGGCCTGCAGTGAATGGAGGGAAGTACTGGGGTATCTGTGGGCCTGAGATTCAAGAAGGAAAGAACCAAGTCTGAGTTTCCCCCCTTATGCTCACCTCGGTTGAGAGAGACTTACCAAGAGGTTATCTTCTCAGACCTCCATCCAAGGACGGGGGTGGTTATCCCTAAGCTCTATCAGGCTCACACATGGTCCCAACAGATATCTATCTATCTCTATCTATCTATCTCTCTCTATATCTATCTATCTATCTAATATATATATATGTGTGTATATATACATATATATACACACACATATATAGAGAGAGAGAGAGAGGAGAGAGAGAGGAGAGAAGAAAAGAAAAAAAGAAACAAAGAGGGTACTCAGGGCTTGTATTTACTATGAGTCTTGCTACTACTTATATTAACCGCCTCTACCACTGCTTTCCTAGTGTAACAGTCTTATATTTAACAGTTTCTATTTGCTGACACCTCTAGTCTACTGATGGGGTAGCCCATAGGATATCTGGGTATCTGTATTTTCAGTCAGCTGCATGGTAGGAGTGCTTCTGAGCATTTCTATAGCAAAATAAATTAAACACTGCCAGAAAACAACGATTGTTTTGAAACAGAAAAAAAAAAATCGACATCTTCCTCATTGGTCCGGAGTTTCTGAACTTTGGGTTCTCTCTGTGCCTTTCTGAGTCTCTGGACAACTAAGCCAGCAGAAGTCCAAACAGCTGAGATTCAGTGTCATTAGTGCCTCTGCCCTAGGGAAATTAGTGAAATTGGAAAGCCATTTGGGATCTTGGTGAGCATTGTTGAATGCTGTCCTTGAACCTGAAGCCTGTTTGTTCTGTGTGTGGTTCTGCTGGTAAATAACCAAAAGCAGGGGACTGGTGAAATAGTTGACGTAGATGGTACGCGGCTTGGCCTTGTGTGTAAGCAACACTTCGAGCTCGGATGCCGACCTGCCTGGTGCTGCCATCTCTTTCACTCTCTCCCGCTGCCTCTTTCTTCTCTATTCAAAACAAAACAAAGCAAACAAAGAAATAAATAACCATTCTGGTGACTCAGGAGGTGACGTAGTAAATAAAGCATTGGACTTAAAAACACGAGGTCCTGAGTTTGGTCCCCAGTATCACATGTACCAGAGTGATGTTCACATTCTTTCTCTCCTTCTCTCTTTCATGAATAAATAAACATTTCTTTTAATATATATATATAGCTTTGGTGTAGACAGGTACCTGGCTGTTGTTCTATGGGCGCTCTGAACTAAACGCTAATGTTTGTTTGAGATATTAAATTTTGTTATGTCTTTCTAGACTGAAGCCGCCACAGTGTTGAGGGAAATGTTTCTGTCAATTCAGGAAGTTTTTAATTTTTCCCCCTCTAAGAAATAAGTTCTTTTTTATTTGGTTATTTCCTCATAGGAGATCATGAGACTGAAACTATGCCCAAAAACACACATAGGGCTAATTTCTTCCTTTCTGCACAGACTACATACAAACTATGAAATGGGACAGTCCTGGATTGTTACAACGTGCCATGTGCTAGAGGGTTACTATCTGACATTTGTCCCGTTTATAACCGAATGAGCCAGAGGTTCAAAAATATACTCTCAACAGCTCCCGTAGTTATAGGTTCTGAGGGCCAAAGGAGGGCGAGGGTGGGAAATCTCTCCCGTCAACAACAGAGAGCCAGGCTGGGGAGACAACATAATGATTAAGTAAAATGACTCCATGACCTGCAGTACCATAAGACCCAGGTTTAATCCCCAGCACCACCAAAAGTCAGAGCTGAGCAGTGCACTAGTTAGAAAGAAAGGGAAGGAAGGAAGGAAGGAAGGAAGGAGAGAAAGAATGAAGAGAGAGAGAGAGACAGAGAGAGGGAGGGAGAGAGAAAAAAGAGAAGTGCTCCACTGACATTTTTCTGGGGAACATAGGTGACGTGGGTTGGGGAGGGGGAGCAGGTTTTGTATCCTCTGGGCTATTGGTTCAAACCTTCTCCTTGCCCGATGTATCTGTGACCTTGCAGACGTACCCTAGCTGGCTCATTCTCCTGTCACAGGGCCAGTGAACGTGACTCTGGTTAAGGATGACATTGTGGTGCTGTATAACAAGACGGCATGGGTTACTCCAGACATGCAAAGGGCTAAGGAAGAAAATGGCTTCAGGGGATATGCCCTCAAGGAGATGGTTGACTGATTTTAATACCAACGTTTAAATAGACTCTTAGCGTATTTTGTGTTCTAGTTTCCTGTAGTCCAGTGTTATTCATGTTTCAGCAGTTAGGGGTGGGCTATAGTCAAAGCTGAAACAGAGTCGTTTTGGAATGTGACTTTCCTGTCCCCCCCCCCCCCCAAGGAATCTTGGTGGCAGTTGTGGAAAATTGAAAGGGTACCCTGACAGTACTTGTCCCATGCAAGGCAGCAGTTGAGTGCAGGTAGATGTTATTGCCAATGTGAGGTTGCTTCTCCCCCTGATGTTCCAAAGGCAGAAAGTTGCCTCTAAAATGGTGCAAAGTTGGGTGTCGATGGGAGGTTGTGACCAGTAGTTATTTTTTCTTTTTTTTAAAATATTTATTTATTGCCTTTTGTTGCCCTTGTTGTTTTATTGTTGTAGTTATTGTTGATGTCGTCGTTGTTGGATAGGACAGAGAGAAATGGAAAGAGGACGGGAAGATAAGAGACGGGGAGAGACAGAGAGACACCTGCAGACCTGCTTCACCACTTGTGAAGTGACTCCCCTGTGGGTGGGGAGCCGGGGGCTCGAACCGGGATCCTTACGCCGGTCCTTGCGCTTTGCGCCATGTGCGCTTAACCCGCTGTACTACCGCCCAACTCCCTTCCAGTAGGTATTTTAATTCTAGGACATCAGTCACATAGAAAGCGGTATTGATGGCAGCTAGCAGAACATGGCAATGAAATTATAGTAGCTTACTTATAACTGGCACAGAGAATTCAACTGAAGAAATAAATTACCCATGCTTAACCTTTCAGAATGAGTGCTGACAGCAGGCATGGAGTTTTACCATCTAGGGAAGATCACAGGAGAGTTGATGGCCAGAGATTTTTTGTTTGTTTGTTTGCTTTTTGAGGAGGGTCATTCTATACAGATGATTGATTGATTGATTGATCACCTATGTGGTCAAGTTCAGTCATCAGTTCTCCTGATACGATGGAACTCCAAGTCCCCATTCTAAGTCATATGGTTGTAGCTATGGCTTTGGTACCCTAAAGTTATTCATTTATTATTTTTTCAATTTTTTTTTTTTAATCAGAACACTGCTCATCTCTGGTCTATGGTGGTAGAGGGGATTGAACCTAGGACCTGGAAACCTCAGGCATGAGAGTCAGTTTGCATAGCCATTATGCTATCTCCCCCACCCTGTTCCCTAAACTTAACCTATCATCAAGTCTCCTGGTTGATCTTTCTTTTCTTTTTCAAATTTTATTTACTTAATTATTATTTAGCGATAGAGAGAAATTGAGGAGGGGGAGGGAGAGAAGAAAAAGGAAGAGAGAGAGAGGCACACACACACACACACACACAGAGAGAGAGAGAGAGAGAGAGAGAGAGAGAGGGTGACTTGCAGCCTCACTTCACTATTTGTGAAGCTTCCTACCTGCTGGTGGGGACCTGGAGCTTGAACCCAGTTCCCTGCACATTGTAACATGTGCTTTACCGGGTGTGCCACCATCCGGCCCCCTTGTTGATCCTTCTGGAACAGTTTCCTTCACCCTCAGTGAAGACATTCCTATTGGCAATGACAAAGCTCACCTTCCAGGGGGTGAGGAGATAACACAATGGTTATATAAAACACTTGAGTGCCCGAGTCTCTGATGACCCAGGTTCAGTCCCCAGCACCGCCATAAGCCAGGGTTGAATAGTCCTCTAGTTATGAAACAAAACAAGACAGCAAAGCACATTCCAGATGCAGTTCTGAATCTGCTATAAAATAAACAATTACACATTTAAAATGTAATTAGCAGCAGTAAGAATGCATGATATGATATTTAAAAAATTAAATTGAATTTTTTATTGTCTTTAGGGTTATCACTGGGGCTCAGTGCCAGCTGGCTCTATGAGTCAACCACTCCCAGTGACCTTTTTTTTTTTTTATAATGAAGAAAGAGAGAAATTGAGAGAGTACAGGGAGCTGAAGAGAGAAAAGGAAAGACAGACACCGGCAGACCTGCTTCACCTCTCGTCAAGTGAACCCTGTAGGTGGGAGAGCGGGGGTTTGAACCTGGGTCCTTATGCTTGGTTATATGTGCACTTGACTGGGTGTGTCACTGCAGGGTCCCCAAGAATGAATAATCTTAAAACATTCATGGGGAGTTGGGCAGTAGTGCAGCGGGTTAAGTGCACGTGGCGCCAAGCGCAAGGACCGGCATAAGGATCCCGGTTCGAGCCCCCGGCTCCCCACCTGCAGGGGAGTCGCTTCACAGGTGGTGAAGCAGGTCTGCAGGTGTCTGTCTTTCTCTCCCCCTCTCTGTCTTCCCCGTCTCTCTCCATTTCTCTCTGTCCTATCCAACAACAACGAGACCAATAACAACAACAATAATAACTACAACAACAATAAAAAACAAGGCCAACAAAAGGGAAAATAAATGAATAAATATTTAAAAAAAGACATTCATGGGCAAATGATACTGGCAAGAAAAAGGATATGTAGGGAATCTCTTTACTAGGACTTAAACACTTAGACTTCTGTAGTTTCTTCTGCACTGAGGTCATTCGATTTTGGAAAGAAACGCAGTAAAGGGATTCTTGCCCCATCAGTTAAGGTTAATGGAGTGTCTTCTTTCAGCAGGTAACTCTCAGGTGTGTGGAAGCAAACAAGGTGATTCATAAGGTAAAGCACAGGCTGATTTTATCTGAACAATTCCTTATAAATCTCTAAAGTAAAACATTTTAATTATGGGGGCCCAGTGATGGTGCACTTGGTTGAGCGCAAGTGTTATATATGGTGCAAGGAACTGGGTTCAAGTCCCCAGCCCCACTTGCAGGGGGAAAGCTTTGCCAGTGGTGAAGCAGGGCTGCAGGTGTCTCTCTGTCTCACTCCTTCTCTATCACCCCCTTCACTCTCAATTTCTGGCTGTCTCTATCCAATAAATAAAAATAATTAATTTTTTTTTTTTTAAATCCATGTTGTTGAGGAAGGGGCAGAGAAAGTTGTATCTTAAGTGTGGTTGACCTGAGTCAGCAGTCACTGGGTTAGAAGGCCAGGGTTTGTGTTTTCATAACCAGAGAGCGTGAAACATGGTTTTAATCTTAGCTTTCTCTCCTTACTGGTGGCCCAATGCCTCGCCCCTCTCCCTCTCTGGGCCTGACTACTTTTTGCTGTGGATCCCATCAGGATCACCCTCTTCTTTCTTTTTTAATTTTTAAATTTTTTGGTGGCAGTGTTTCAAGGTTTTTTAAAGTTAATTTTCTATTTATGAAAAGGAAATATTGACTAAACCGTAGGATAAGAGGGGTACAACTTCATACAATTCCCAACCCCAGAACTCCGTATCCCATCCCCTCCCCTGATAGCTTTCCCATTCTCTATCCCTCTGGGAGCATGGACCCAGGGTCATTGTGGGGTGCAGAAGGTGGAAGGTCTGGCTTCTGTAATTGCTTCCCCGCTGAACATGGGCGTTGACAGGTCGATCCTTACTCCCAGCCTGCCTCTCTCTTTCCTAGTGGGAAATGGCTCTGGGAAAGAGGGGCTCCAGGACACATCTGGTCGTCTGTCCAGGGAAGTCTGATCGGCATCTTGCTAGCATCTGGAACCTGGTGGTTGACAAGAGAGTTACATACAAAGCCAAACAAATTGTTGACTAATCATGGACCTAAAGGCTGGAATAGTTTGGATGAAGAGTTGGGGGGCCCTCCATTTTGTAGATAGCTAGTAGGAATATTTGCATATTTTAGTTATATTCCAAAGGGCCTGTGGCTATACTAGTTTTCTTTTTCCCCTGAGCCTGAAATCTGATATGCAGGTGGATCCCAATTATTGTCTGGGGAGGTGATGTCATGGCTGGAAAAAGGACCAGAAAGCTGGATCAGGGAAGAGAGTAGCTCCCTAATATGGGAAAGGGGTATAAATATTGTTAACTGTAAACCCCATCAATTTGGTGTGATCTGGGGCCCATATTCAGCTTAGGAGCCTATGTGACCTCTGCATCCCTGTAGGTCTGAGCTCACATCCTGTGGTCATGAGTAGGAATGTTCCAAGCTGCCCCCAATATCAGGACCCATCTTCCTCAGGTGTAGCACAGAGTATGTTGTCCAGCCTCTCCCTTCGGAAGATGGAACATTCTCTATTGTTGCTGATCCAAGTTGAGGGCAAGGTCCTATGGGGGCCCACAAAGGGGTCTATTGTGTTATTCCTGATAGGAATGACCGATAACAGAGGAGAGAGGGATTTATTCAAGGTCTAGGCCCATCATGTCTGTTTGGGAATCTCAGGACTCCCCGAATAGGGCCCCAGATGATGGGATGGCCTGATAGTGAGTGACTAAAGAGTCATCGTTAAAGTCTGCCAGTCTGTTGCCCTTATTCAGCTTTTGTCGTCTTTGCTTTGATGAGGTTAGCTTTGCAGTGAGTGAGAGAACTGTAATAGGAAGTATGTGAGGAGGGTATCTAAGTCTATACTGACTCACTGCAGACTATTGTGCACTTCTGCTTTCAGGTATATATTTTGCCCTGGTTTATGGATACATGTGAACATATGCCCCATCTCACGGGACCTGGTCTATATCTAGGTTTTGGGACTTTGTTAGGAATTGAACCTCCTGGAATGGAATTTGAGAATCCTATGAAAGGAAAGGTCTCACCTGAGTGATGAGTGATGAGTGTGAAGGGTTGACATTCCATGCGTGACGCACGAGTACCACCTCAGCATGCTTCACTTCAGACTGTGTCCAGAGACGTCAGGATCACCCTCTTCTTTCGGGAAGACGTACGTGACGGTGCCTCCCCTTGCTCAGCTTACCCTCTTTTCTCCACCGTTCAGATTAGCAAAGCTGCTGGTTCTGAAATGAATTCTTTCTCTCCTCACACGAGGCAGCGCTATCTCTTCTCAGTTCCTTGCTGTGCTACTGGCAATAATAGCTCTTTATTTAGCTTCCACCCCACTACAGCTTTTCTCTCGCTAGGAATCTGGCACGCGTTCCTGAGGGTTGGAGCGGAAGGGAATGGTGATGTATCTTACACTGCAGTTAGAACTGTCCTCCTTCTCAGACCTCAGGCCCTGTCCACAGACAGCCATGGGCTCTCTTTTTCTCTTCCTCTGGGGGTGGAAGCTTTCCCTTTAGAAACACAATCGGACGCCAAAGAAAGAGTTTCTATTCCACAGAAGTTTCAGACTCTCAGGCTCTCAGCCTCCCCAGGGCCCCTCCCATGAGGCAACTAGTTTCTCTTAAAGTCACCATCTGATAAACTGGTCTGCAGGCTACCCTGACACGTTTAGGCCTGTGTGAGTTCTCAGCTTCTCAACTCGCTTTGGGACCTTCATTCCACTGATTGGGGAATGATTTCACCTGGTCACTGCGTTCGCATCATTTCTACAGTCCTGCACCACTGCATGTTCACTGAGCTGATTCTCAGATTCATTAGTGTCAAAGTACGATCTCATCAGGAAACTAGTCTACCACTCTTGTGACGATATAATTAATTTCTTTGGAACCTTAGCTTAATGAAGTCAATATTTTCTACTCAATCATGAAATTTCCTTCACCTTTGAGTGGTGGAAGGTGGGCTAATAAGAGGAAAAAATGAAGACAGAATTTTATTTTATTTTAAAGTTTTATTTATTTATTAATGAGAAAGGTAGGAGAGAAAGAACCAGACTTCTCTCTGGTACATGTGCTGCTGGGGATTGAACTCAGAATCTCATGCTTGAGAGTCTAGTGCCTTAGCCACTGTGCCACCTCTTGGATCACCAAAATTTATTTTATTATTATTATTATTATTATTAACTACCAGAACACTGCTCAGCTCTGGCTTATGGTGGTGCAGGGGATTGAACCTGGGACTTTGGAGCCTCAGGCATGAGAGTCAGTTTGCATAACTATTATACTATCTACCCCTGCCTCCAAAATGTTATTTTTTTTATACAGAAATGTTATTGCTCTTACACATCCTTTAGAGAAACTTTTACTTCAGCTTTTCTGTTCTATGATAACACATGCCACAATAAGGCAGTCATTTAGAACATATGATAAAAAGCCAATGTTAATAGAACGATTAAAGGGGTCGGGCGGTGGCGCAGTGGGTTAAGCGCATGTGGTGCAAAGCGCAGGGACCGGAGTAAGGATCCCGGTTCGAGCCCCCGGCTCCCCACCTGCAGGGGAGTCGCTTCACAGGCGGTGAAGCAGGTCTGCAGGTGTCTATCTTTCTCTCCCCTTCTCTGTCTTCCCCTCCTCTCTCCATTTCTCTCTGTCCTATCCAACAACGAATTGCATCAACAAGGGCAATAATAATAACCACAACGAAGCTACAACAAGGGCAACAAAAGGGGGGGGGGGAATGGCCTCCAGGAGCGGTGGATTCATGGTGCAGGCACCGAGCCCAGCAATAACCCTGGAGGGAAAAAAAAAAATAGAACGATTAAGAAAGAGGTGGGCAGGTGGTCAGGAGAGGGTCTGGTCCCCACCTGCAGGGGGAAGCTTCATGAGAAGTAGAACAGGGCTGCAAGTGTCTCTCTGTCTCTTTCCCTGTCTCCCCCTCCCCTTTTAATTTCTCTCTTTGTCTCTATCCAGTAATAAATAAATAAAAATATTTTCAAAATAAAAAGGTTAGGAGTTCCCTTGAATCTGCCGTGTGTGGGGGTGGGGTGCGGGGGGTGGGGAGAATCTCAACCAGCAGGGAGTAGGTATAGGTGGTTATAAAACACCTCTGGTCCCCCCCATCCTTCACCTTGTATTTCACAGGATGATTTAACGTGGTTCCTCAGATGATGCCCTGAGATGAGCCTCAGTTACCACAGCTGCCATCTGTGTAGTCGTTCCTCTAAGACTCGGCCTTACTACTCACCTTGCCTTCTTTACCTATCTTGTTTGTCCTTCTCCCTCACTCTGACTTCCTTGGAAAATCACCCCAATAAGCTACTTCTTTATCATTGGCAGCCAAGTTGTTGCATTTGCCAGAGCTCAGTTCTTGTACTACCCATCCAAGGTGGTGATTTATATGGATAATAAAGATATACATGGCGTTCTTTGGTCCTACCTAGATGGAGTAACTAATTCTTTGGGTAGGAGTTGCTGGAAGTGAGCAGCAAAAACAAACAAACAACAACAACAACAACAATAACAAAAGACAGTGGAGAAACTTGAAACTGGTAGTTGAAAGTCCAGACCCTCCACTTTCTTTACCTGCAATTTCATAAGATCCACAGTCCTGGCTGGCAGCTAGCTCCACTGCACGGTCTACTTGCTTTACCATGTGCAGGACTCAGGCTGTAGCCTGGCGCCCGCCCTACGGGAAAAAGCCTCAGTGCTGTGTTTTCCCTGTCTCCATTTCTATCTCTGTGTGAAAAAGTCAGCCTGAAGCAGTGAAATCCACACACACACACACACACACACACACACACACACACACTCACACACACACACACTCACACACACACTCACACACTCACACACACACACACACTCACACACACACACACACACTCACACACTCACACACACACACTCACACACACACACACACACTCACACACACACACACACACACTCACACTCACACTCACATACACTCACACACACACTCACACACACACACACTCACACACTCACACACACACACACTCACACACACTCACACACACACACACACACTCACACACACACACACTCACACACTCACACACACACACACTCACACACTCACACACACACACACACACACTCACACACACACTCACACACACACACACTCACACTCACACACTCACACACACACACACACACACTCACACACACACTCACACACTCACACACACACACACACACTCACACACACACACACACACACTCACACTCACACTCACATACACTCACACACACACTCACACACACACACACTCACACACTCACACACACACACACTCACACACACTCACACACACACACACACACACTCACACACACACACACTCACACACTCACACACACACACACTCACACACTCACACACACACACACACACACTCACACACACACTCACACACACACACACTCACACTCACACACTCACACACACACACACACACACACACACTCACACACACACACACACACACTCACACACTCACACACACACACACTCACACTCACACACTCACACACTCACACACACACACACTCACACACTCACACACACTCACACACACACACACACTCACACACAGATATATATGTCTGGGAAGGAGACTAACTTGCATGTCCACTATTATTTTGAGTGGGCTATAATTTCCTGAGCCCTTAAGGACTTTTTAGGTGTTTATGATGATAAGCCCTCTTGTGGGCCACTCCAGGAACTTGTCCTCCCTATAAACTAGCAATGGTAGAAACTGCCCCATTCTCCAAAGGGAGTCTGGGTCAACCCACTCTGCCACTCGAGGAAGAGGGGTCCTGAAATGAGTGCAGCCTAGAATGTTGCCAGCTGTGACCATAGACTGTGAGCTCAGACTGACAGGGACTCAGAGGTCACACAGACACTTATTTAGCTCCTGCGCTAAATATGAACAGGTCGGCCGGCCCCCTAGGTCAGGCGGATGGGGTAAGCAGTTCATTTTATTCATAGATTGGCTGGCACATTTTATTCATAGATTTGCGTGTGTGTTCTACTGCTCAGGCTATCTCTCAGTCCTAAACAGTTTTTAGAGCAAAGAACTAGGACAGGTCTATGTGGTGACCTTTGAAAACGTCTCTTGACTAAGGAGGATGCATTCAAGTTGTAGAATGGTCCGTGCTGATTGGCCTGGAGAGGACGGCTATGGTCAGACTGTCAAGTGGCAGCTTACTTTTGGCCCAAGGAAGTGACTCAGCAATTAGAGCACGTGTTCTGGACTTGTGAAGCCACTGTTTCAGTGTCCTGGACCCACACGAGGGAGCTGTGCGCTGCTTGGTCTCTTTCATAAAACTAAACACAAATGTCAAAAGAGAGTCCGTTTTCTATTTTGTTCAAACCAAGTTTCCCAGGGAGAGTGTGCTAGGATTCATGGAAGAGGAGTTGTGGAAATATAAAGAGAGTGAGGGCCAAGGGGTAGATTGTAATCCATCAAAACCTTGTAAAAAAAACCCCACAATCCCTTGAAGCGCCTGGTGGAGAGCCTATCACCCAGCAGAGCCCAGCGCCCTGGTTAAGACCTCTGGAGAGCAGCAGGTTTGAGTGCTCAGACTGGGACTGAGGGGAGGAACAATGTCCTCCCAGAACACCCAAAGTACACATTTCCAGTGAAGAGAGGTGTTTCAAGAATGTCCTGACAAGCAGTCAGTAATTAACAGATCTTTCCCAGAATTATTATTTTTTTTTACTACAGTTGTTGCAAACATTGTTTTTTATGCAAACATGAAGATTCTCGTTATGTTTATCCATGGATTCTCATCCTTACTCCACCTTGCCGGTGTCCAGATGAAAGATGACTTGAAGACACCGCTGATAATCAAGATGGACTGAACCCGTCAAATGGCTGTCCAGTCCTAGTCCCAGAATAGCCAGCACCAGTTTCTCTGTTTCCTCACCTCTGTACCTCTTTCTCAGGGGAAACACCTGGAGACAAAAAACACCTGGAGACAAAAAGCAGCAGCTGCAGCAGGAGGAGAGAGAGGGATGGAGGAGAGAGAGGGAGAAAGAGAGAGAGAGAGAGAGAGAGAGAGAGAGAGAGAGAGAGAGAGAGAGACACCCTGGGGTGGGTGGGCAGGGCTGGGTGGTGGTATACTCAGTTGAGTGAACACATCACAGTGTGCCAGGACCCAGTTCAAGCCCCCAGTCCCCTGCAGGATGTGCATGGGGGGAAGCTTCTCAAGTGTTAAACCAATGCTGAAGCTGTCTCTGTCTCTCTCTACCTGTCCCCTTCCTCTTAACATCTCTTTGTCCCTGCTTAAAAATCAATCAATCAATATTATCGTAATGGGGTGGAGATCCAGCTGGGAAATGGTTTCTGCTTGAATGAGTCTGATATTAAAGTTGTTCTTTCTCTTCCCCAATGCCGGGTAGCCTGATCCCTTCTCTGAAAGCCTTTTTGCATCATCATTATGATGTCTTCCCAGCCCCATCACAATATTCTTATTCAGACTGTTCTAGGAAATAAGATGAACTGGATAGCTATTTCTTGACCCATACCATTTGAATCATTCCATGGATTTTCTGCTGCCAAGTCATCCGTTAGAATTCAGCACGCCATGACAGGAGTACATAGTAGCTAGATGATCCTTCTCATGATGCTATTTAGTCTGGTCAACCATTGTTAAGTCACTGGCAAAAGTATATCAAACTTAAAAAAAAGTGATAGAACTTCCAAAGTATCTGATGTCTTACCATGCTCTTCTAAACCTTTTAGGGAGTTTCTTGGGAACAGATTCTGTCATCTTGTTCACTCCTTTGTACCCAACATTTAAAATACTATTTGCCATGTAGATGTCAAGTAATATGCTGACTAACTAGTGTGCAAACTCTGGTAAGAGAGGTAAATTGAGAAACTGAAATGATTAGGGTCACATGGGCAGCTTAGTGCAGAGCTAGACTGAGCAGCGAGTTTTGAAATCACAGTCATCATTCTTCTTCTTCTTTTGTTTTTTAATATATCTCATCTTTTAATATATTTTTTATAATTTTTATCTTTATTTTTATTCAATAGAGATAGCCAGAAATGGAGAGGGAAGGGAGATAAGTCGGTAGAGAGGGAGAAAGGGAGAGTGAGACAGAGAGACACCTGCAGCCCTGCTTCACCACTTGTGAACCTTTCCCCCTGCAGGTGGGGACTGGGGGCTTGAAACAAAGTCCTCATGCATTCCAACATGTGTGCTCAACCAGGTGCACCACCACCCAACCCCTTAATCTTTTTTTTTTTTCTAGGTTTTATTAGCTAGCACAAAAAGAAATTGAGAGAGGATGGGAAGATAGAGAGAGGGAGAGAAAAACACCTGCAGCACTGCTTCACCGCTAGTGAAGCAGAAACCCTTTCCAGGTGGGGAGCGAGGGCTCGAACCTGGATCCTTGCACTTGGTAATATGTGTGCTTAACTGCGTGTGCCACCGCCCAACCCCCCACTCATTGTTCTCTCCAGTATAGGTGGCAACTCCCAGAAAATGGAGTCTGACAAAAGAAACCTCCTCTTTGGCTTCCTCTCCTCCTTGCATGACTTTCCTCTTCCAGTACAAAACATTCCCTGCCATGCCTGTTTCTTTCCACCAGGGAATTGCTAGGACTTGATGCCTATATAATGAACCCACTATTCCTAGTGACAGTGTTTTCCCTTCATCTTCCTCCTCCTCCTTCTCTTTCTCCTTCTTCTCCTCTCTCTCTCTCTCTCTCTCTCGATGGAAATTGGGAGGGATGAAGAAATAGAGAAGGAAAGATACAGACAGCTGTGGCGCTGCTGCTTCACTGATCATGAAGCTTTCTCCTTCTAGGTGGGGACCACGATTTGAGCCGGGCTACTTGTGCATATATTTGTTTAAATATTTATTTCTTTATTCCCTTCTGTTGCCCTTGTTGTTTTATTGTTGTTGTTATTGATGTCATCATTGCTGGATAGGACAGAGAGAAATGGAGAGAGGAGGGGAAGACAGAGAGGGGGAGAGAAAGACAGACACCTGCACACCTGCTTCACCGCCTGTGAAGCAACTCCCCTGCAGGTGGGGAGGCCGGGGCTTGAACCGGGATCCTTACGCTGGTCCTTGAGCTTTGCGCCACCTGCACTTAATCCGCTGTGCTACTGCCTGACTCCCACTTGTGCATCTTAATGTATGTGTTCTACCAGGTGTGACACTACCCCTCTCCAAATCTCCCATTTTTTTAAACACAAATCATGAGATTCAAGTTTTGTTTCTAATTCCTCTGTTCAACACTTTCTTCATAACTGTGACAGAAGATTGATCTGCACCAACTCAGCTTGGGGGGACATAACTGTGATGAAAGAGGAAGGTTCCTTTAGGTCTCATGTCCTATGATTTTAAAATCTTGTGATCAGGGCCAGGCGGTGGTGCATCTGGTTGAGCGCACACATGACAGCGCATAAGGATCCAGGTTCAAGCCCCTGGTCCCCACCTGCAGGGGGAAAGCGTCACAAGTGGTGAAGCAGAGCTTCAGGTGTCTCTCTGTCTCTCTCCCTCTCTATCTCCCCCTCCCCTCTCAATTTCTCTCTGTCACTATCCAGCAAATAAATAAAATAAAAATAAATAAAAATATTGTTATAGGTGATGAATTAATAAATTCACCTATCAACTATTTGTCCACATAGCTTCATCGTAGTGTTCTTGGAGTGTGGTAAGCATACCACTCTATCACAATCACCTGGGTTCCTTTAAAAGTGCTGTTTTTGCAAATGTTAAAATGAATCAGCTGTAGAGGGGATGCATAGGGATTTCCATTCCACCACACTTTTCTTTTATTAATTTTTACTTCTACCATTATGGTGCATATACAGAGTGATATGTAGGACTGAAGAGACAGCATAATGGTTATGCAAAAAAGGCTTTCATGCTGTAGTCTAGGAGATGGCAAAGTGGATAAAGCATTGGGCTCATGAGCACGAAGTCCTGAGTTTCTTTCCCAGCAGCACATGTAGCAGAATGATGTCTGGTTCTCTCTCTCATCCTATTTTTCTAATTAATAAGTAAATAAAAAATATATATATTTTAATATTTATTTTATTTATTTATTCCCTTTTGTTGCCCTTGTTGTTTTCTTGTTGTAGTTATTATTGTTGTTGTCGTTGTTGGATAGGACAGAGAGAAATGGAGAGAGGAGGGGAAGACAGAGAGGAGGAGAGAAAGATAGACACCTGCAGACCTGCTTCACCGCCTGTGAAGCGACTCCCCTGCAGGTTGGGAGCCGGGGTTTGAACTGGGATCCTTATGCCGGTCCTTGTGCTTTGTGCCACCTGCGCTTAACCCGCTGTGCTACAGCCTGACTCCCCGTAAATAAAATATTTAAAAAAGAAGACTTTCATGCCTAAGGCACCAAAAGTTTCAGGTTTAATCCCTAGAGCCACCATAAACCAGAGCTGAGCAGTGTTCTGTTTTTTTTTTTTTTGTAATATGCAGCATGCTAGTAAGATATCTTAGACTCTCTCTCTCTCTCTCTTTTTAAATTTTTTTATATTTATTTTCCCTTTTGTTGCCTTTGTTGTTTTTCATTGTTGTAGCTATTATTGTTGTTGTTATTGATGTCATCATTGTTGGATAGGACAGAGAGAAATGGAGAGAGGAGGGGAAGACAGAGAGGGGGAGAGAAAGACAGACACTTGCAGACCTGCTTCACCACCTGTGAAGTGACTCCCCTGCAGGTGGGGAGCGGGGGGCTCGAACCGGGATCCTTATGCCGGTCCTTGCGCTTAGACTCTCTTGATCAAGGCACATCTCACTGAGAAACTCTGCTATGAGCATCAGTGAAAGATAAGAGTATGGTGGAGGATTATTCTTTTTTTTTTTTTCAAGAAAATATCCAAATAGTGTCTGCAAGGATTTTGTATGGATACGTACCTTGTTCATATATGATTGTGTTATCCTGAGTATACATTATATTAAACCAAAGTGCTAGAGGAATATTCTAAAGAACATATTAAGTCATCGATGCACGGGAAAAGATGGGGAGAAGAAAAATTTAAGAAGTGAGACTTTCACTACGTACGCTATGAATCCCTCTGAGGGAGAGGATGTATTTTTGTCCTGTGTGCACTCAACCTGCTGTACCCCTGTGTGGCCCACCAGAATGTATTCGCATAAAGATGTTTTGAAAATAAAATAAAAATGCAGAGTCAGAGGCCCTTAATTGGGTCCCTTAAAACAGAACCCCAGGGATAGAAGATGAGGATTTGTGAATGTCGGCAATATCAACACACATTCCGAATGATTCTCTAACAACAAAGTCCGTACATTTTTGGATTAGGAGCAAGAACCATTAGTTGTCAAACCAGCTGGGGATTTCTGCACTTCAGTGCAGGTTCAGCTGCTTCTCATTGTCTTGAACTATCTCGGTAGTGGATGCATGAGAAACAGCTGTGGATCATTTAAGTGACTTGAGGGACAGGTGGAGTAAGTGAGAGTCAAAGTAGTGAAAGAAGCATCTACCGTGAGTGCAAGGTCAGGCAAGATGAGGAAACGCCCAGGAGAACACTGGGAGGGTCCCCACTGCCATTTTCAGCCATTTTTTAAGTATTTGCTTGATAAGCACTAAATCAACTTCTTGTTGTTAAGCCCTAAATAAACTCAGTATTTGGGAAGCACTAAATATACTTACTCAGCACACTTTTAATAAATTTTTTATTTATAAAATGGAAATATTGACAAGACCATAGGATAAGAGGGGTACATTTCCACATAGTACCCACCCCCAGATCTCCATGTCCAGTCCCCTCCCTTGACAGCTTCCCTATTCTTTAACCCTTTGGGAGCATGGGCCCAGGGTCGTTGTGGGGTGCAGAAGGTGGAAGGTCTGGCTTCTGTAATTGCTTCTCTGCTGAACATGGGCACTGGCAGGTGGATCCCTACTCCCAGCCTGTCTCTCTCTTTCCCTAGTGGGGCAGGGCTCTGGGGAAGCGGGGCTCTAGGACACATTGTTGGGATTGTCTGTCCGGGGAAGTCAGGTTGGCATCATGCTACCATCTGGAACCTGGTGGTTGAAAAAGCACTAAGATAGAAAGCAGAACAAATTGTTGACTAATCATGAACATAAAAGCAAGAATATTGCAGATGAAGACTTGGGGGTCTCCATTTTGGAAAAAGCTAGTAAGTCTATTTTAGGTATATTCCAACGGGTTCCTAACTTTACTAGTTTTTGCCTGAGCCTGCTATCTGATATGCAGATGGACCCAAGTTATTGTCTGGGGAGACGTTGTCATAGCTGGAAAAAGGACCAGAAAGCTGGATCAGGGAAGAGAGTGGCTCCCAAATAAAGTGTATAAATATTGTTCACTGTAAACCCCATCGATTTGATCTGGGCCCATAGTCAGCACAGAAGCCTGTGTAACCTCTGCATCCCTGTAGGTCTGAGCTCACATTCTGTGGTCACGGCCAGGAACATTCTAAGCTGCACTAATTTCAGGACCCGTCTTCCTTGGGTAGTAGGTAGAGTCCAGCCTCGCTTCAGAGCATGGAACAGTCCTTACCATTATAGGTCCACATTAAGGGCAAGGTCCTATAGGGGCCCACAAAGGGGTCCATTATGCTGTTCCTGATGGAGATGACCAGTGACAGTGGTGAGACGGACCTATTAGAGGTCTAGGCCCATCATGTCTGTGTGGGAATCCCAGGACTCCCTGACTAGGGCCCCAGGTGATGGGGTGGGTTGGTAGTGATTTAAGAGTCATCGTTAAAGTGTGCCAGTCTCTTGCCCCTATTCAGCTTTTGGAGTCCTTGCTTTGTCTGACAGGGTTAGCTTTGGAGTGGTTGAGGGATGTGCAATAGAAGGTAGGTGAGGAGGGTGTCTAGGTCTAAGTAGAAACTGTTTCATTAGGTACTTTATGGTATCTTTTTAGGTCTTTCTGCTTGTTTGCTGCATTTATTGATTGACTGCAGACTGTTGTGCATCAGCACAATTTTTAAAAGAGATTTTGTTTCACTTTTCACTCCTTACTGGCTAAAGGAAGATGAAATGAGTGGCACCAATAATACAGAGTTGAGATTTGAACCTAATATGTTCTGGTAAGGAAAGAAAAGAAGAAAGAAAGAAAGAAAGAAAGAAAGAAAGAAAGAAAGAAAGAAAGGAAGAAAGAAAGAGAAAGGGAGAGAGAAAGGAAGAGAGAAAGAAACGAAGAACAAAGACTGGTGAGCACTGAGCTGGAATGGTGAGCACACTCCTTTGCTCTGTATGTAGCGTCTTGTAGGGCTGCCAGGATGTTTGTCATCACTTGTGCCGAGGCAGCTAGTAGGTGGCCTGGGGGAGTTTGCCACAGATCACAGCCTGGATCCTGCCCAAAAGGTATTACAGGAGACTGTTTGCTTTTGTCTCTGGTCCATCTCCACTTAGTGTTTCCACAGTAGGCAGGAAAAAGAACTTCCAAGATGACTGGGTCTGTGCAACCCCCACCAAAGATCATTAAGTCTGACTGCGGCTCCTTCCAGGTCACAGGGACAGACCAAGTGGAAACAGAGCTGCGTCTGCAGTTTCAGTGTCCACGTGCTTTTTCTGTTAGAACAGACGGAAGATCAAACTGGGTAAAGAGATGTCATCTCATTAAGAAGTGAGGTAACAATGGTGCGTACTCCCCCCACCCCTTTTGTTTAAATAATCGTGCTTGGTGTTGGGGAGTGAAAAAAATCAGAGGCAGGTATTTTGCACCCAAGTACCTGAAAGTAAACAACAGAATAGCCAAGTGTTTTTGTTTTTCTCTTTCTTTCTTTCTTTCTTTCTTCCTTCCTTCCTTCCTCTCTCTCTCTCTTTCTTTCTTTCTTTCTTTCTTTCTTTCTTTCTTTCTTTCTTTCTTTCTTTCTTTTCCTCCATTGACATTAACCCTAGAACCTTGATCTCTGGATTCAGGCTACCCTTCCCATCTGTCTCAAGTTTCCTGAAAAGTAGCCATTGTGTTGATTCTGAGGGATGGGAGCTGGGTCCGCACCCTGCTAGGGAGGTCTCTGGCCTGCTAGCTGGGAGACAGGCCTCTGTAACTTGACAACTTAGAATCACAGGGACCAGAAGATGGGAAGTTAGGGGTTTCCTGTTGGGGGAAGGGGTGTGCAGGATCCACTAGCGAAGTCCAGGCCCTGTGGGTCCTCAGCCTTGGAGACAGGGGCATGGCTTCTCCCCTTGCCCGCACCTTAAGAAACACTTTCTCTTCTCTTCCCTTCCCTTCCCTTTCCTCTTCTCTTCTTTCCTTCCTTCCATCCTTCCTTTCTTAATGTTTTTCTTTCTTTTTTTCCCCTCATATCTTTATTTATTGAATAGAAAAAGCTAGAAAGCGAGAGGAATGGGGAGATGGAGAGAGAGAGGGGCCAGGTGGTGGTCCACCTGGTTGAGCACACATGCTGTAATGCGTAAGGTCCCACGTGCAGGAGGAAAGCTTTGCAAATGCTGCAGGTGTCTCTCTTCCTTCCTCTACCTTCACGGTTTCTGGCTGTCTGTATGCAATAAATAAAGATAATGATAGAAAGAAAAAAAAGAGGAAAGAGACAGAGAAACACACACCTGCAGCCCTGCTTCACCACTCAGGAAGCTTCCTCCCTGCAGGTGGGAACTGGGGGCTTGAACCCAGGTCCTTGCACTTGGCAATGCGTGCTTTTAATCAGGTACATCACCACTCAGTCCCAGGCTGCCGTCTCCACTGGGGAAGTGGGGCTGGTGTGAGAATTTCCTGTCCAGAACTCATTCTGAAATTCTGCAGGGTCATAAAACCAGTTTGGTAAAGTGCAGGCAACATAAACAAGTCCGGTGAGGTGTGGGGGCCCAGTCTCTATATTCTGCATCTGAGTGGAAACATTCTGGAGTTATCCTTCACCGCCTGACTTGATTCACTGAGCATCTTCTTCTCCAGCTCCATCCACTTTGTCCCAAAGGATACAGTATCTTTTCTTTTTATTGCTGAATAATACCCAGTTGAATTGAGTATACGTCTCATAACTTTTATAGAATATAGAGAATTCTATAGAATTTACAGAACATAGAAAATTCTTTTTTTATCTTTTTAAAAAATATTTATTTATTTATTCCCTTTTGTTGCCCTTGTTACTTTATTGTTGTAGTTATTATTGTTGTTATTGATGTTGTCGGATAGGACAGAGAGAAATGGAGAGAAGGGAAGACAGAGAGGGGGAGAGAAAGACAGACACCTGCAGACCTGCTTCACCGCCTGTGAAGCGACTCCCCTGCAGGTGGGGAGCCGGGGTTCGAACCGGGATCCTTATGCCGGTCCTTGTGCTTTGCGCCACCTGCGCTTAACCCGCTGCGCTACCGCCTGACTCCCCCTAGAAAATTCTTTAGACTATCTAGAATAGACAGACTATAGAATATAGAGATTTGGGTGTATGAATGTGAAGAAAAGGTCAACCAATATCTAAAACAGAGAGGACTTGTGATCTCCTGGTGGGAGGGGTGCAGGCCAGTTCCCCTCGCCCCGCCCCCGCCCCAGATAGCCCCGCCCCAGATAGCCCCGCCCCCAGATCGCCCGTCTCCGGATAGCTCCGCCCCCGGGTCGTTGGTCTAGGGATAGCCCCACCCCCACGCCCCGCCCCGCCCCCAGATCTTCCGTCTCCGGATAGCCCCGCCCCCAGATCGCCGTCTCCGGATAGCTCCGCCCCCCAAGACACGCCCCCGGCCCAAGTAGCCCCGCCCCGGATAGCTCCGCCCCCAGATCGCCCGTCTCCGGATAGCTCCGCCCCCCCCAAGACACGCCCCGGATAGCCCCGCCCCGGATAGCCCCGCCCCCAGATCGCCCGTCTCCGGATAGCTCCCCCCCTGGTCACCCCGTCTCCGGATAGCTCCGCCCCCGGATCGTTGGTCTCCGGATAGCCCCGCCCCCACGCCCCGCCCCGCCCCCAGATCTTCCGTCTCCGGATAGCTCCGCCCCCGGGTCACGGGTCTCCGCATAGCTCCGCCCCCACGACACGCCCCGTCTCCGGATAGCTCCGCCCCCGGCCACCCCTGGTCGTCGCCAAAGCCCGGAACGGAATCCGGGCCGGGCGGGGACGGGAAAGCGAGCGGCCGCGGGCGCACGGAGCATGCGCAGTGTCTCCGGCGGCGGCGGCGGCCCCGCGCGCTGCACCCGGATCTGCTCGGCGGCGGCGGCGGCGACGTGAGCGCGCAGGGGGGCGGCGGCCTCGCCTCGTCCGTGTCCTGCGCCTGGGTCGGCCGGGTGACGCCGCGCGCCGCAGACATGTCGGATTTCGACAGCAACCCCTTCGCCGACCCGGACCTCAACAACCCCTTCAAGGTGAGCGGCGGCCCCGGAGACGGGCCCCGGGCCGCAGCACCTCCGGGGCGTCCCTCCCTCCCTCCCTCCTTCCCTCCGTCCGTCCGTCCGTCCGTGCCGCCCTCGGGGTCGCTGGGAGCAGGGGGGAAGCGGGGCGGGCTCTGGGGTGCGGGGCAGGTGCGCTCGTCACCCCGTCACCTCGTCACCCACCTGCCAGGCCGCGGGGCCGCCGGGGGCAGCGGGGGGGGGGGGCCGGGGACGCGGCGATTAAACCGCGACGACGACGAGAACGACATGCCAGGCGACGATCCCGCCCAGCCCGAGACGGCCGGCGGGCTGCCATTCTCCCCCCCCCCAACAACAACAACAACAATAATAAACAAAACCAGGAAGAGCGAGGCGCCCGTGTCGGGCGGAGGGAGCTGCCTGCTATTCTGGCAGAAGTTGAAACAAGCAAATTGAGCGCGCTCGGGAGGCCGCGCTGGTGCTCGCACACCTCCGCCTCGGCAGCCCTGCACCTGGCCGGGGAGGGGAGGGAGGGAGGGGCGGGCCGAGGTGCCCAGGCTCCCACCTGGCCAGGTGAGGGAGGGAGGGGGCGGGCAGAGATGCCCAGGCTCTCACCTGGCCAGGTGAGGGAGGGAGGGAGGGGCCGTGCAGAGGTGCCCAGGCTCCCACCTGGCCAGGTGAGGGAGGGAGGGGGCGTGCAGAGGTGCCCAGGCTCCCACCTGGCCCAGGTGAGGGAGGGAGGAGTCGTGCAGAGATGCCCAGGCTCCCACCTGGCCAGGTGAGGGAGGGAGGGGGCGTGCAGAGGTGCCCAGGCTCCCACCTGGCCAGGTGAGGGAGGGAGGGAGGGGCCGTGCAGAGGTGCCCAGGCTCCCACCTGGCCAGGTGAGGGAGGGAGGGGGCGTGCAGAGGTGCCCAGGCTCCCACCTGGCCCAGGTGAGGGAGGGAGGGGGCGTGCAGAGGTGCCCAGGCTCCCACCTGGCCAGGTGAGGGAGGGAGGGAGGGGCCGTGCAGAGGTGCCCAGGCTCCCACCTGGCCAGGTGAGGGAGGGAGGGGGCGTGCAGAGGTGCCCAGGCGGGGCCTGCATCCCTCGCGCCGCCGCGACGTTAGAAATATCTCTGCAAAAGTGCCTCAGTGTTTTGGTTTTGCTTTGTTGGATCTGGTCGTGGGAGCGGCTGCCGACATGCTTCGTCGTTTCTCCCCCCCACGCCCCCATCGCTGCAGTGCGTAACTTTTCACCGGACTCACTCGGAAAGCAACTGTAACTTTTATTGCGACTTGGGGCTTGTTGAGTTCCCCACTCTGCTTTATTTATTATTAAAAAATTTTTTTTTAAACTTCTGGTTTTCTTGGACTAAGAGCCCTGGGAGAGGAAGAAAAGAAACCAGGTTTTGCTTATCAGCTTGACGGAAGAAATGGCTCTGGTTATTATGGATAACTTGATTCGCAGACGCATAATTCCACGGCCGCTGTTACCACTTGACATTCTGTCTGCATTATTGGCCTAGAACTTTCAGGGCTGTTTTTTTTTTTTTTCTTTTTTCTTTAAACAGAGGATGTCGTTGCACATTAATGGAAGAATTTCCCTCCCACACATTTAGTATTTACTATCCCATCAAATTATTCTAAAGAGACGTCATATAACTTGCTAAGTGGGTGGTGGTGGTAACTTTTAAAGGTAGAACATGAAGAACCTGTGAGCTGTTCCTCATTTAGACAGTTAACTAGCTGTTTACTCCACACCTGACAGCCCGACCAAATGTCCTCATTGAGCCTCCTGTATCCAGGTTCTTTTTTTGCCTCCAGGGTTATTGCTGGGGCTCAGTGCCTGCACCATGAATCCACTGCTCCTGGAGGCCATCCCCCCCCCCCCCCCCCCGTTTGTTGCCATTATTGTTATTGTTGATGTCGTTCGTTATTGGATAGGACAGAGAGAAACAGACAGAAGAGGGGAAGACAGAGAGGGGGAGAGACAGACACCTGCAGACCTGCTTCACCGCCTGGGAAGTGACTCCCCTGCAGGTGGGGAGCCGGGGGCTCGAACCGGGATCCTTTCGCCGGCCCTTGCGCTTTGCGCCACCAGCACTTAACCTGCTGCGCCACCGCCCGACCTCCTCAGGTTCATTTTATGTCTCTGTTTCTCCCTTTGGGGCGAGACACTGTCGTCTGAGCCTGGGTGAATCCTTTCGTGGGCACTTCACATCTAGCAGCCTTCCTGGTTTTGTCTTGGTTGGAAACGATTTGATTTCTGCTGCTTTGCCTCTCATCTTTAGCACCCTCCCTGCGTTTTCTTTGAGGAAAACTTGCCATCATTATCATTGGAGCAGTAGCATGAACATTTTCGACAGTCTGAATGGCAATACGACTATAGTGAGTCGGTTGATTCTAACAACTTGTTCAATGTTTGCTGGATTCGGTTCTTTTTTTTTTTTGAACATCTGCTTTGTTCTGGTGGTTGTATTTAGGCTCAGTCAATTTTTTTAATGGAATTTGAAGTTTTTATTGTGTATCAAGGAACTTGGAATAATTGGAAATAGCTAGTGATTACAAGAATATTGATTGTTAGTTGCATAAATGTTTCTGAGAACCCATCCTTGAATTGTTACGATGTGTTTTTAAAGCTAGAAAGGAAAACTATTTTCTACCTGATCAACATGTGTTTATTTGAATACCTGCTATGTCTCTTCATTCATTCTACAGATACTGAAGAAATCTCTATCATTAAGTCTGTTAGTCTAATATGGAGACAGACTTGGGAAGAGAAATAAAGAGATTTTAGTAGCCAATGGAGACTGTATGAGCAGGTGTAAGAATGAATGCAGTTTGTGGAGAGGGCAAGCTTAATAAGTAGTTAGAACATCCCCCTAAAATGATAGCTGCTTGGACCAGAATATTTATTTTGTAATATCATTTCATGTAATTTTAAAGAATCAGCTTCCAAACTTGGAAGGAAAGGCCATAAAATGTATGTAGATTTTATTTTACGGCTCAAAAAAGCAAAACAAAAGGCCAAGGGGTGAATGCACTCTTAGAATCCGTATAGGTCATGCAGAATCCGTATCGAGCTTAGATCACAGGCCTCCCAGTCTGTTGTTGGTCTGTTGTTGATACCGCACACGTCGCATTGTTGACGCTTAGGTTTTCATCGTGTTAAGGTCATGGACTTGAGACACAGAGTGTGACGTTTAAACTTTTTGGCTCATGAGTTAAAAGCTAAATCCTGCTTTTGGAGAGGAGCGAGAACAAGAGTATTGGTCTGGCGCGAGTGATGCCGAGGTTTGAACTCAGGACCCCATGCTTCAGAGCCCACTGTGGGCTCTCCACTGTGCCTCTTCCCAGGCCACGCAAGCCCTGCGTTTGTTCCTAGTCTTGTTCTTAGCCAGCCCTCGGTGACGCCTTGGAAGATGATTTAGCCTATCTGTGCCTCAGTTTACTGTTCTGTAAAATGTGAGAACAGCACTTTCTCCATGTTAATAGGATTAGATTTATGTATGTATATTTTCTCTTAAACCCAGTGCCTGATGGCTTCAACTAGTAACTAGCAATTCAAGAAATTCTATTTAACTATAGCTAACCGAGTTTTTCTTAGCTTATTAACTCGATAAAGCTCATGTTCCTTCTGAATCTTCTGGAATGCTGGTTGTAGCTGTTTGCTTGGTTGCCATTGAGGGATCATGGCCGTAAAGAATTAGGTCCAAGACAGCCAGAGCCTAAAAAGTGACTGATTTGCCGTAGGTGACCTACCACACTAGGACCAGGCTGCCAGAATTTTGTGTTTCTGCACTATCCGCGCTTCTTGTCTAATAGAACTGTGGTTTACTTATTTATTTTTTTCACTAGGACTATTGCCAAGACTTGGGACTCAGTACCTGTATGATGACTCCATTCTTGGTGGACTTTATTATTATTTTTTTTTGAGACTTACTTTCTTTTTTCTTTTTTAAAGATTTTATTTATTTATTAAAGAGAAAGATAGGAGAAAGAACCAGACATCACTCTGGCACACGTGCTGCCAGGGATTGAACTCGGGACCTCGTGCTTGAGAGTCCAATGCTTTATCCACTGCGCCACCTCCTGGAGCACACTGGGGGACACTTTTTAAAAGTGATTTATTTGATAGGACAGAGAAATTGAGGGGGTTGTTGAGATAGAAAGGGCGAGAGCGCCATCTACAGCACTGCTTCACCCACCGCTAGTGAAACTTCCCCCCTGCAGGTGGGGTCTGTGGGCTTGAACATTATAACGTGCACTTAACCAGGTGTGTTACCACCTGTTAACCCTTTGAGCACTTTAAATTAGAGGGTAAGAGCCAGATAAAGGCAGAGGAGGGGTGACACCTGAGAGAAGCAGACACACCTGAAGCACAGTTAGCTTCTCCTTTGCAGGGGGACCGGGAACTTGAACCTGGGTCCTCACGCATGGTAATGGTGCGTGCCTACAGGGTGAGGCCGTCACCTGGTCTCTTTGCGCTGCTTTATCACCCAGATGAAGGTGCAGAGAGGCAGAGAGACATCACCACACTGGAGGAGCTGGTGCCTCTCACACCCTGTGTGGTCCCTGGACTGTGCACACCGAAAGACTTGTGTCTTTCCTGGTGAGCTCTCTCTCCAGCCCTATGCAGGAGTTAAGCACACTGTTCATTCTGTTTTCATCTCAAAAATTAATTTTTTTTCCCCTCCAGGGTTATTGCTGGGCTCAGTGCCTGCACCATGAATCCACCCCTCCTGGAGGCCATTTTTTCCCCTTTTTGTTGCCCTTGTTGTTGTAGCCATGTTGTGTTTATTATTATTACCATTGTTGACGTTGTTCGTTGTTGGATAGGACAGAGAGAAATGGAGAGGGGAGGGGAAGACAGAGAGGGGGAGAGAAAGACAGACACCTGCAGACCTGCTTCACTGCCTGTGAAGCGACTCCCCTGCAGGTGGGGAGCCGGGGGCTCGAACCGGGATTCTTACGCCGGTCCTTGTGCTTTGTGCCACCTGCGCTTAACCCACTGCGCCACCGCCCGACCGCCTCAAAAATGAATTTTACTTGGGCCAGGGAGCTAGCACAGTCATTCACACAGTGGAGTTCATGCATGAAGCTTGGTGGTGGCGATTCAGTCTCCAAAGTTCAGACCACCATAAGCCAGCTGTGTAGTGCTCTGATCAAAGAAAAGATGTTTAGATTTTATTCCCGTGCTCTTTAGGGCTTCCTCGTAGAGAGCGCACGGTACAGTGCTCAAGGGCCAAAGTCCTTAGTCCCCAGTTGCAGGGGGCGGGGCCTTCACAAGTGAGAAGCAGTTATGCAGGCGTCTCTTTTTTCTGTTTCTCTCCTTTCTCCCCCTGCCCTCTTAATTTCTATCTTTACTCAGAATAAATATCAAAAATATCTTTAAAATGACCTCAACTTATATCGTATTTATGCTGTCTTTCCATGTATAATTTTGGTAGTACCTTTGGAGTTTAGCAGAAGTTGAAAACCTTGTTAAAAAGTGACCCTCAGTCGGGCGGTGGCGCAGCGGGTTAAGCGCAGGTGGCGCAAAGCGCAGGGACCGGTGTAAGGATCCTGGTTCGAGCCCCCGGCTCCCCACCTGCAGGGGAGTCGCTTCACGGGTGGTGAAGCAGGTCTGCAGGTGTCTGTCTTTCTCTCCCCCTCTCTGTCTTCCCCTCCTCTCTCCATTTCTGTCTGTCCTATCCGACAACGAATTGCGTCAACAAGGGCAATAATAATAACCACAACGAAGCTACAACAAGGGCAACAAAAGGGGGGAAAAATGGCCTCCAGGAGCGGTGGGTTCATGGTGCAGGCACCGAGCCCAGCAATAACCCTGGAGGAGGAAAAAAAAAAAAGTGACCCTCTAACTCAGGGGTGGTATTCATTTTTTCATTTATGATTCGTTGATGCCACTCCAGCCTTACTCATTTAAAGTTTAAGACCGGAAATCAGATAGCACTGGGGTAGGATTTTGAGGATTCCTTCTGTGACAGTCTGATTTTGCAGACTTTATCTTTCAGTGATAGTCATTAGCGGTCTGTCGGATTTTACATTTGTGTCAGCTGCGGGAGTTCCCATTCTCTTCAGGTTGATACATAAAAACAGTGTATTGGACGGGCCGAGTAGCTCGACTGGGTAGCGTGAGCCCAGCTCGCACGGTTTCGAGGAAGCTTCGGTGCCGTGGCCTGCCTTATACTCCGTCAGGTGCAGGTGGGTAAGTGTGGTGGTCAGCCGCAGCCACTTGCTTCCTGTTGAGTGTTTGAACAAGCCTTAGCCTGGGCGTCTGTTTGTTTCCCAGTGTTACTGCCCTGCCCGGAGTCACTCCTGTAACTTCAGGCAGCGGGAGCTTTGTCTGCTGGTGGCCGTGCTCAGGCCTCTGACAGTCAGTCAACTGGAGCCGGCCGTCCGTCCGTCCGTCCGTCCGTCCGTCCGTCCGAGGGGCAGCAGTTGGCTCTCTCCCTTGTGGTGTACTAGGAAGAGCCTGGGCTTTGTGCTTAGTGCAGCAGTGCTGCCTGAGGGGAGTGGCAGCAGCTGCAGTGTGGGGCCCTGGGCTCATTGCAGGGCCCTGCATATGCCACAGTGGAGCTGTGGTTTCTGGGTCTCTTTTGCCATTAAATGAAGAATCAAAAATGAATATATTTTTATATTTATTTATTTTCCCCCTTTTGTTGCCCTTTTAAAATGGTTGTTCTTATTGTTACTGCTATTGTGTTCATTGTTGTTGGATAGGACAGAGAAATGGAGAGAGGAGGGGAAGACAGAGAGGGAGAGAAAGACAGACACCTGCAGACCTGCTTCACTGCTTGTGAAGTGACTCCCCTGCAGGTGGGGAGCCGGGGGCTCGAACCGGGATCCTTAGGCCAGTCCTTGCGTTTTGTGCCACCTGTGCTTAACCTGCTGCGCTACCGCCCGACTCCCCAGTTCCTAAAAGTTTATCTGCAAGATTCTGTTCTTGTCTTATGCAGCCAAGAGCACATATGGATGACTTGAAAGAAGTGGGGTGTGCCCTAAAAAGTCGGAATGGTGATGGGACTGGAATCAAGTCCTCAGAAGAATAATTCAAGTTCCAGTTAGTCAAAGAGGAAACGGTTCGCCCAGGGCGCCTGCCTTGCCTGCTGTGGCTGAGGCTGGAAGCCCAGCACCACATGGCTCTGGAGAGAACCTCTGCTTTGCTGTCGCTCCCTTTGTCTCTTTACAAATTTTATTCACTGGATGGAGACGAGAGAAATTGAGAAAGGAGGGAGACAGGGACACCCGCAGCCCTACTTCACCACTCGTGGGGCCAGGGGCTTGAACCCAGGTCCTTACACACTGTGATGTGCGTGCTTGCCTGGGTGCGCCGCCGCTCGTCCGTTCTCCCTCTATCCTTCTCTGAATGAGAGAGTTGGCCCAGAGCACGGCACTGGCCCCACACACCCCCCGAAAAAGGAAAGAGTTTACTCAAAGGGTTTATAGACGTCAAAGAGGAATCTGAGGTACTCATACGTGTAGCGGTTTGACTAAACTTATTCTTGCTTTCGAAGGAAAAAATGGAATGCCGGTGCTAGAGTTCACATGAAGGTAAATTTTGTACTTGCATTAGAGTTTTTTGCTTTTTCCTTGATAGGATAGAGAAAAATTGAGAGGGGATCGGGAGAGCGAGGGAGAGAGGGGGAGAGAGAGAGACACCAGCAGCCCTGCTTCACCTCTTGTGGAGCTTCCCCCTGCAGGTGGGGACCGGGGGCTTGAGCCTGGACCCTTTGCATGGTGACATGCTACTGCCCAGCCCCACAGAAGATTTTAAAATCTGTTTGAATAGCCTAGCATCAGGGTTTTCTTTTTTCCCTTTCTTTCCCTCTTTCTCCCTTTTCCTTCCTCTCCTTCTCTCTCTCTCTCTTTCTCTCTTTTTCTCCCTTTCTTCCTTTCTCCTCCCTCCCTTCCTCCCTCCCTCCCTTCCTTCCTTCCTTCCAACATGAGAAGGCATTCAGGCAGAATTTAGATGACCTATCTGGCTCAGGTAGGGATTTCTCTCTTTTTTTTAAAAAAAAAAATAATTGAAAACAATTATTATTTTTATTATCTTTATTTATTTATTGGATAGAGACAGCCAGAAATCAAGAGGGAAGGGAGGATAGAGAGGAAGAGAGACAGAGAGACACCTGCAGCACTGCTTCACCACTTGTGAAGCTCTCCCCCTGCAGGTGGGGACCAGGGACTCGAACCTGGGTCCTTGCTCACTGTAACATGTGCACTCAACCAGGTGTGCCACTGCCTGGCCCCTCAGGTAGGCATTTCTCTGTGTCCTTCCCCCCCCCCCCCCTTCTACTTTGGAACCAGGTAATTGTTACTTCTTTGTACCTGTGTAGATACATTTTGTACCTGAAAGAATGCATTGTTATACTTGCTTTGTTATACTGGAAGTTGGGATGAGTCTGGCCACCTCAGCTTGAGAGGAAGCCTTAAATCGTAGAGAGGAAGCCTTAAATCGTAGGCACCGCTTGTGCTCTGGGCCTCAGCTTCTGCTAAGTGGTCTGAGGTGGCTTCTTCCACTTGGGCGAGCCTGCCCTCTGTTGTTTGACCCCAAAGTGCCCTCGTGGACTGATGTTACCAAAGGCACTTCACTCAGGGAAGCCAGTTTCTCAGGAGCAGATAATATAGTGCCCGTCCCAAAAAGTTTGTCCCGGAAGGAATGGTGAGACAACAGTGTTATCCATGCAGACCCTTTTCCTTGTGGGGTGCCCCTGACAGTGAGCGGCTAGAGTTCTCAGGCGGTGATTTGGAGTGTCTGCAAAGCAGTGAGGTACCGGCAGGAAGATGCACTGAGAATAATGGCTTCTGACTGTGAGATAGTGTGACTCTGGCACCAGCTGTTAGTAGCTTACTGACAGGTGTTGCTGCTTGTTTTGGGTTGATTTAGCCCATCTTTTGGTTTTATTTTTGACTCAGTATGCCTAGTTTTTGTTATCTCAGATAGTCATAAGTTTTAGTGGATTATTTACAGGTTAGTGATGTACTGTGAAAATGGAAAAACTCTTTAAGCATAAAAGAAGTGCATCATATGCGTTTTTCCTCTCTTCACTTCTCTTTTCTCTTCCCTTTCCTTATTTCTTTACCTATTTATTAGATTGAGACAGCCAGAAATCGAGAGGGAAGGAGGTGATAAAGAGGGAGACAGAGACACCTGCAGCCCTGTTTCACCACTTGTGAAGCTTTTTCCTGCAAGTGGGGCCCGGGGCTCGAACCTGGGTCCTTGTGCACTGTAACATGTGCCCTCAACCAGGTGCACCACCACCCGGCGTTTTTTCTTTTCTTTTCTTTCTTTATTTATTGTTGTAGTTGTTGTTCTTGGTGTTATTGGATAGGACAGAGAGAAACAGAGAGAGGAGGGGAAGACAGAGAGAGGGAGAGAAAGACAGACACCTGCAGACCTGCTTCACTGCCTGTGAGGCGACTCCCCTGCAGGTGTGGGGGGGCTCGAACCAGGATCCTTAGGCCGGTCCTTGTGCTTTGCGCCACGTGCGCTTAACTTGCTGCGCTACCTCTCGACTCCCTCATTTTTTCTTTTCTTTAAACATTTTTTTAAAAAATTATCTTTATTTATTGGATAGAGACAGCCAGGAATTGAGAGGAAGGGGGGAGACAGAGAGAAACCTGCAGCCTTGCTTCAGCACTCTTGAAGCTCTCCCCCTGCAGGTGGGGACTGGGGATTTGAACCCGGGTCCTTCTTTGCACATTGTAACGTGTGCTCAACCAGGTGGGCCACTACCCAGCCCTGCATACTTTTTCTAACTGCTTAGAAATATAATTGGGGGTGGGGATTAAAGATTTTATTAGTGACAGAGGGGGCGAGGGAGCTTGAGTGCCTGTGCATGTGGCCCAGAGCATCTCTCTGGTGAGTGTGGCGGTGGGGGGGGTGGTGCAAATTCAAGGTCTCCTGCTGACACACTGAGTGCAGTGTCCATCGCACCACTTTCCACTGTTTCTCTCTCTCTCTCTCTCTATATATATATATATATTTAATTTTTTATATTTATTTTCCCTTTTGTTGCCCTTGTTTTCCTTTTTAAATTGTTGTGGTTATTGATGTCGTCGTTGTTGGATAGGACAGAGAGAATTGGAGAGAGGAGGGTAAAACGGGGAGAGAAAGACAGACACCTGCAGACCTGCTTCACTGTCTGTGAAATGACTCCCCTGCAGGTGGGGAACTGGAGGCTTGAACCGGGATCCTTCAGCCAGTCCTTGCGCTTCGCGCCACATGCGCTTAACCCGCCGGTGCTACCGCCCAACTCCCTCCCTCTCTCTCTCTCTCTTTTTTTAAATATATTTTATTTATTTATTTATTTATTTTCTCTTTTGTTGTCCTTGTTTTTCGTTGTTGTTGTAGTTATTATTGTTATTGATGTTGTCGTTGTTGGATAGGACAGAGAGAAATGGAAAGAGGAGGGGAAGACGGAGAGGGGGAGAGAAAGACAGACACCTGCAGACCTGCTTCACCGCCTGTGAAGCGACCCCCCTGCAGGTGGGGAGCCGGGGGCTCGAACAGGGATCCTTGAGCTGGTCCTTGTGCTTCGCGCCACCTGCGCTTAACCCGCTGCGCTACTACTGCCTGACTCCTAATACATATGTATTTTAAAATGTTGATATTTATACAGCGGGAGAACTTAGCCACCGTGCAGTGCTGGCCTCGTAAGGAGGTGGCCTGTGAACGCTACACGATGCAGTCAGAGCCGTCTGTGTTCTGAGTTTGCTGGTCATGAGGTCAGAGAGCGGGTGAGGACTGCAGCTGTCGGGCTGCTTTCCTGGAGTAGAGCGAGTAGATTGAACGGCGTCTCTCAAGCCAGGCTGCCTACTTTGTTTTTTCCCCTCTGCTGGTGGCCCTGGGCACACAATCTTTCTTTTTTTTTTTGCTGACATATAAAACTATATTTTCTATTTGTGAAAATAGTACATTTCTCATAGTTTTAGGACTTTTCCTTTTGAACCAGCACAAAGATTGGAAGCTCTTAAAATAACTGATAAAGAAACTGGTGTAGAATTATCTCTGCAACATATGATTATTCCCCTTTATTACATTCCTGAATTGCCCAGATTTTCACAGGCAGACTCTAATTCTCATTAACTTTCAGGCCTTTTGGTATTAATAGAAATAGCAACAAGACCAAGATGTACAGTTCACTGGCTGTCTAAGAAGCGTGGGGATCTTGGAGACTGTTAGGCGCTGCTTGAGTGGGGGGATAGTGAGGGGCCTCATTTACTCTTCCTGGAAGATCGGCTTATGATTTAGGTTCTTAAATGTTGGAGAGCTGTGTACTTGCTAATTTAACTAGAGTGGTTTTTGAAAAGTAATTTCACTTTTCTTATCTTTGAATCCAATCATTTTAAAAAGTGGTTATGTTTTAAGTTATAAGTAGTTAGTAGGTGAATCCCTGGAACTTCAGTTGGAAATGGAACATTCTCCTCCTTCCATGGATATACTGTAGGGAGTGCTTGTACCTGGTGGTGCTCTGCCTACTTCCACTCCCCCTTTAAGTTAGTTTATCACTGGAGCACTGCTGTGTGCTGGCTTGTGCTAGTGATGGGATTAAACCAGGAACTCTGGAACCTCAGGTCTGAAAGTCTTTTTACATAACCATTGCACTGCCAGTGTTGTGCTTCTAAATACTGACCTGAGGAGCTCAACCTCATTTATTTATTTTAAATCTTTACTTATTTATTTGATAGAGACAGTCAGAAATTGAGAGGAAGGTGGAGACAGAGAGACAGAGAGACAGAGAGACACCTGCAACCCTGCTTCACCACTTGTGAAGGTTTCCCCCTGCAGGTGGGGAGCAAGGGCTTGAACCCAGGTCCTTGTGCACTGTGACATGCACTCAGGTAACCCAGGTCCTTGTGCACTGTAACCAGGTGCACCACCAGCTGGCCTCAAGCTTAACCTCATTTAGAGTTTTATTTGTTAAGAAAAGGTTTGATGAACCGTCTGTGTATTTTAGCTTTCAGATAGAAAGAAGTGCAGGTAAAGGTTGACTGCCTATGTAAGAGAGCCAGAACACTGACTTCGGTTAAGACTCGATTCAGCAGCCTCTGGCTTGCCGCACTCCGGGACAGCGTGGGTGGGCGGCATTGTGACCAGACGCTTCACCACTGAGCTAGACCCCGGAATGTGAATATAAATAGATAAAAGTGACACAGCCAGAAATCGAGAGGTAAGGGGGAGATACAGAGGGAGAGAGACAGAGGCACGTGCCGCCCTGCGTCACCACTCGCAAAGCTTTCCCCCTGCAGGCGGGGGCTGCGCACTCAAACCTGGCCCCAGCACATTGCAAGTTGTGCGCTCAGCCAGGTGCGCCACCGCCCGGGCCCATATCCATTTTTTTTCAGTCCAGTGAGTTAATGGTTCCCAGTGTGTCGTTGACACATGGGTGCAGTTCCATCACGCGCCCGGACCCCGATTCTCTTCCACTCCTCGCTCCCTCGCTCACCTGCCCCACGGTCTTCTGCCTTGATGGCATCCACCTTGTCCAACCCACGTTTCACTCTGTGCCCTTCCTCCCTGCCTCCATTTATTAGGTCCCACTTATAAGTGAGATCAGTCAGTATTTGCCCTTCTCCTTTTGGCTTATCTCGTTTAACGTTATCTCTTCCAGTGAGGTGAAGAGGAGATGACTGCCATTTTTAACAGACGAGTTATACCTATCTCTCAGGTTTTTTTTCAATATTAAAAAAATTTATTTATAAAAAGGAAACACTGACAAAACCATAGGATAAGAGGGGCACAACTCCACACAGTTCCCACCACCAGAACTCCGTATCCCATCCCCCTCCCCTGATAGCTTTCCTATTCTTTATCCCTCTGGGAGCATGGACCCAGGGTCACTGTGGGGTGCAGAAGGTGGAAGGTCTGGCTTCTGTCATTGCTTCCCCGCTGAACATGGGCATTGACAGGTGGATCCATACTCCCAACCTGTCTCTCTCTTTCCCTAGTGGGGCAGGGCTCTGTGGAAGCGAAGCTCCAGGACACATTGGTGGGTTGTCTGTCCAGGGAATTTTGGTTGGCATCATGGTAGCATCTAGAACCTGGTGGCTGAAAAAAGAGTTAACATATAAAGCCAAACAGATTGTTGACTCATCATGAACCTAAAGGCTGGAATAGTGCAGATGAAGATTTGGGAGGTCTCTGTTTTGTAGATAGCTAGTAGGCCTGTTTAGTCATGGGTCCTTTGGAATATAACTAATACTATTTTTTTTTTCCCTGAGCCTGACATCTGACACGCAGGTGAATCCAAGTTATTGTCTAAGGAGATGATGTCATGGCTGAAAGGGGGGCTAGAAAGCTGGATCAGGGAAGAGAGTAGCTCCCAAATATGGGAAAGGGGTATAAATATTGTTGACTGTAAACCCCATCGATTTGATCTGATCTGATCTGGGGCCCATATTCAGCTTAGGAGCCTGTGTGACCTCTGCATCCCTGTAGATCTGAGCTCACATTCTGTGGTCATGAGTAGGAACATGCCAAGCTGCCCCAGTATCAGGAACCATCTTCCTCAGGTGTAGCATAGAGTTTGTTGTCCAGCCTCCCTTCGGAGGATGGAACATTCTCTGCTGTTGATCCACGTTGAGGGCAAGGTCTTATGGGAGCCCACAAAGGGGTCTGTTGTGTTGTTCCTGATGAAGATGACTGGTAACAATGGAGAGAGAGACCTGTTCGAGGTCTAGGCCCATCATGTCTGTTTGGGAATCTCAGGACTCCCCAGCTAGGGCCCTAGTTGATGGGGTGGCCTGATAGTGACTAAAGAGTCATCATTAAAGTATGCCAGTCTCTTGCCCTTATTCAGCTTTTGCAGTCCTTGCTTTGATAAGGTTAGGTTGGGAATGACTGAGAGAAGTGTAATAGGAAGTAGGTAAGGAGGGTATTAAGTCTAAATAGAAACTATTTCCTTAGGAACTTTATGGTGTCTTTTAAGTCTTTCTACTTGCTTGCATTTACTGACTCACTGCAGACTATTGTGTACTTTTGCTTTCAGGTATATATTTTGCTCTAATTTATGGATACATGTGACCATATGCCCTATCTCATGGGACCTGGTCTATATCTGGGTTTTGGGACTTTGTTAGGAAGTGAACCATCCAAAATGGAATTAGAGAATACCATGAGAAAGGAAAGGTCTCACCCGAATAATGAGGCTGAAGGGTTGTCATTCCACACCTGACATCTCTGGACACAGTCTGAAGTGAAGCATGCCGAGGTGGTACTCGTTGCATTGATTAGGTTGGGATCAGCGGATGCAATATCATTTGGTATGAATTGAGAGAAGCATGAAGGAAAGTGAGCCCCACTCTAGAGGTTCCAGGACTGGGGGAAATACAGGCTCTATAGAGGAAGTGGGAGGTTCCTGCTGTCTTAGGGTTTAAGAAGGCAATAGTTATTGCTGTAATCAAATTATTTGGCAATTGGGTTGACTTTGAAAATCCCATTGTTAGGATTTGCTGTATCGTACACAACATCACCATAATTTATGTCCTTTGACATTATTTTTATACGTAGATGTGTCTTATAGAGTAACACCACCGGTTGCTTCTGTTCTCCGTGGTCTAAGCTTTTAGGAGAGTCAGCATTTCAGAGACTCAGCCTGTGGTCTGTGTATTAAAAAGTCTGAGACATTTAGTTATTTCCCTCTCATATTAAATAGTGATTTATTTGACTAAAAGTTAATAGGAGTGTACTTGAACACCATTCCTACCACCAAAATACTATGTCCATCCCACACACACACATCCCCCCCCCCCCCCCCAGGGGAAGCCGAACATCCACCCTCACCCTCCACCCAGACATTTTTACTTTGGTGCCCTACTCCAAACTCAGTCAGATCCTGCTTTGAGTTTCCCTTTCTGTTGTTCTTTCTCAGCTTCTGTTTATGAGTGGGATCATCCCATACTCATCTTTGTCTTTCTGACTTAGATCACTTCACAGAATTCCTTCTAGCTCCATCCAAGATGGGTCAGAGAAGGTGGGTTCACTGTTCTTAATAGCGGCGTAGTATTCCATTGTGTATATATACCACAGCTTTCTCAGCCACTCCTCTGTTGTTGGGCACCTGGGTTGCTTCCAGGTTTTAGCTACTACGAATTGTGCTGCTATGAACATAGGTGTACACACATCTTTTTTGTTGAGTGTTCTGGAATCCTTGGGGTATATCCCTGGGAGAGGAATTACTGGGTCATATGGAAGGTCCATGTCTAGCCTTGTGAGAGTTCTCCAGACTGCTCTCCACAGAGGCTGGACCAATTTACATTCCCACCAGCAGTGCAGAAGGGTTCCTCTGTCCCCACAGCCTCTCCAGCATTTGTTGCTGCTGTCCTTTTCGATGTATGCCATTCTCACAGGGGTGAGGTGGTATCTCATTGTTGTCTTTATTTGCATTTCTCTGACAATCAGCGACCTGGATCGATTTTTCCTGTGTTTGTTAGCCTTTTGTATCTCTTCTGTAGAAACTATTCTGTTCATCTCCTCTCCTCATTTTTTGCTTTGTTGCTAAGTTTGCTGAGCTCCGTGTATATTTTGGTGATTACTTGTCTGACGTATGGCATGTGAAGTTCTTCTCCCATTCTGTGAGGGGTCTCTTTGTTTGTGTGATGGTTTCTCTGGCTGTGCAGAAGCTTTTCAATTTGATGTCGTCCCATTGATTTGTTTTTTAAGCCACTCATCTGATGTTGGACACCTGGGTTGCTTCCAGGTTTTGGCAGTTACACATTGTGCTGCTATGAATACAGGTGCACACAGATCTCTTCTGATAGGTGCTTTTGTTGCATTTGGGTAAATCCCCAGGAGAAAATTGCTGGGTGGTGGGGCAGGTCCATTTCTAGTGTCCTGAGAAATCGCCAGACTGCTCTCCACAGTGGTTGGGCCATTTCACACTCCCACCAGCTGTGCAGAACTGTCCTTTTCCTCCACATCCTCTCCAGCATCTGTTGTTTCTGTCCTTTCTGATGAGTGACATTTTCACGGGTGTGATGTGGTGTCTCGTCATTGTCTGTCTTTGCAGTTCTCTGATCATCAGTAGCTTTGAGCACCTTTTTGTGTATCTGTTGGCCCTCTGGCTCTCTTCCTTAGTGTCATTTGTCTCTGCCCTTGCCCCATTTCTCCTCCTCCTCCTCCTCCTCCTCCTCCTTCTCCTCCTCCACCTCCCCCAACCCCTTCCCCTCCTCCCCCCTTGTTGTTGTTGTTCTTCTCCTTCTTTCGTCTTCTTTCTCCTCCTCCTCCTCCTCTTCCCCCTTCTCTTTCTCCTCCTCCTCCTTCTCCTCCTCCTTCTCCTCCTCCTCCTCCTCCTCCTCCTCCTCCTCCTTCTCTTCCCCCTTCTTTTTCTCCTCCTCCTCCTTCTCCTCCTCCTCCTCCTTCTCCTCCTCCTTCTCTTCCCCCTTCTCTTTCTCCTCCTCCTTTTCTTTTTTTTTTATTTTATTTTATTTTATTTATTTATTCCCTTTTGTTGCCCTTGTTGTTTTATTGTTGTAGTTATTATTGTCGTCGTTGTTGGATAGGACAGAGAGAAACGGAGAGAGGAGGGGAAGACAGAGAGAGGGGAGAGAAAGATAGACACCTGCAGACCTGCTTCACCGCCTGTGAAGCGACTCCCCTGCAGGTGGGGAGCCGGGGTTCGAACCGGGATCCTTATGCCGGTCCTTGCGCTTTGCGCCACCTGCGCTTAACCCGCTGCGCTACCGCCCGACTCCCATCCTTCTCCTTTTCCTTCTCTTTCTTCTCCTCCTCCTCCTCCTTCTCCTTCTTTACTTACTGAGCTTTTTATGTATTCTGGTTATTAGTCCTTTGAGGTGTGTTGTGCAGAGACCTTCTTTCTCCCATGCTCTAGGGTGCTTCTCTGTTAGGGTGGTGATACCCTTTGCTGTGAGGAGCTCTTCAGTTTGATGTAGTCCCATTAGTTTATTTTTGCTTTTGTTTTCTTTGCCGTTAGATTCGAATCCTTTGGATCTAAATGCTCCATATGGATGGTATCATACAACACATAGTCTTTTATGATTGGCAGCTCTCACTTAGCATGACCATTCAAGGCACATCACTGTTACAGCATGTTGAGTGATCCTGTCTGGGGGTTGACTGGGAATCTGGCCTTGAACCTTTTTCTGAGCTCTGCAGGTTCTTGAAGCAAAGTAGATACTTTGTATGTGTATTTAGCCAGCAGGCTTGTGAAAAGAAGAGAGAGAGAAAGAGACAAGCGATGGTGAGGCGTGGGCAGCTCTTGTGGGAGAGACCGCATCTGTGCACACTCTGGCCTTAGCTCCTGCTGGCATCCCCACCCCCACCCTACTGTCGTCGCTCTGCTGACTCTTCTGTCACTGGCTTGTCTGGGACAGACTAGGTGGGTGCAGAGTGATTGCCTGTGTACACAAGTGCATGGCTGGTGAAGGCCATCTTGTCTCGGGCTGGGGGTGAAGCAGGTTCTCAGGTGGTTTTGGTTATAATTGTGCATCAGTTCACAACTCTACCCTCTTCTTCTGTTAATTTATTTAATCTTAGCACCTAGGGTGCATAACTCTTACTACTATTTTACTAATTTTAAGGCTGTAGTTCTTTTTTAAAAAATATTTATTTATTCTCTTTTGTTGCCCTTGTTGTTTTATTGTTGTAGCTATTATTGTTATTGATGTCATTGTTGTTGAACAGGACAGAGAGAAATGGAGAGAGGAGGGGAAGACAGAGGGGGAGAGAAAGACAGACACCTGCAGACCTGATTCATCGCCTGTGAAGCGATTCCCCTGCAGGTGGGGGGCCACGGGCTCAGACTGGGATCCTTACACTGATCCCTGTGCTTTGTGCCACGTGCGCTTAACTACCTGCGCAACTGCCCGACTCCCAGCTGTAGTTCTTTATTGACAATATTACTCTGTTGTATGACTATTTGTGCTTTCATTAGTTGCTTTTTTTTTTTGTATTTTTGTCTCTTAAGAATTATGCTTCTTAGGTGCTAGACGGTGGCACACCGGGTTAAGTACTAAACACGAGGACCTGCACAAAGATCCTGGTCCCAGCACTTGGCTTCCCACCTGTGGGGGTGGGTGCGTGGGGGGGCAGCTCACAGTGGTGATGCAGGCCTGCAGGTGTCTCTCCCTCTCCCTCTCCTCTCTCCATTCCTCTCTGTCTTACCCAATTAAAAAAAAAAGAAAGAAAAATGGCTGCCAGGAGCAGTGGATTCATAGTGCTGGCACAGTCCCAGTGATGGCTCTGGAGGCAAAAAAAAAAAAAAAGAAAAAAAAAGCTTCCTGAATACTTGTCTTGTGTGTGAGTGTGCATGTGCATGTGTGCGTGTGTGTGTGTGTGTAAAAGAGAGCGAGAAAGAGGGAGAATGTATGTCTTGTTTCTCTTGTGTATATCATTAGCAGTGGAATTGTTAGGTTGTACGGTAACTGCTAAATCATTTTCAGAAATAACTAGCATTTTATGTTTCTGCTGCAGAGTATGGTGATCTCTCTCTCTCTTTTTTTTTTTTTTTTCATTCTTACCAACATGTCTTCCCTGATTAGTAAAATTTCATTGTGGTGATACTGTTTTATAACTTTATTCCGGTTTCAGGGACATAGCATTATAGTTCAACATCTGTATATGTTACATTATTAAAAGTTAAAAACCATTTAAAGTAAAAGGAGATCATAGTTCGTGGTGGTGGAAAAGGCCTTCTGCTGGGGCTAAGGTTGCTCCGTGGACAGTTGTGTCAACAATCATACTGCACATCATTCACCTCCCAGTGGATGATCACAGATGAAAAAATGCTAAAATGCCAGCATGAGTTGTGATCAAGAAGTTGATGGTTAAGAATTGCCCAGAGTCTCAAAAAAAACTTGGGTGTTGGCTTTTTGTTTTTAAAGCTTACACTTAAAACATATATTTTTTTGTTTTATTTTAGTAAGAGAGAGAGAAAGATAGACCAGAGCACTGCTCATCTCTGACATACAGTGGTGGGAACTTGAATCCTCAGGTATAAAAGTCTTTTTGCGTAAACATTCTATGTCTCCCTTACCCTGTCTGTCAGCGCTTTGATCACAGCTTCATCAGTTTTCCTGACCCTTTCTCTAGGATTTACTGTTGTTAGTAGGTTTGTCAAACAGTCTCTTAAGTCACTGTCACAAAGCATATTTAAAGCAAATGTCTTTTTTAAAAAAATATTTATTTTCCCTTTTGTTGCCCTTGTTGTTTTATTGTTGTAGTTATTATTGTTGTTGTTATTGATGTTGTCATTGTTGGATAGGACAGAGAAATGGAGAGAGGAGGGGAAGACGGGAGAGAAAGACAGACACCTGCAGACCTGCTTTACTGCCTGTGAAGCGACTCCCCTGCAGGTGGGGAGCCGGGGGCTCGAACCGGGATCCTTATGCCGGTCCTTGCACTTTGTGCCACATGTGTTTAACCCTCTGCACTACTGCCTGACTCCCAGAGCAGATGTCTTAAGAAATGAAAGGAATGACGTATACTATCTATCCTTCAGGCATCAGGGTCTAGAGCATACCTGACTGTCATATTAGAAAATTTTTCATTTGGATATAAACTTGGAAAAAACACCTATAGCAGTCTCATTGATGCAGTTAATCTCATGTTCCTTGAGTCCTTTGAACCACAGGGTAAACGTTGTATACGCCTCGCTATCTTCCTAGCTGTCTCTGGGTTTTCATCTTTACGTGTTGCCAGATGGTGGTGTGATCTGCTGACTAGCATCCCATGGTTGAGTCATGGGAACATCTAAGACTTCTGGGCCAGGGCGGCCTTATCCTTGAATAGTGTGTCTTAGGAGCCCAAAGGGCAGTGCCATGTGCAGAGGAAGACAGTCCTTTAGGAAGGTTTTGGCCGTGTTGCCGACAAGTTTCCTTTACACTGAGTGAGTATTATTACCCAGAGTTGTCCCCGTCTACCACCATACAGATGACAACCTTCCCTTTTTTACCCGCCTCTGAACTACCTTCTCTGGGAACCGGCAGTCTTTTCCTTGATTCTAAGTCTCACTTTCTTCCTTTGCTTGCTTTATCTTTCACCCCACATTACCTGGCAGGCATCTGCCTTGTTCCCCCATGTTCACTCACAGATCATGCTGTGGTAAGCATGAGGATGTGCTTGCCTTAAATTAGTTCTTCTTTCTGTTCTTAACGCTGGGGGGTTTCTGTACTTTACACAGTGGGTGCACCAATTTACACTCCCACCAAGTGTGCGGAAGTCCACTTTTCTCTGTATTCTCTCCAACACTTATTGCTTCGTGTGTGTGTGTGTGTGTGTGTGTGTGTGTGTGTGTGAGAGAGAGCCAGCTCGCCCTGCTCCACCCTGCATTCCTGATACTGGGGCCTATCTACATAATCATTGTTTTGCCTGAAAGATCCCCACCCATTCCATCCCTTTGATCTGTCTTCTTTCTATCTTGAGACCCTCCCCACCTGCAGGGTATTATTAATCCTACCAGTTAAAACCCTCGCAACAGCTGCTAAGGAAGTTCCTACTTTGCCAGCCCCTTTTGCCTTTCTCTGCCCCTTTCCTAGCCATTTCCGTTTCTGACTTGCCACTTCCGGGTCTGCCCTTTAAAAGCTTTGGCTCTCTGATTAATGAAAAATTGCATTGCTTTGCCACCACGAGCTTGGTTCCTGAGTCATCTGTCTCCCTCGTATTGCTGAGTAGCAGCCCAGGCTGCCTCTGGTCAAGTTCTCTCCAACCCAGAGTACGTGCCTGGGAAGAGGCACCCCCACGCTAGCCCGGCATGTGTGTAGGATGATTTGACAGGACAGACTATTCTTGGCTGGCACTTTTATCTTTTATTTATTTATTTATTCATTTTATTTATTTAAAAAAGGAGACATTAACAAAACCATAGGACAAGAGGGGTACAACTCCACACAGTTCCCACCACCAGAACTCCATATCCCATCCCCTCCCCTGATAGCTTTCCTATTCTTTATCCCTCTGGGAACATGGACCCAGGGTCATTGTGGGATGCAGAAGGTGGAAGGTCTGGCTTCTGTAATTGCTTCCCCGCTGAACATGGGAGTTGACAGGTGGATCCATACTCCCAGCCTGCCTCTCTCTTTCCCTAGTGGGGCAGCACTCTGGGGAAGCAGAGCTCCAGGACACATTGGTGGGGTCGTCTGTCCAGGGAAGTCTGGTCGGCGTCATGCTGGCATCTGGAACCTGGTGGCCTAAAAGAGAATTAACATACAAAGCCAAACAAATTGTTGAACAATCATGGATCTAAAGGCTGGAATAGTGCAGATGAAGTGTTGGGGGGGGGGTGGTCCTCACTGCAGACTCTTGTGTACTTCAGCTTTCAGGTATATATTTGCCCTGGTTTATGGGTACGTGTGAACATAGGCTCTATCTCATGGACCTGGTCTGTATCTAGGTTTGGGGACTTTGTTAGGAAGTGAACCACCCAAAATGGAATTAGAGAATCTTATGAGGAAGGAAAGGTCTCACCTGAGTAATGAGGGTGAAGGGTTGTCATTCCACACCTGAAGTCTCTGGACACAGTCTGAAGTGAAGCATGCTGAGGTGGCACTCGTTGCATTGACTAGGTTGTGATCGGCGGATGCAATATTATTTGATATGAATTGAGAGAAGCATGCAGGAAGGTGGGCCCCTAAGGTTTCAGGACTGACTGGGGGAAATATAGGCTCTATAGTGGAAATGTGGGGTTCCTGCTGTCTTAGGGCTCAAGAAGATAATGAATGCAGTTTTATCTTTTAATACTGATATTCTCTCCTCAAGGTGGCTCATTCTACTTGGGCTTCGTTGTGAACTTCAACTCCATGCAAACTGTTACTCATATCATGTAGTTCTGTTTGGAATTCTCTGTGTTTTGTAGCTCTTTGGTGAAATGATCTTTGGGATCCTGAGTTTGCATGTGTAGGTTATGGTTGGAGTCTTGACTTGCCTTCGTAATAAGCTTCCTGAATTTGAAGTCAGACATTTCCCCCAAAGCCTAGTGAGTTTGAACAGCTGTAGTTTTTCTGTCTTGGTTCAGTGTGGTTTCTGTTGATCAGCCAGCAGATGGCGCTGTGGCTGTGTCGTTGATCTGTAGCAGGGGCTGGAGGCGGATGAGCTGGGGCAGGGTCCACAGACTAGGCTCTTGTTGCCTTGCTTCAGGCTGTATTCTGGCCCGTGGCAGCACACTGCTGTGGTCTGATGGGGCCACACGGTTCTAGTTTCTGGCCCTTCCTGGGTGAGCCTGTGTGCTCTGCTGGGTGACTGTCAGGATGGCAGCCTGCCTGCTGCCGGGCCCAGGTTCTTGTTCTTTTTCTTTTCTCCCCTCCCATGCCCTTTAGCATGGCATGCCTGCACCCACCTGTGGCTCAGTGACTTTTTAAAAAATGTTTATTTATATGCTTCTGTTGCCCTTGCTGTTTTATTGTTGTTATTGTTGTTATTGATGTCGTCGTTGTTGGATAGGAAAGAGAGAAGTGGAGAGAGGAGGGGAAGACAGAGAGGGGGAGAGAAAGACAGACACCTGCAGACCTGCTTCACCGCCTGTGAAGTGACCTTCCTGCAGGTGGGGAGCCGGGGCTCGAACCGGGATCCTTAGCCGATCCTTGTGCTTTGCAACATGTGCGCTTAACCCACTGTGCTGCCGCCCGACTCCCAGTGAATTTTTTTAAAATCCCCGTTGCTTTATTTGGTTGTTAGTGATGATCTTGGTTATGATCTTTCAGTTGTTGCTACTCTGTGGCCACGAGCCATCTGTGTGCCTTATTAATGGTCTAGGCTTTCACTAGATGTTGTTGATACAAGTTTGGTAATAGGTATAGATATGATAGGAAATATTTTTCCAGATCTGTTTTGAGTTTTCTTTTTAATTGGTTAAAGTACTTTACTTTTATTTAATTATTTTTTTTAGAGACAGAGAAAAGGGGGAGGGGAGACAACAAAGCCAAAGCTTCCTCCAGACAGAGGGGCTGGGCTTGAACCTAAGGCCTGCACACGGCAGAGTGCGTGCCACCCAGTGAGCTGTTTTACTGGCATTCATTTCCTGATGGTGTATCTTACAGCAGTAACATTTTACGTCTGATGAAGTTCAGTTACTTTTTCTCTTTTTTACTGGGAGCATTAATGGTTAACAGTGAGTACAGCTTGGGGTACATGTATAACACGTCTCACTTTCCTGCAAAACACTCTCCCCCAGCCTAGGTCGCCCTCCTCCACCCTTGTGCGCCAGGACCTGAAGCCCTCCTCCCCCAGAGTCCTTGCTGTGTGCAGTGTGCCAGCTAGCTGCGAGGGTTTTACTGTGTGCAGTGTGCCAGCTAGCTGCGAGGGTTTTACTGTGTGCAGTGTGCCAGCTAGCTGCGAGGGTTTTGCTGTGTGCAGTGTGCCAGCTAGCTGCGAGGGTTTTACTGTGTGCAGTGTGCCAGCTAGCTGCGAGGGTTTTGCTGTGTGCAGTGTGCCAGCTAGCTGCGAGGGTTTTACTGTGTGCAGTGTGCCAGCTAGCTGCGAGGGTTTTACTGTGTGCAGTGTGCCAGCTAGCTGCGAGGGTTTTACTGTGTGCAGTGTGCCAGCTAGCTGCGAGGGTTTTACTGTGTGCAGTGTGCCAGCTAGCTGCGAGGGTTTTGCTGTGTGCAGTGTGCCAGCTAGCTGCGAGGGTTTTGCTGTGTGCAGTGTGCCAGCTAGCTGCGAGGGTTTTACTGTGTGCAGTGTGCCAGCTAGCTGCGAGGGTTTTACTGTGTGCAGTGTGCCAGCTAGCTGCGAGGGTTTTACTGTGTGCAGTGTGCCAGCTAGCTGCGAGGGTTTTACTGTGTGCAGTGTGCCAGCTAGCTGCGAGGGTTTTACTGTGTGCAGTGTGCCAGCTAGCTGCGAGGGTTTTGCTGTGTGCAGTGTGCCAGCTAGCTGCGAGGGTTTTACTGTGTGCAGTGTGCCAGCTAGCTGCGAGGGTTTTACTGTGTGCAGTGTGCCAGCTAGCTGCGAGGGTTTTGCTGTGTGCAGTGTGCCAGCTAGCTGCGAGGGTTTTGCTGTGTGCAGTGTGCCAGCTAGCTGCGAGGGTTTTACTGTGTGCAGTGTGCCAGCTAGCTGCGAGGGTTTTACTGTGTGCAGTGTGCCAGCTAGCTGCGAGGGTTTTGCTGTGTGCAGTGTGCCAGCTAGCTGCGAGGGTTTTGCTGTGTGCAGTGTGCCAGCTAGCTGCGAGGGTTGTTGCTGGGGCTCCTGCTTGCTCAGTGAATCTACTCCCTGTGCCCTTCCCTGTCCCCCAATTTTCTTCTTTTTAAATATTTATTTATTTATTCCCTTTTGTTGCCCTTGTTGTTTCATTGTTGTAGTTATTGATATCCTTGTTGGGTAGGACAGAGAGAACTGGAGAGAGGAGGGGAAGACAGAGAGGGGGAGAGAAAGACAGACACCTGCAGCCCTGCTTCACCGCCTGGGAAGCGACTCCCCTGCAGGTGGGGAGCCGGGGGCTCGAACCAGGATCCTTGCACTGGTCCTTGAGCTTTGTGCCACCTGCGCTTAACCCACTGCGCCACTGCCCGACTCCCTCAATTTTCTTTTTTGACTGAGACGGGGAGAAATTGAGAGGGAAATTGGGGAGGAGTTAGTTGTGTGCTGGTGTACTTGGTTAAGCGCACACGTTACTGTTGTATTTGTGTGTGTGTGAGAGATTTCTGTAACTTTGTTACAGATTGTTTTCAAACTCAGTTATCTTCAAGGGATTGTTATGACTTAAGGTGGAACACAAGTAGTTTTTGTAACTAAACACGTGTTGCTTCTAAAGTGAATCAGACGCTCTGATACTCTCTTGGGACGGAAAGATGGAGAAGTCCCCAATACCAGAGCGTCCATGCCTTACTGGGAGACACGAGGCATGGCAAGTGCTTCAGCGCTAAAGCAGCACGACTAGCAAATGGCAGAGCTTCTTGAGCTATCTTGAAGGAGAGAAACTTTGTCGGGCTGTATAACCTCCATTCTCCTATGTCAGAGTGCGAGGGACAAAGGAGGCTTCATGGTGGTGAAGCCCGTCACCCTCATTTCCTGGACAGGGAGGCCCAGCCCCCAAAGTCCCGCAGTCAGGGAACTTGGACCAAGGCTAAGGCTGCTCCACACACGAGATCACGTGGTATTTCTGAAATTTTTTTTCCTTCAGGGTTATTGCTGGGGCTCAGTGCCTGCACTACAAATCCGCTGCTCCCGGAGGCTATCTTTTTCCATTTTTGTAGCCCTTGTTTATCGTTGTTATTGTGGTTGTTGCTGCTGCTGTCGTTGTTGTTGGCTAGGACAGAGAGAAATCAAGAGAGGAGGGGAAGATGGGGAGAGAAAGACAGACACCTGTAGACCTGCTTCACCGTTTGCGAAATGACCCCCCTGCAGGTGAGGAGCTGGGGGCTTGAACCGGGATCCTTACGCTTGTCCTTGTGCTTCACACCATGTGTACTTAGCCCGCTGTGCTGCTGCCCGACCCCTTGAAAATTTTTTTTTTTTTTGCAACTATCTCCTGATTATCCAGCAACACTGTACAGGGAGGGGCTCCCTTAATGGTAACTTCATGCGTGTAACTTTACACACAGCATTTTAGTGGAATGCAGAACGGTAAAGCATCTGGGTTACTGTCTCGGGGGGCTCACCAGGGGGGCTCCGTGAATGGCGTGTCTTCCTTTCTGAAAACAACAGTGAAGGGAAGCCAGTGTGGGAAGGCTGTTCAGTGGCGATGGTGAGCTGGAGCCCTGGTTTGAGGTGGGAGTGGGAGGGAGAAAAAAAAAGGACATGTATATTACTTAATTTACAGGCTCACTCATCCTGTGTCTTGTTTAGTTCAGTGGAAATCAGTCTAATTTGGAAAACAAAGACTTTGATGAAGATCATTATGCTCTGGTGAAATACACGGTGATGGGGAGCAAATAGCAGTGCCTGGGTATGCTGAGGCCGGGGAGGCTTAGGGAGCTATTGGCAGGGTCACTGTCAGCATATGTGCTGATGGGGGAATGACTTGGCATGGGGAGAGAGAGCGGGAGAGGGAGAGGGAGAGGGAGAGGGAGAGGGAGAGGGAGAGGGAGAGGGAGAGGGAGAGGGAGAGGGAGAGGGAGAGGGAGAGGGAGAGGGGAGCGAGTGTGAGAGCTTGAGGGGCTGGCCCTGTCTGGAAGACACTGTGTCTGGGATTCACAGGCCACCAGCTACTGGAGCTTGCAGTGGGTGGGCACTAACACTGCCATTAGAGCATCCAGACTTTCTTTTTCAGTATTTATTTATGAGAGGGAGAGAGAATAGAGCGTTACTGACACACAGGATGCTGGGGACTGAACCCGGGACCTTGTGCTTTCGCGACCAAGGCTTTACCCACCGCACCACCTCCCATGCTGTGTGTCTGGATTCTCCACCCACCCTAAAAGCATTTCTAAAGCTAACCACAGAGACACTGATTTGAATAAATTGGATTAAGATACTCATGTACCTTCATTTCCCGCCTCGAGACACACGGCCTGAAAATGCTGCTGCCGTTTTTTGAGTAAACCTAGGGAAGTAGAGGGCTTCACCGTCTCCTCCCATCTCACTGGTAAACTCACAGCATTTTGGCCTGTGCTGTACTTTTTTTTTTGCCCTGCACTACGAATCCACTGCTCCTGGCTGTCATTTTTTCCCCCCATTGTTGTTATGGTTGTTGCTGTTATTGCTATTGTTAGTGTTATTGTTGGATAGGACAGAGAGAAATGGAGAGAGGAGGGGAAGACAGAGGGGGGAGAGAAAGACAGACACCTGCAGACCTGCTTCACTGCCTGTGAAGTGACTCCCCTGCAGGTGGGGAGCCAGGGGCTCGAACTCGGATCCTTGCACTTGTCCTTGCAGTCTGCAATATGTGTGTTTAACCCAGGGTACATACTCCCCCTCCCCTGGGGTTTACCTTTTTAAAAATTCACTATTATCTTTATTTATTGGATACAGACAGACAGAAATAAAGAGGCAAGGGGTGATAGAGAGGGAGACAGAGACACCTGCAGCCCTGCTTTACCACTTGTAAAGCTTTCGTCCTGCAGGTGGGGGCCGGGGGCTTGAACCCGCGTCCTTACGCATTGCAATACACACGCTCAACCAGGTGCACTACCACCGGCCCCCAGGTTTACTTTTAATTGATCCTTATTTTTGGCTTTTAGCCAGACCTCAGGGTCCTCCTGTAGTATTGGGCTGTCAGCAGCATCATGATACCGTTTTGTACAGAAAAGCAGAGCAAAATCCATCCTGACTTTCCCAGCCAGCCAACCACAAACAGTCCTGCTTCCTTTGGCTAAGGGCGAGGGCCCGGCCAGGGCCAAGCTGTCACAGAGGATTGATGAGGCTGGTGAGGGTCCGTGGACTAGGCGGGGTGGACAGAAGCTGTGCCGACAGCACTTGGAGGAGTTTGTGTTTCATCTTTTTTTTTTTTTAATTTTTAATTTATTTAAGAAAGGAGACATTAACAAAACCGTAGGATAGGAGGGGTACAACTCCACACAATTCCCACCACCTGGTCTCTGTATCCCATCCCCTCCCCTGATAGCTTTCCTGTTCCCTATCCCTCTGGGAGTGTGGACCCAGGGTCGTTGTGGGATGCAGAAGGTGGAAGGTCTGGCTTCTGTCATTGCTTCCCCGCTGAACATGGACGTTGACAGGTGGATCCATACTCCCAGTCTGCCTCTCTCTTTCCCTAGTGGGGCAGTGCTCTGGGGAATCGGAGCTCCAGGACACATGGTGGGGTCGTCTGTCCAGGGAAGTCTGGTTGGCATCATGCTGGCATCTGGAACCTGGTGGCTGCAAAGAGAGTTAACATACAAAGCCAAACAAATTGTTGAAGAATCATGGACCTAAAGGCTGGAATAGTGCAGATGAAGTGTTGGGGGGTACTCACTGCAGACTCTTGAGTACTTCTGCTTTCAGGTATATATTTTTCCCTGGTTTATGGACACATGTGAACCTATGCTCTATCTCAGGGGACCTGGTCTGTATCTAGGTTTGGGGACTTTATTGGGGAGTGGAACACCTGGAGTGGAATTAGAGAATCCTATGAAAGGTCTAAAGAGCCTCTGAGAAACCCAGCGGGTCATTACTGGAGGAGCGGAGGGATCAGGTCAGTTTTACAGGTTCCAAAGTTGGCTGGGCGACTGCACTGCGTCTGGTGGGTTGGGGAAGGCGCAGTGGAGACCCCAGGCACCCGGCAGCCCTCAGGCTCCACCCAGCCAGGCCTGGCGGGCAAGCTTTGGGGGTGAAGTGTGTTTGGTTGGATTCGGAGTGAACACCGGGGATGGGTGGTCGGTGAGGCTGTGGTACGGTTTTCAGATGCTTGTCAGAGTCACCATGTGGCTAGTCTTACTGAAATGTCCTTGTGGTTTGCAGTCACGAGGAAGAGGAGTAGGGTAAGTATCTGGCATCTTGTGATTCACTGATTTACATGAAAGGTGAAAAGGCTGGCTAGCTGGCGCGAGGCATGGTCAGACATTCGACTGGGGCCGGGCGGTGGGGCAGCTGGCAGAGTACACGCGGCTCCCTTGAGCTCCAGCAACAGTCCTGCTGGTAGCAATAACAGCAGCAGAATAAACATCATACTTAGAAAAAAGGAGACAGGCCAGGATCATGTGGGAACAAATAAACTAGCCCAGATCATCAGAATGGACTAGAACAGGCAAAAAGTACTTATCTAAGTTCTGACACTGATTGGTAACAGGGTAATTTGCAGTAGGGAAGTTGGCTGAGCATGTGACGGAGATGGAATCCTCTGGTGCTCTGAGGGTGGCGGCTTCCCCAGGCTTCTCTGAGATGCTCTTTGATCGTCGGCTCACGAGAGGCGGTTTCCCGGCATGCCCAGATGAAGGCACTTAGTGGGTTTGCATCCAGCCCAGCTTTCCTTTTTCTTTGAAGGTGTGAGGGTTGTAGGTTTTAATTCTAACTTCGTTGGAGTGGGATGAAGTAAATCTGACAACCTTAGCTTTTCTGTTAGGCTTGCCGGATGACCACAAGTATAGATACAACAAAAAACATTTTTTTCTGCTTCTCATCATGATTGTATCTTAAAAGGTAATGACTTTCTCCTTCGCTTTTATTCCAGGACCCGTCAGTTACACAGGTGACAAGAAATGTTCCACCTGGACTTGACGAATACAATCCTTTCTCAGACTCAAGAACAGTAAGACTATTCTTCACTGAACTACTTTAGAATGTTAAAATTGAATAGGAGTTACATTCCAATTACGATCTCCTTCTTAGTTTGGTCAAACTTTTAGACGCGCAGACTACTGGTGTCTTATCCAGCAAGCTAATTTTTATGGAGAATTATTACTGCATCATGCTAATCAAAAACTGCTTTTACCATGCTGCAAGCTTTCTATTCTGTAAAATTTAAGTGCTATTAATCTTCTGATTAATTTAATACTTGATTTAAGATTTCAGTAGGGAAAGTGTTTTTCAGCGGACATGATGTGCTCATGGTAATGTGGGCTGATGCTTTCTTAGAGTTTTTCTCATTAGCAAGCTGGCAGTGGTTTATCAAGTTACAAGATTCCAGGGGTCTGGTTTCACACCCATGTGTGTCTTTGTTCCCTGCCCACTGTGTCCCTTATGGGTTACTAGACTTCGGCTATCTCCCCCTCCCCCAAGGTCATTTGTTTTAATTACCTACATTCCACACATGAGCACAACCACCTACTAATCTGCTGATTTTTACCTCTGCTGATTCGACTTAGCATAACTGCCTCCATCTTCTCCCAGATGGTAAGATCTCACCTCTCTCTTTTTATTTTTATATACCAATACTTAATAAAAAATGTTTTCCAGGGCTGGGTGGTGGCGCACCTGGTCAGGCGCACATGTTACAATGCACAAGGACCCAGGTTTGAGTCCCCGGTCCCCACCTGCAGGGGGAAAGCTTTACAAGTGGTGAAGCAGGGCTGTAGGTGTCTCTCTGTCTCTCTCTGTCTCACCTTTCCCTCTAGATTTCTGGCTGTCTCTATCAAATAAATAAAGATAATAAAAAAAAATTAAAAATTTTTCCCCCCCCTTTGTGGGGGGGTGGGTTTAGTGTCTTAACAGTGGTTATTCACACATGAGTATACCTTCTCATCTCTCTGTGTTGGGAGTTTTTCCAAATCGCTCTCCCCCAGTCTAAGACTTTTCCCACCATCATGCCCCAGGACTCCCAGTCCCCAGAGACCCCCCCTTTCCCCAGAGCCCTTTGCTTTGGCGCGGTAGGCTACACCCAGTCCAGACTTCACGCTGTGCAGCTTATGTTGGGCATAGTGGATATGTCCTCTGGCCTCTCCTTCTGATTTGTAAACCGCCAGTAAAATGTGCTCGTCACAGCTGTAAGTGTGGGGAGTGTTTTCCTTTTAAATCAGGTAGCAGTTTAAAGTGCTTACCGCAGCCTGAATGTCACAGCCATTGTTAGCAATTAGGGCCGTAGAGACAGGGACAGAGACAGACCCCTGTGTGAGCAAAGTGTAGCACTGCTCCACTAACACAAATGCTGAGGGACTCTCCGTGCCTAGCTAACTTTTATAATTTTCCTTCAGAGATAGAACTTTGTTCCTTTTTCTGTTCTGCTGTTACCCTATAAACTGTGACACTGAGCAGAAGATCTCAGTACCTTTTGTCAGAAAGGAAAAGGAAATGCCAAGTACTGGCGTGCCCGCCTGGCTGTTTTCCGACCATAAGGACACACCATCTGATTTATGTAAGAGCAGTCTGGAGCCCAGACAGTTCAGGACGTGAGGAAGACAGAGAGCCGCAGCGTACACAGGCTCATCTAGGTCCCACCGCTCATTAGTTGCTGACTTCGGACAAATCATTTGGCTCTTGGGGCATTGTTTTTTAAATCACAGATGAATAGCAATGGAGACAGATAGGATGTGGAGTGAAATGATTTCTAATATTTTTCTTGAATTGATAAAACTTGAGGGCTGGGTGGTTGCACACCCTGTAGAGAACACTTGTAACAATGTGCAAGGGCCTGGGTTCAAGCCCCCGGTCCCCACCTGCAAAGTGGGAAGATTCACTAGAGGTGAAGCAGAGCTGCAGATGTTTTGCATATTAAAAAAATTTTTTTTGATATTTATTTCCTTTTGTTGCCCTTGTTTTGTTGTTGTAGTTATTATTGTTGTTGATGTCGTTGATGGATAGGACAGAGAGAAATGGAGAGAGGAGGGGAAGACAGAGAGGGGAGAGAAAGAGAGACACCTGCAGACCTGCTTCACCGCCTGTGAAGCGACTCCCCTGCAGGTGGGGAGCCGGGGGCTCGAACCAGGACCCCTGCACTGGTCCTAGTGCTTTGTGCTGTTACTGTGTGTGCTTAAGCAGGTGTGCCACTCCCCGACCACCCTCTTTTCTGTCTTTTTTGTGCTTTCATTTTATTGTCCTCCTTGAAACTCATTATCCGTCCCTTCCAGAAAAAACCCTCTTTGCTCTTGTCTCACGTGATGACAGCCACTGCCGTCTGTCCTCCTAGTTTCACCCGTATCCACTCTGACTCAGAAGGATTCTTTTCCTACATCTAGTCTGTCGCCACATCCTGCCACTTGTACCACTGGGAGGTATCCCTGCCCGCCCTGTCAGTCCTGCTAAACTGTCCTAGTTCAGCTGCTCACGGCACATGGTACGGCGAGTATCACTTACCTGTCTCCAGTTTCTTGAAACTTTCAACTTTTTTTTTTTTTTGCTGTGGCTAAAATGATTTATGAAACCAGTAGCCAGGTCAGGTCTGTACTTAGAAATGTACACACTGACTGGACTTCCAGACTTATTTTTAAAAATGTCTTTATGAACTTTATCATCATCATTATTATTATATTAGAGTTTCAGGATACGGAAACTTAGTAAGAGCCCCTATGGGCTTCACGCGTGTACTTACATGAATTCTCACATGCTATTTACTCTGAGAATACTGTGGACGGAGCCCTGACCTTACTGATACAACCATTCCATGGCCCCTGTTGGTCACTGAGTGGACAGGAGACTGTCCAGTCCTAACACCTGGGCTTCCTAGGGCTTTGTCACCTCCTCCAGTGTATCGTGACGAGTGTCTTCTACGTCCATCTTGTCTTGTTCTAGAACAAATCCCAGAAGTAACAGCACACACTTATTACCTTAATGGTTTCTGTGGGCCACATTGTGGGCACAGCTTAACTGGACCATTTTCTTTTTTCTTTTTTTTTTTTTTTTATATTTATTTATTCCCTTTTGTTGCCCTTGTTGTTTTATTGTTGTAGCTATTGTTATTGTTGTTATTGATGTCGTTGTTGTTGGATAGAACAGAGAGAAATGGAGAGAGGAGGGGAAGACAGAGAGGGGGAGAGAAAGACAGACACCTGCAGACCTGCTTCACCGCCTGGGAAGCGACTCCCCTGCAGGTGGGGAGCTGGGGGCTTAACCCACTGTGCTACTGCCCAGCCCCTCTCTCAGCTTTTTATCTTTTATTTTACTATTTTATTATTATTTTTTTATTATGGCTTATTATTACTGCTTCAGGTAGACTTTTAAAAAAAATTTAGAAAGAGAGAGCAACAGAGAGACAGAGGTAGAGAGAGCAAAGCTACCACAGCACTGGGGCTCAGCGCAATGCAGACTGGGCTTGAGCGTGAGTGGTGTGCGTGCCAGAGCAGCCCCCTCCCGGGTGAGCTGTCATGCCAGCCCCGGCCTCTCCCCACAGCGGAGCAGCTCTCTGGGCACGGAGCCCACAGCTTCCTCGGCCACTCGTCTGTTGCTGGACACACGGCTGGCTCCTACATTTTTGTCTGTTTCATTTCGTGGCGAAGTACACATAGGCGTGGATGATCGTTTTTGGATTAATAGTTCTGTGTTGTGTGGCAGCTGTGTAGGAGAGGAATCGCTGACGTACTTGGTGGGTCTGTTTCCATTATCTTGTGGGATCTCAAGGCTGCTTTCCACAAGACCTAGACCACCCCCCACAGTGTGAAGGGCCCTTTTCACAACATCTTCACATCTTCACCAGTCCTTCTCTCTCTTTTTTTTTTTTTTAATTGGTGGTTTACAAAATCGAGATCTCAGGTATAATATATACTCTTTTTTTTTTTTAAAAAAATTAATTTATTTATAAAAAGGAAACACAAAACCACAGGATAAGAGGGGTACAACTCCACACAATTCCCACCACCAGAACTTCGTATCCCATCCCCTCCCCTGGTGTCGGGCTGAGCTTCACTGACGGGAGACAGACGACCCGGGACTCATGGTCGAGCTGTACGCAGTATCTCTTTATTCATGCAGGACGCAGCGCATCTATACCAAGCTAGACTAAACAACTAACTAAAACGAACAGTGTTGTCTTTATATATACTTCCCAAGTAGGGTGTGAACAGGTTGTGACGCAGAGGGTGGAGAGAAAAGTGACTGGTGAAAATCAGGGTGTGACAAGGAGAGGGGGTGGAGCAGGTGAGAATTCTACCACTAAACCACCAATGCCCTGGAGGGAAGGTGGTGCTTTATGTAAATGTAAAAGTGATTTATGTAAATAGACAGCAGTGGTTATGTAAATAGAATACAGTGGTTATGTAAATAGAATACAGTGGTTATGTAAATAGAATGCAGTGTTAAGCAGGGGGGATTTAAACCAAATGAAACAGAAGGGGTTTTTAAAAGCAGAATTAGAAGATACCAACACCCTGGTAGCTTTCCTATTCTTTATCCCTCTGGGAGCATGGACTCAGGGTCATTGTGGGATGCAGAAGGTGGAAGGTCTGGCTTCTGTAATTGCTTCCCCACTGAACATGGGTGTTGGCAGGTGGATCCATACTCCCAGCCTGTCTCTTTCCTTAGTGGGGTTCTGGGGAAGCAGAAGGAGCTCCAGGACATGTTGGTGGGATTGTCTGTCCAGGGAAGTCTGGTTGGCATCATGGTGGCATCTGGAATCTGGTGGCTGAAGAGAGAGTTAATGTATAAAGCCAAACAAGTTGTTAATTAATTATGAACCTAAAGGTTGGAATAGTGCAGATGAAGAGTTGGGGGGGGGGTCTCCATTTTGTAGATAGCTAGTAGGCATATTTTAGTTATATTCCAAAGGGCCTATGGCTAGACTAGTTTTTTTTCCCCCCTGAGCCTGAAATCTTATATGCCCTCAACTTGGATCAACAACATTGGTAGAGAATGTTCCATCCTCTGAAGGGAGGCTGGGCAATATACTCTATGCTACACCTGAGGAAGATGGGTCCTGATATTGGGCAGCTTGGAACATTCCTACTCATGACCACAGAATGTGAGCTCAGATCTACAGGGATGCAGACGTCACACAGGCTCCTAAGCTGAATATGGGCCCCAGATCAGATCAAATCGATGGGGTTTACAGTCAACAATATTTCCCATATTTGGGAGCTACTCTCTTCCCTGATCCAGCTTTCTGGTCCTTTTTCCAGCCATGACATCGTCTCCCCAGACAGTAACTAGGATCCATCTGCATATCAGATACTCATACAGGGGCTAAGGATTCACACCGACTAAGGCAGTCCTGCTGCCCCCCACTCCCCCGTAGCCCTCTTGACCTGTAAGAGACAGTTTGCTTGCTACTTGTTTTGGCCAGATCATTTGCTTTAGTTATCCGTATGCCACATGGTGAATGAAAGCATCTGGTAGTGGCCTCACCTCTTACTTTAGTAAGCACAATAACTTCCAGCTCCAATGAAGGGAGGGCGGACGGGAAGGAAGGACCACCGGAATCGGCCCTGCAGGCACGGAGCCCCAGTGATAACTGATTGCGGACAAGCACACAGGAATCTGTAACAGCCCAAACCTGGGCGGAACCCAGGTGTCCGAACAGCATCCGAGCGGCTGAGGAGTGGCTGAGAAAGCCGTGGTCTGTATGCACAGTGGAGTACTAACCTTGTTGACCTCATCCTGCGTGGAGCTTGAAAGATTACGTTACTGAGAAAAATCAGAAAAGAAGGATGAATATGGGGTGATCCCACTCAAGGACAGAAGCTGAGAAATAAGAACAGAAGGGAAAACACAAAGCAGAACTTGGTCCGGAGCTGGTGCACTGCCCCAAAGTGAAGGGCTTGGCGGGGGGGCTGCAAGTCCTCGCCCCGATAGTGGAGGAGGGCCTACATGGCGGCTCCGGAGAGCGTTTTGCAGAAATTTGCAGTAATTTTACCTTTGTATCAGCAACTGTATTTATTGTAAACCATTAATCTCACCAATGTAAAAGTCAATAAGAACACAAAAGAAATGTACATCTATTAAAATAAATTATTTTTATATAAAAATATCAGAAACTTCCAATTCTATCCAGTTTATCTCAATCGAGACAATTTCATCTTTTAAATTACAGACTAGTATCTCATTGACTTCATTTTAATTTTTATTAGTGATTTAATAATGATTGACAAAATCATCAGATGACAGGGGCATAATTCCACATTGTTCCTCCCCTCAGGGCTCTGGGTCCCCGGCCCCCTCCAGGCCTCTCAAGGTCACACACACGACTTGATATCCTATAGCTTCTGTACCTCAGCGTCTGCTGTCGGGAATTTGTGTTGCCTGCCTATTTCCACTGTAGTAAAGGATTTATCTATGAATAACAGGGTGCATGTGGCCTTCTGAACTAGTATTTTCATGTTCATCTGGGAAAGGAAGAAATTAAACTGTTTGCAGTGGATGATGAGACAGACACCGAGAGAACCCCAAAGATTCCGCAAAACCAACAAGCAAACCACCGGAAACGCATCGATAATTGCAGTAAAGCAGAAAGCGACAAAATCAATACACATTCACCTGGGCCATTTCCATTCACATGGAGGAAAGGGGATGCAGGGAGCTGTCCCACGTGCAGTTGAAACCCAAAAGATAAGCTGGCGGGAGTGATCCTGACAAAGGATCTTCACACTGAAAATCACAGGACATTGTGAAGGGAACAAGAGGGTAGAGCCAACCACCAAAACCGTGTGCCCCTCTCTGCTTGAGGACACCTGTCACTGTGCACCCCTTCTTTCTTACCCGATTTCCCCCAGCTCGTCTTTAAAAGCAACATTTTAAAGTGGTTATTTATTTTCTTGTCATTACTTGTGCTGATTCTGACATAAACACGATTTTTGCCACACGTGATAAAAAGGTAGTCTGTTAGTTCCCACTCAGAGACTGCTAGTGGCAGAGAAAGCTGCAAAACATTTCAGGTCTCTTGGCTGTCTCTCCATTAAGTGAAAGAGTACAGCAGTGGTGTAGAGAAGCGGTAAACTTTGTTGCCTTAGAGGGGAACCTCAGATTTCGAGCTTAGTAAAATGCAAGTCCTTTCTCAGCCCTGAGGTGGTTTTTGTTTGTTTGTTTGTTTGTTTTGTTAACCCACTTAAATTGTCTTGGAGCCCTGCCTCCCCAGATCCCCGCCCCACCAGGGAAAAAGAGAGACAGGCTGGGAGTATGGATCAGCCTGCCAACATCCATGTCCAGCGGAGAAGCAATTACAGAAGCCAGACCTTCCACCTTCTGCTCCCCATAATGACCCTGGGTCCATGCTCCCAGAGGGATAAAGAATAGGAAAGCTGTCAGGGGAGAGGGTGGGATATGGAGCTCTGGGGGTGGGCATTATGTGTCACGGGGCAGGGCCAGGGCCAGTTGAGGGCACGCTTGACGGTGAGCGTGGACCTGGCTCCCAGCCCCCAGCCACCACCTTTGCATGGGAGCATCGTGCAGAGAGGAAGCTTCACAGGCGGTGGAGTAGTGCTGTCACGTCTCTCCTTCTGTTTCTCTCTCTCCTTTCCCCTCTCTGTCTCTCACTAGGTGAGGCAGGGGCGTGGGGGGGAGGTCTCCTGGGGTAGTGGGATTGTGTCATGATTACAGGGTCAGCTGGGTAGAAAAGAAAGACTTTCATGGCTAAGAGGTAGCTCATACATTGGAAGACATGCCCACACAGTCCAGACTTGGAGCAGACTTCAAAAACGAGGGAGGAAGGGTCTGCCTCACACCAATCAGAGTGGGGCTGACGTGACAGGGGATGGGCACTGAGGTGCTGTCAGAGAAAACTGTGCGTGTTTCTGTCAGAGTGGGGCTGACGTGACGGGATGGGCACTGAGGTGCTGTCAGAGAAAACTGCGTGTTTCTGTCAGAGTGGGGCTGATGTGACGGCATGGGCACTGAGGTGCTGTCAGAGAAAACTGTGCATGTTTCTGAGGGGAAGGAGAGCAGGCGGCTCAGTAGAGGAGCCCACAGCAACCATGGGTCACGTGTGGCAAAGGGCAGAGAAGCACGTGGGCGGGGCTGTTTCTAAAGTCACATTTCTTTCTAGATCACAGAATTACATGTCGACAGGGGCTTGACTCCATACCACTCCCGCCCCCCAGAGTCCGAATCTTCACTCTCCCCACTGCCAGCACCGCAGTTTCCCTAAGGCTGGGGACCTGGGCCACCCCTCATCCACCCCTACAACTGTCCGTCCACATTTATACATAGTTGCCGCCTTTTTCTTCTGATCCCATCCTCTCTCCCCCTCCGTGCCACTGATGACACCAGAACTTCCTGCTTGTGTCCCTCTCTTTTTCCTCCTCTCTCTCTGGGTGCGGATTTTTAGGATGGTAACGAGGGCCAGGGAGCCTCCCCTGTGGGGCCTCCCCTGACCACTGACCACTGAGCAGTCCTGTCTAGCCAGCAGCCCGGGAGCCCTGCTGGTACCTGGAAGGCTGTCTTGGAAGAATGTGACCGTGTGAGTGTTCCCAGTGAGTGTCCTCGCCTGAGTCACTGAGATCTAGGCCAGTTTGCTTGGGCTTTCATAGCCCGTTCGAGCCCGTCTCAGTGTATGGCAGCAGAGGAGGAGCAGAAAGTTGCAGGCGTGTTGATTCTTCAATGATGCATTTTCACCTGTTGCTCCTAATCGAGTTCCCCACCGTCGGAGTTCAGCAGATGAGCTTATTTTTGGCTCACGGAGTATAATTATAGTATAAATCTCATGCCAGATCGTGCTAAGATCATTATCTGAAGTGGTTTATACTCCCACTCTCAGTGTCTGAGAATAATTATTTTTTGACCTTTCCCAAAACGCGCTGTTTAATCTTGCGGTAGTAATTATTCAAAAATAGACAAAATTTGCATTTTTGATTAATAACGAGATTAACATTTTAAATGCTCATTCCTCTTGCGTTTCTTTCTTTCCTTTTTTAAAGATTTATAGTGAAGCGGGGGGGGGGGAGACTGCCCAGAGCACTGCTGGACTCTGGCATCAGGTCGAGCTGGGATCAGACCTCCTGTCCTCTCTGGACCTCGGGCGTGTCACCCAGTGCGTGGACGGCAGAGCACCCTCCTCTGCTCCCGCGTCTGTGTGTGTGCTGCTGCCTGTTGGCCATTTCAAATGTAGTTTTCCTCCAGTAACATGCTCATCTAGCTCTTGCCGATTCGAATAGAGTCTATTAACTACTTGTTACATGTATGGTCTGTTTAGATTTTGCTTCATGATCTTGACTTGGGTGACAGATTATTTTCCCGTGATGGTTTCTCACCTCCATCTCTTCCATATTTCTACGATGACCAGAGTTATCTACAGTCTGTGAAATCTGTTCTCTCTCTCTCACTTTCACACTGAGACTTCACCACTCTGAGATGACCTTTTCAGATGTATAAACAGATACAAAAAGACAGAGAGAGAGAGAGGGAGAGGGAGGGAGGGAGAGAGAGAGAGGGAGGGAGAGAGAGAGAGAGAGAGAGAGAGAGAGACTGTAGCCCTGAAGCTGTCCAGTGTGGTGGGAGGAGGGCTTGAACCTGGGTTGTCACACACCAAAACAATGCCTTACTTGAATGAGCCGCTCTGCCAACCCACTGCTGTTACTCTGCTTTTAGTTTCTTTTTTTTTAAACATTGAATTAAAAATTACTATTAATCATTTATTTACTTAACCATAGCACTGTGGAAATGCTGTGACGTGACATCTGGACTGAGGACCTGAGACATGGAGGTGTGAGTGAGAGAAGATAGCCTTGACAGTTCTGTGCCTCCCGCGTGGCTGGGAGAAGAAAGAGAAATCTGGCTCTTTGTGGGTGTGTGTGAAGGAAATTAAAACCTCTTTGTTAATATATTCTGTCCTTTTCTTAATTTTTCTAGCCTCCACCAGGCAACGTGAAAATGCCCAATGTACCCAGCACACAGCCGGCAATCATGAAACCGACAGAGGAACACCCCGCTTACACACAGATTGCTAAGGTTTGTCCAGGCCACACGTGGAAATTCAAACAGAAAGTTACAGTATCAGCAATGTTTCATTTTAGGGCAAAACAACTTTATTTTTATTTTATTTTATCTTATCTTATTTTATTTATTTTTACCGGGGCGCTGCTCAACTCTGGCTTCTGGTGGTGTGGGGGATTGAGCCTCAGGCTTTGGAGACTCAAGCATGGGAGTCTTTTTTGCAGAAGCGATCTCTCCCAACCAGGGTGAACAGTTTCTATACAGTCACCTTCCTTATTATTTAATTTCTACTTAAAATTTTTTTTTTTTTTTTTTTTTTTTTTTGCATAGAAACAGAAAGATTGAGTGGTGAGGAAGAACTGGAAAGGGACAGAGAGATACTTCACCACTTGAGAAGCTTTCCCCTGCTGACGGGGACCAGGGCTCGAACCTAGGTCCTTGCGTATTGATATATGCACACTCAACAAGGGGTGCCACTGCCTGCCTCCTATTTTTGACCCTGAATTCTGGGTTAGAGCTGGCCGCACTACAGTTCTCGACTCTTTCAAGTCACACCATTTGCCGGACTCCATTTTCATGTTGTCACCATATCTCTGTGGAGCCAGAGGCAGCGCTTCACGCACGCGAGGTCTCGTCCCTCGCAGGCCTGCACTGCCGTTCACGTGGGGAGAGACGGCACGCGCTGCTAAGGCTGACACCTCGGCCGCACACGCCAGCTGCGCACTCTGCCCCTGGGTCGGCCTCTTGGAGGCAGTGAAGTCACTTGGCATCCTGGAACACGATAGCCTAAGGAAGTTTGTATTGTCTTTGGTCTCATTAAAAAAAAATTATTTTTATTGTTTCCGAAGCTTCACCACTTTGACCTAACTTTCTGAGAGAGAGAGAGAGAGCACTAGACAGACAGACAGACAGACAGAGACACCGCAACATCAGTTTCTCTGAATACCCCCATGTGGTATACTGAGGGCTCAGGCCTGGAGTGTGTGCATGGCAAGGCAGGTGCCTCTTAGGGGAGCTGTCGAGGTGGCTCCTGATGTCACTCTTTCGCGAGCAATACCAGTGTAGCGCAGTGAGAGAAGATCCAGATTATGAATTACAGTGGCTGAGGAAGGGACGTGCAGGGAATAGAAGGGGGTCAGACCACAGGAGGAGAGGAGTACCCTGCCTAGCGTCACAGGAGGCCACAGGGAGCTTGAAACCAGGCCTTTTTGTTCTTTTTATTATAGGACAGATAGAAATTGGGGGACACAGGTAAAAAGATAAGACACCCCTGGGTGATATGGGGGTGGGCAGAGAGAGAGGGAGAGAGACCTGCAGCATTGTTTCACTGTTTGCTGAGGCGCCCACCCCCCAACTGCAGGTGGTTTGGGCCTAGCTGGGCCCTTGCACATGGTGATGTGTGCCACTGCCTCAGGTTTTCTTTTTTAAAAATACTTTTTGGGGGGCCGGGCAGTTGTGGAACAGGTTAAGCGCAGGTGGCGCGAAGTGCAAGGACCGGCATAAGGATCCCGGTTCAAGCCCCCGGCTCCCCACCTGCAGGGGAGTCGCTTCACAGGCGGTGAAGCAGGTCTGCAGGTGTCTGTCTTTCTCTCCCCCTCTCTGTCTTCCCCTCCTCTCTCCATTTCTCTCTGTCCTATCCAACAACAAAGATGGCAACAAAACAGAAAAGATGCCGTCAAGAGCAATGGATTTGTAGTGCAGGCACCAAGCCCTAGAGACTAAATAACTAGATAAACAAATAAATATGCTTTAGGCAAGTCTTTCTTAGCTATTATGCTGTCTTCCTGTCCTCAAGCCAGATTTTCTTAGCCCCATCATACTTGTCACATGCTTTTATTAGGAGCCTTACGTTGCATCCCACACAGTTCTCGGGTCGATCAGTCGCCCTCTCGTCCTTTGTCCTCCTCTGCTGAAGCCATGTGCCTGGCTTTCTCTCCCAGAAGTCACCTTAATTTCATTAGGCCACTAATGAACCTTAGGATTCTGAGTGGACTTTTTCCTGTCCTAAGATACTCAGCATCCTTACTGAGTGTTTCCGTAGCCTAGGCACCCAAATGAGCCAGATGTCTCCATGTCTTCTGAAACTGGAGTCTTTAGTCAGTTCCTGTCTTTTGGAAGAACGTGTGAATTAGGCTTCTCGCATCATAGAGAAGCCAGAGGGAGTGCATGAGTGTGAAAGCCCTTTATACTGACCACTTCTTTTTTTTTTTGTTCAGGAACATGCCTTGGCCCAAGCTGAACTTCTTAAGCGTCAGGAGGAACTAGAAAGAAAAGCGGCAGAACTAGATCGTCGAGAGCGAGAAATGCAAAACCTCAGTCAACACGGTAGTATTCAAGGCAGTTTTAATTCCGAATGATTTTCCAGTACTCTAACTCATGTCATCGCCAGCTCCGGGTCATGTGGTTTGTGGAAAACATGATGCCCTGTTTGCCTTGTCTAGCGGGAGATGAGAGACACTAAGTTTCCTACCTGATAACTCATTGAGTCTTGGCTGATTTGCAGACTCCTTTGGCAGCTTGACACAGTGTTAGCCTCATGACGGACGCAGAAAGTGCGTAAAATACTATAAAGCTGATTTACTTAAGGCTACACTTTGTGAATCTGTACTCGAACCATCTCTGGGGCTTTTGAAGTTTCTTAGCTTCATGGGTGTGTGCTCTACATTTGACTTTATTTCCTTTTTTTTTTTTTTTTTTGCTGGCACTTTGTGCCTGCATGATTCCACCGTCCCTAGAAATTTCCCCTTTCTTTTTATTCTTTCTCTCTTTTGCTTCTGTCATTCCCTCACTCCCCCCTCCTTCCCTTGCTTCTTCCCTTTTTATCTATTTTTTAAAATTTATTTATTGGGGGATTAATGGTTTATAGCCGACAGTAAAATACAATAGCTTGAACATACATACCATTTCCACCTAACAATACAATCCCACCAGGTCCTCCTCTGCCATCGTGTTCCAGAACCTGAACCCTCTCCCACCACAGAGTCTTTGACTTTTAAAAATTTCTTTATTGGGGGATTAATGGTTTATAGTCGACAGTAAATATAATAGCCTGTACATGCGTACCATTTCCACCTAGCAGTACACCCCCACCAGGTCCTCCTCCGCCATCCTGTTCCTGGACCTGAACCCTCCCCCAGAGTCTCTGACTTTAGTGCAGTGCACCAGCTTCTTTCCTTTTTTTTTTTTTTTTTTTTTTTTTTATAGATACAGAGGGTGAGAGGCCAGGAGAAGGAGAGTTAGCCCAGCTCTGTCCCTCCAGCTGTGAAAACTCCCGTAGTATGGCGCTCCCACCAGTGGCTGAGGGCTTGGACTTGGGTTCCCGAAGTGGTAAAGCATCTGGACTGTAGGCAGACTCTCTCCCAGCTGACACGAGTAACTGCTAACGGAGCCTGAGCATAAGCCGGACAGGGGGCAGTGTGACCCATTCAGGGAGCTGACAAGACACGGCGTGCATTTTCCTGTGTTATTTGGCGTGGTGGCTAGGAGTGGAGAACTTGGGGACCCGCCCGTGAACGAGCGGACCAGTGTCCCAGACCCACTGAGCCATGCCATCTGGTGCACCACCTAACCACCCAGTGCCAAGGCCGCGTCTCTGTCGGGTACACTCTCTCCTAGCTCTGCATTCGGTCCTTAACTTCTGGTTCATCAACGCTAGTTTCAAATGACCTGTTCCTTTCCTCACCGATAGATCTTTTTCAAGTCCAGTTAAAACACATGCCTGTAGAGTCCAGGACGCTGTGTTTATGCCACAGTGCTGAACTGACTGTTTGCCGTGCAGCCGGTTCAGGCTCTGTCTACCCAAGGTCACTCTCAGTGACTGACTGAGGGGGAGACTGGCAGTCTCTAGATAAGAAGAGACAAGAACCAGAGAAGTCACGTCTAGTAGGTTTGGACTGTAATGCTGGGATGACCACAACAAACAACTATCTCTTTGGCGAGTGGGGAAGTCTAGGGGCTTCTTTTTTTTTTTTTTTAAATGGATTTTTTTTTTTCAAAATTATCTTTATTAGAAGAAACAGCCAGAAATCTAGAGGGAAGGAGTAGATAGACACCTGAAGCCCTGCTTCACCACTCACAAAGCTTTCCCCCTGCAGGTGGGGGCCAGGGGCTTGAACCTGGGTCCTTTCGCACTGTAACATGTCGCTCAACCAGGTGTGCCTTCTTAAGGACACATTTATCCTCAGCTATTTTTCTTGCCAGCAGCATCTATAAAAGAAAGAAAGGTTTTAATCAAGATAAATGTCTTCAAAAAACTTTCGACTAAAGTCTGTCCTATTTCCGTTAGCACTGATGACTAGGAGTTATTCCTGTCACAGATATTTCTTGCAAAGGCAGTGATGAGGCGTGGGGCATTGAGAGAATGGCACTGCTGTCTCCCGTCTGTTCAGATGATGTGGCTGCAAGTCGCCTGAGGCTCCCTCACCCGTGAAGGTCTAGCTGTTTATGCGTTCACTACAGCTTTTGTCTTTACTTCCTCTCTCTGATGCTTCATAGATAGTATGAAACTTGTGAGAAATGTGTAAGGCTTTTTGAAAAAGTCTGGATGTATTTTTCTATGTGAAAACACTTCCTGGTTTGTCCAGTAAGCTGGTAATACTGAAAAAGAGGAATGATAAGCAGTGGAGACTCAGGCTCAGGCTATGCTTTCCTCACTATGAAAAGCTAATTTTCTTGGACTATAAAAATATGTAAATTCTATTTTAAAAAAGATGTTTCTTTCATATGAGACAGAGCACCCCGAGAGAGAGAGAGAGGGCGGGGGAGGCCAGGCTGCCACTCCACTATCTTTGCAGTGGGAGCCTCAGACAAGGAAGGCCTGTACCCTGCCAGCTGAGCTGTTTTCTTAGCCACAGTAAAATCAGATTAAAAAAAAAAAAAAAGGTTGAGTTCACGAGACAGACACTACCCAGCCCCACTGTACGGGACACCAGGGGCTGAACCCAACACTTCCATCCTGACTGCAGCCCTGTACTCCCCCTGCAGAGCCAGTTCTCTGGGATAAAATCTGTGTTTTCGGTTGTGGGTTATAATATCCAAAACAAGAAAGTGGTCCTGAGGTGGTGGTGGTGGTGGTGTTATTACTTACTTTCTCCCTCTCTCTTGTTTTAATGCGACGCCTAGACCACTCAGTGGGCCCCGGGTCAGTTTTCTTCATCTGTTTTAGAGAGAGGGAGGGAGAGAGGTGAGTGAGGAGAGAGACACCGCAGCCCTGCCCATCATCCATGGAGTCCCCTCTGTATCAGTGTGGTGCTCCCGTGTGGTGCTAGGGCTTGAACCCAGTGCCCTGTGCATGGTAAGGCATACTCCCTAGCTCACCTAGGCCCTTGGCTCTCTATTTCTAGTGCTTGACTTCTGGCTCTGACCTTTGTCGTTGATTACCCAGCATTTCCAAAGTCTTATTTTCAGTTCAACTTCTTACATATTCGCTCTTCACAGCTTGACTTCAGGTTTCCTTCAGGTTTCTGAAAGCACTGGAGTTTCTTTCTCTTGATGGTCCTCTCCACCTCATCATATCCTGATTTTCCTTTTGTGTATGTCTTTTGGATATTATTTTTTCCATACTTGAAATCTTCAGATTTAACACGTTTGGGCTGTTTAACCCTGTGTTTCTTCATGGAATTAACAGCAGAAAACTTCAGAGCTTCATAATCTTGTCTTTCCTTTTCCACATGGGTTAGAAATTATATGAAAGATTTAAGGCACTGGAGAAGGACTCAGAGATATTTAGAAACAGCATGGCCTCCACAAGAAACCAGTATTTGTGGGACTTTGAAATCAGTCCATTCCTAGGACAAAGCCACAGTAAATATCTTTGTTTCTTTTTCTTTTCTTTTTCTTTTTTATTTATTCATGAGAAAGAGGAGAGAGAATGAACCAGGCATCACTCTGGTACACGTGCTGCCAGGAATTGAACTTAGGACCTCACACTTAAAGGGTCCAGTGTCTTATCCACTGCACCACCTCCTGGACCACAAAATCTTTGTTTCAATAAGTACATAAGTGGTTCCTGCCAAAGATATACGTTTGAAACGAGGGAGTCGGGCGGTAGCACAGCGGGTTAAGCACATGTGGCGCAAAGTACACGGACTGCCGTTAAGGATCCCAGTTCGAGCCCCCGGCTCCCCACCTGCAGGGGAGTCTTCACAGGCGGTGAAGCAGGTCTGCAGGTGTCTGTCTTTCTCTCCCCCTCTCTGTCTTCCCCTCCTCTCTCCATTTCTCTCTGTCCTATCCAACAACAATGACATCAATAAGAACTACAACAATAAAAAAACAAGGGCAAAAAAGGGAAAATAAATAAATTAAAAAAAAAGAAACTGGAAAATTATTTTATCATTTATTTGATGCTTTCTAAAGTGATCTTGGGAAAAATTTTTTAAAAATAAAGACTTTCATATCAAGAATGTAGAGATAATAGTGTTATATTTATAAAATACATATTACAAGAATACATAACATTCTTTATTGTGAAACAAAAGCAGCACATATTTGTCTTAAAAATACTTTTTTTTTTTTTTTTTTTGATTTGCAGGAAGGAAAAATAATTGGCCTCCTCTACCGGAAAATTTTCCTGTGAGACCTTGCTTCTACCAGGACTTTTCTGTAGACATTCCTGTAGAATTCCAAAAGACAGTGAAGATTATGTATTACTTATGGATGTGTAAGTATAGAATAAATTCAATATTTTAACATCATTTTAAAAACATATATACTAAGGATAATAAATTGATAAGTTGGTCTTTCTTACAGTCTTTTAATTTTCAATGTCTTTTTTTTTTTTTAACCAGAGACCTGCTCAGCTCTGGTTCATGGTAGTGTGGGGGATTGAACCTGGGACTTCAGAGCCTCTGGCATGAGAGTGTTTGCATCACCGTTATGTTCAGTGATATTTTAAGAAAGTGCTCTGTACGTGACAGTGTTATTAGATGCAGGCAACTTGTAGACTTAGAACTCATATTTTTCTGAGGGAAAGACTTCTCTGCCGGGCTAGCCTGAGGGTGTTTCTTGCCGGGCACGTGCTCTCCGGGTTGGAGAGAACTCAGCCGGAGCCAACCTAGGCTGCTGCTTACTCAGCGACGCGGGAGAGGAACCAGGAACTCTCGGGGCTGAGCAGGAACGCAATGCCATGCTGCCTTTATTCATCTGCATCTATATCTTCCCAGGCAGAAGTGGTAGGTCGGAAAAGGACACACGTAGGCGAGTGGGTGGAGAGAAGGAAAGCTTCCCTCTAACCCGTGAGGATTAAACCAGTGCCCTGCAGGCAGGGCGGGTCTCAGACAAAACAATGGTTATGTAGATAGACCACAGCCTCCAGCAATGCAGGGGCCTGGCGTAATAACCAGCACTCCTCCATCCTATACTTATCATATAGCAACCATTCTTTCCCCTTAACAAAAACCTTTCTGGGCAATATTTTGCTTTGAAAAGAATATTTTTACAGAAATGAAGATTGTGACAATTTTCTATTAAAATACTATGACTTGAAAAAAATCTTATTTTGGTATCCTGGTGAGAACTTACTCAGGAGAGTGCAGTACTACTCTCCTGTGTTCAAGGGAACCAAGTCTGAGCCCTCGCCCACCTGTCACCGTCTGTGAGCGTCATGCGTGCAGAGGTGAACCTTCACAAATAGAGAAGCAGTTCTGTGTTTTCTCTCCTCTCCACATCCCTCTACCTGGAAGGGGGAGGGAGAAAGGGAGGGAGAGAGAAAAAGCCAGGAGTTACGGAATAGGCAGATATGAAGCCTCACAAAAGTCCTGGTGGCAACTTAAGTAACAAACAAAGGGAAATTTTCTAAGTGATATGACTTAAAGTAGCACAGTACACAGCAGACTTTTGCATATGTACACTTTCATTCCTCTTAAATCCGATAAGTTGGTTATTTTTTATGATTTTTTAATATTTATTTATTTTACTTATTCCCTTTTGTTGCCCTTGTTTTTTATTGTTGTAGTTATTATTGTTGTTATTGCTGTTGTTGTTGTTGGCTAGGACAGAAAGAAATGGAGAGAGGAGGGGAAGACAGAGGCGGGAGAGAAAGACAGACACCTGCAGACCTGCTTCACCGCCCGTCTTTGCGCTTCACGCCACATGTGCTTAACCCACTGCGCTACCACCCGATTCCCAAGTTGATTATTTTTATTCTTTTGAATAAATCTCCTTTATGGACGCTTTAAAAAATAGTCATTGTAAAACAAAAATTGGTTATTGTAATGACAGAGGGCAAAAAAAAGAGCAGAGTGGCCTGCAACCCTGGCGCGTGGTGGCGCTCAACACTGAACCCTTGGACCTTTTGTCCCCTTCTTCCACCATAGGATACTGGGCCCTACCCTTCTTCTCAGTCCTCACTCTCTCCCTTCCCATAGACTCCTTAGATCTGCTGCACTGGAACATACCAGTATCTTTTTAAAAAATATTTATTTATTATTTATTCCCTTTCGTTGCCCTTGTTTTATTGTTGTAGTTATGATTGATGTCGTTGTTGGATAGGACAGAGAGAAATGGAGAGAGGAGGGGAAGACAGAGGGGGAGAGAGAAAGACAGACACCTGCAGACCTGCTTCACCGCCTGTGAAGCGACTCCCCTGCAGGTGGGGAGCCGGGGGCTCAAACCAGGATCCTTATGCCGGTCCTTGCGCTTTGCGCCACATGCACTTAACCCGCTGCGCTACCACTCAACTCCCCATACCAGTATCTTATTACAGCACATCTATTTAGTTTTAGCCTTTATCTTTCCCTTTCTTTGTTTTGAGTTCAGCCCCATTTAGCACTATGTCTGTGGGAGAGGCGACCATCACAACTTTTCACCTGCCAATTACTGGTTAATTGATGAATTGCTTTTTCTCCTTCCTTCCTTCCTTCCTTCCTTCCTTCCTTCCTTCCTTCCTTCCTTCCTTCCCTTCTCATAAATGCATATGATGATTTTAATCAAAATGTTTGAGGGCCATTCTTCACACATGGGAAGTGGCTTTAGACTATGTAAAATGATCCTTTATGGATAGTACATTTTTAACTCTTAATTTTTCATTTCTTTTTGAGATTTTTTTTTGTTAGTCTAGTATCTCGCTCAAGCCTTGGCATCAGCAATATTGTGTGTTTTTAATATTAAAGCTTTTGATTCTATATATGCAAGTGTTACCAACATGTGACTATATATGTATGTATTATCCAGCTCATATAATTAATTTAATCAGTGCATTGTTTAAAAATATGTATAATTATTATTCACAAAAACTATTAGTCTAATATTTTATGTATATGCTGTTTGTCATGGTGAAAGACAAGACTAGTAAATCAGTTAAGTAGATAAAAATTTGATGGGATAAATCAGATTTGAAAGATGATTCTATAAAAATATAATAAAAGAGTACAGTAGCTATAAACTGAGTGAATCAAACACTTTTTGTTAGATTTTTATAAAATTGTGATTCACTAACATTTTATTTGGAGGACCGAGAGAAATTAAGATGGAAAGGGGAGACAGAAGAGGGAGAGGTATCTGTGACATTCATGAAGCTTGCCCTCTGCAGTTGGGGGCTGGGATCTTGAACCTAGATCCTTGCTCATGGCAACTTGTGCATTCAGTAGGTGTGTACTGCCCAGCCCCTGAAAATGACTAGCTGAGTGATTTTTATCATTATTTTTAAATGGATCTGTTTTTTCTTAGAAATAGATGATGCTCTTAGATACAATATAGTATCTATAACTTTTCTTAACTTTAGTTGCCATTTTTGTTGACTGTATTCAAAGAGATGTCAAGATTTCAGTTACGGCTTTGATGTGAGAAAGTATTCCCTAGGCCCAAGCAAGATTCCAGTGCCATCTCAGTGTGGGCTCTGAATTTCCTACTGTTTAAATTATTCATCCATTTCCCTCCCTCCCTCCCTCCCTCCCTCCCTCCCTCCCTCCCTCCCTCCACCAGAGCACTGTTCAGCTCAGGCTTTTGGCTGTACTGGGGATTGAATCTGGGACTTTGGAGCCTCAGGCATGAGAGTCTCTTCGTAGAACCATAGACCCTGCTGTCTACCCTGCTGCCTTTATTTTCAGTGTCAACTCATATAATCAGTGTTACTGATTTTGGAGTTGATTAATGATACTTATACTTAACAACAATAATCACTGAGGATTTACACTGTTCCAGGAACAGAACTAATCACTTCATATACCCTTTGTTGTTAAATCCTAACCACACTATGAAGCAGCTAGTTTATAAGTAGTGAAGCTTGAGAATTTCAGTAACTTGTCCAGGTGAGCTTGGGGTTGGCTAGCTTGACTTCAGAGTCAAGAATATGGATCTCCCCACAAAGTGCCGTTTTAACCCAAATATGATACACTTTAAAAAATACCCCTTGCAGCCAATAATTGACTACATAAAGGAACTGAGGCTGTTGGAAATACCGAATCCCCATGTACAGTTGGTGTTAACAAAAAGAGAGAGAAGAGCCCAACTCCATTGGCGTCCATCTCCTCAAGGAGATAACACACTGTGATGAAGCTGTCTGTCGGGGTCTGTTATCATGCAGACCTCACTAAGAGCATTGTCGTGACAGAGGAGGATTTGTGCCTATCCATACCAGACTTGAGTAAATTTTATCTAGTGAAGAGTTCCTGAGGCCAGGTGTCGGTGCCCCTGGTTGAGCGCCGCACAGTGCACAAGACCCAAGTTCAAACCCCCAGTCCCCACCTGCAGGGGGAAAGCTTTGCAAGTGGTGAAGCAGGGCTGCCGGTGTCTGTCTCTTTTGCTGTCTGTCTCCACCTTCCTCTCAATTTCTGGCTGTCTCTATCAAATAAAGATGATAAAAGATGTGTTCAGCTTGCAAACCATGCAAATCAAAATTTCGTGTTTTACTCAAGTCATCAAATAGATTGAATTGGACAGAAGTAAACAGAGGATCATGTATTTGACATTATTTTGCCTTTCTATATGTCTTTTTAATCTTACTTCTCTTTAGACTGATTATGTAGTAGGTAGGTTAATAATGTATAAACTATATAAAATTGAAATGTTTTATATCTATACTTAGAGGGTGTGTGTGTGTGTGTGCGCGTGCGCGTGCGTGTGTGTGTGTGTGCGTGTGTGTGTGTGTGCGCGTGTGTGTGTGTGAGTGTGTGAGTGTGTATTCTAAAGTACTTGTACCCATATACTGTCTTTCTTCCCTAATGTGGTATTAGGAAATGAATCTTTACAAATTGACTTACTTAAAGGTTGAAATTTGAGTTGGTCTATTGTGAACATTTAAAACTAAAAAACAGTGTTAAGGATGCCTTTTAATGAAACAGAATTTTTTTTTTTCTGCCAAATTAAAAAAAAAAATTTTCATACCCTAAACAGAACTAATTTTATTTTGAGGCAAAGGTTCTCTTTTTAGTAAATTTAGTAACTTGATAAGAGCTTCCATAGGAGTTAGAAATCCTAATGGGAGGCACTATTGGTAAGAGTTGTCTTCTATGATAGAATCACATGGACTTTGAAAGCTACAAGGCCTCTTGCATCTGTGTTGCTGACAAGGTGAACATGCAGAGGCCGGCCTCACTGTTGCGTCTCTGCTGTCGGGTGTCCCCACTCTCCCGCTGGAACTCTGGCCCCTCACTGTTGCGTCTCTGTAGTCAGGTGTCCCCACTCTCCCGCTGGAACTCTTCTAGTTGCAAGATAAGATCAAATTTATAAATAGGCATTCTGGACTATATTTTTAAATTCTATTTCATTATTTTTTTACATGCTTAATTGAAAGAGATTTAAAAGCTTGTTCTAAAATGTATATTCATTTATTATTATTTAGACTGACTAGGTTTTCCATTTATTTTTGTTGGTTTATTTTTCTTGTATTCCCACATTCACATTGAACATTGTTTTCCCATTCAGAGCACTTTATTTCCTATGACAAATTAAGCCTGTGAATACCTTTTTTAAGATCACTTAAAAGTAGTTACTAAGGGGCCGGGTGGTGGCGTACCTGGTAGAGCGCACATGTTACAGCACACAAGAACCCGGGTTCTTGGCCCTGGCCTCCATCTGCAGCGGGGGGAGACAAGCCTTGCGAGTGGTGAAGCGGGGCTGCGGGGACTGCAAGTGTCTCTCTGTCTCTCTCCCTCTCTGTCACCCCCTTCCCTCTCAATTTCTGACTGTCTCTATCCAATATATAAAGAAAAATTTTAAAAAATAAAAGAAGAAAAAAGAAAACAAACAAAAAGTGACTAACTATACTGGCTAATTGTGGTTCCAGATGATAATATATCTTCTGGGGATAAGTATCAACGACGTGTGAGGAATTTGCCAAGTACCGAGTGTCTGCCCCCGCCACCTGACATATGCCCATAGCAGACCGTTTCCCTTCTGTGCAGGCTTAACGTCTGCCACGGTGACATTGCTGTCCCTGGGACTTTAAAGCCAGTCCTGCCTGTGAAGATGAAGTAATGACCCTCTGGGGTGATCAGACGTCACTGTGCATTGCTGTGGCAGTAGTATTTTCGGCCCAGTAAGATAGGACCCCTGTCCAGTCCATTTTTCTCAGTTGGCCCTCTCAGTAGGAATCTGGAGCCATTCTGTGAAAGGGGTTCCTCACGTAGGATCTTTTCCCTCTCAAGTCCTGGTCCTTTTCCTGACAGGCACTACTTTTCTGTTGGGCCTTACATCAATCAAGAGAGATGTCAGATGTGTCCTGTGCTGTCGTTTTAGCCCTGTGACTGTTCCTTTGGAGAGGCCCAGTGAAGTTTGTGAGAAGTTTGTGTGCTTTCGGTAGGACTCCTTTCCTCGTGTATACTGTTTTCAGATCAAATATGTAAAAAACAGCAGTGTTTTGAAAAATGAGTAATGGGTACATGGAATGCAGTACATTCACTTTTAGAAACTTTGTCCATTTGTGATTTTTGTTGAATGACTCAAATTTGTGTGTGACATGTGAAATGTAAACACTTTTCTTTTTCTTTTTTTTTATTTCACAGTCCATGCTGTGACTCTGTTCCTGAATATCTTTGGCTGCCTGGCTTGGTTTTGCGTTGATCCTACAAGGGGGGTCGATTTTGGACTGAGTATCCTGTGGTTCGTGCTTTTTACTCCTTGCTCATTTGTCTGTTGGTACAGACCACTGTACGGAGCGTTCAGGTAACACGTGTGTACTTTAAAATGCTCTCCTTAAAGCCTGTGAAGTAAACGATTCATAGTACGCCTCAGATGGGAAACTGACACATCCTCATTAATTTGTATAGTTGTGTGGATGTTTTCCGAACAGAATATAGTAGTCCTGTGTATTCACTAGGTCTCTTAAGTAGTATAAAAAGCTCCTCCTTTTGCCTGCTTGAGAAAAAGATCAGACATGAAAATGGAGAAATGAGAAGTCTTAGGTCTTAACATTTGTAACGTCTATTTCATGTAAATAGGCTTGCTTTTAAGGGATTTTTTTTTCATTTCTCCTTTAAAGAAGTTATTAATAATGGCTACAGTCTAATTCTTAGGTCAACAGTGGTATAGAGTAAATATGTGTGTGATAATAATGTGAAACACTTTCACCTAGTGTATTTATTTTCTGTGTAAATTCAGTTTTTGGCAGTAACATTTAAAAACCATTTAGGGTGTAGTCTGAGTATATTTTGCATGATACATATCAATCACTGGTCAGGCTTGCCATTGCCTAGGGGTGTGTTCTACTCACTGTATGGACCAGAATTCTTTACGGGGAGCAGAAGGTGGGAGTTCTGGCTTCTGTCATTGCTTCTCCACTGGACATGGGTGCTGGCAGGTGGATCCACACCCCCAGCCTGTGTCTGTCTTTCCCTAGTGGGGCAGGGCTCTGGGGAGGGGAGGTTCCAGGACACATGGGTGAGGGCGTCTGCCCAGGGAAGCCAGGTTGGTGGAATAGTGCATCTTGGTGGCTGAAAAGCATTAAGGTAAAAAGCAGAACAAATTGTTTAATAATCAGGAACCTAAGAGTATGACAGCTGAGATTTGAGGCCTTCATGTTGGGAGAAGCTAGTAGGTCTATTTTAGCTAAATTCTGACGGGCCCATGACTTATTCAATTTGTGCCTGAGCAGGAGACCGTCACACTTTAATGGTGGCCCTTCTGGTCATTACCAGGCCACTCCATCATCCGGGGCCCTAGTCAGGGAATCCTGGGATTCCCACACAGACACGATGGACCTCTAACAGATCCCTCTCTCCACCATCACCGGTCATCTCCAACAGGAACAACATCATAAACCCTCTTGAGGGCCTCTCCAGGACCTTGTCCTCAATGTGGAACAACTGTGGTAGAAACCGCCCCTCTCTCTGAAGGGAGGCTGGTCAGCCTGCTCTGCCCCTCGAGGAAGACGGGTCCTGACATGAGAGCAGCCTAGAATGTCCCAGACTGACAGGGACTCAGAGACCACACAGGCTCCTGTGCTCAATGTGAAGAGAGGTCAGATCAGTGGGGCTTACAGCTAACAGTATTGATACACTTTTCCCATATTTGGGAGCTACTGGAGGAAGGGAAAGTGCCCTACCTTCCAGGACTGATCTTTCAGTGAGCCTCCGGACCATGAGCTCCACGGCTCTTCCTTCCCTCCAGGAGGCCGCACAGCATGATTAGAATGGAGCTGGGAAGTGTCCACGTGGAGCTGGGTACTTCTCTTCACTGAGTTTAGCTAGACCGTGACCAAACGCCAACAGCTTGACTGGTTTCTCCGAGCTAACCTCGTTAAGAAAGAAGTGTGGGGTATTTCCAACCACCCTCCTCCCCACTATTAGAAACAGGAGTGGATTTTCCATAGATACTCACTGTGAGAAGGAGGCTGGGCACAGGCGGAAGGCTTAGAGCTGCTCGGGGCCCTCCTGGTCAGGCCTCCTGGAGCTTCAGGCTCTCAGAATCTGCTCTGTGCTTCCAGCAGCTGCCGTCTAGGGCTGCTCACCTGGGCTCTGGGCCCGGCAGAGGCATCCACTGGCAGGGTTTTGGTTTGGTGAGGCTTGACTTGCTGTACATGCTGGGTTCTCCAGTTTGGGGTAGCAGTTTGCTGTGACTTCACTTAACACTTACACTGTGAAGAGTTGTTGATTTTTCAGTTTGGTCTCTTCTTCTTCTTCTTCTTCTTTCTTTTTTTTTGGTCAAGGTGGATTGTGGTACATTTAGGAATTTAAAAGCAAAAAGTGAGGTTAATACTGTCATTTAATATTTAATATTTAAATAAATATGGGTGATAATTGAATTTCAAACTTTAAGTCACATCCATTGATATTTAAAGCTTTTTTATTTAAACTATTTTTAATTTACTGATGTTTAATATTACTTTTTGTGTGAATAGAAAGGATAAAGGCACTGAGAAGAATAACATTTCCCTTTCTCTGTCTCCCCCCACCCCCTGTCCTTGTTTGTTTTTTGAAAAAGGAGTGACAGTTCATTCAGATTCTTTGTATTCTTCTTCGTTTATATTTGTCAATTTGCTGTGCACGTGCTCCAGGCTGCAGGATTTCATAACTGGGGCAACTGGTGAGTAGCTGATTATTCTAAGCTTTCTTTCATTTCTTCTAGCATCTTTGTGTAATTTTGACTTCTTGAAAGTAATTAACTGTGTGTGTGTGTGTGTGTGTGTGTGTGTGTGTGTGTGTGTGTGTGACAGTGGGATCATTCTCAGTATTGTGGAAGTATTTACTCAGTACAAGGGGCCTCAGGCAGACTGTCTGGACTCAGATTAGAAGGGAAGAGCAGTTTATTTTTCACTTAATACTCTCCACGGAAAACTCCTTGAATCAAACAGTGGAAAGGAGATGATACACATCTTGGTTGCCAAGAGCTCTGGATTTGTAGTGCAGGCACCAAGCCCCAGAAATAACCCTGTGACAGTAATAATAATAATAATGAAGATTGCATCTCTAAATTACCTCTCCCTCTCTTCTTTCTCTTGTACCTGATGTGCAGTTGGATTCTTAGAAGCTAAAGGCATTCGCAGGGCTGCTTGCTGTGCTGTGCTGCGTCATATAAACATGAGCAGGTCATGCTGAGTGAGATTTATAGTACGGCCCAACCGAACTAGATGGACTATCAGCCAGCTTGTAGCTCTGCACATCTTGATATGTGTATAGATTGATTATTTATGTATTTAGGGATTTTTTTTTTTTTTTTAGGAAATAGGCCTTTCATAATTTTAAATGTTTAGTCTCACTTTTGAGAGAAAGGAAATATTGAAAGTGTTTAAAAATACACCATCAGCAGTAGCTGTTTTCTTTATTCTTGTGAAAGTGAGTGACTTACTCTGCTCCTGCACAAACGTCAGTGTGACAGCACATAGAGCTGATGAACACAGGCAGCGCCTGCCCGCGAAGCACCAACAGGGTGGCGTGTCACTCAGACAAGACCCCGCGTCACCCGGAAGGCTTGACAAACACTGGACTGCTGAGATAGTTTGACTCGCATAGTTGGGAGAAATACTACAGAGAGGTCCAAGATAGTCTTCACCCAGCCTCTCGCTGCAGTAGCGTCTGGTGAAGCCACAGTCCTTTCTGACACCCCCCCCCCCCCCCCACACACACCCTGGCAACCAGTCATCTGCTAGTTTAAGGCTGGAGCGATAGGATACACAGTGTGGATACACAGTTAACTGTTTTCACTCCTCTTTGTTCTTTAGATTCTCACCCAGCTCCCTCAGTGCTTTATGCCTTTTGTTCCCTGGCGGCACTCACTGCCTAGTGCATGGGATCTGCCCACGTTGAAATAACCCTCACAAGTTAAGGAACCCTCAACCTGTTTCTCGTTTGGGGCTGTGAAAGAAGGCTGCAGAGGGCCAGGTGCTGGCGTGCCTGCTTGAACACCCTAACTGAGCGGGAGGAAGCTTCACAAGCGGTGAAGCAGGTCTGCAGAGGCCCATCTTTCCCTCCCTGGTCTCAATTTCTCCTTGTCTTGTAAAGAGAAAGAGAGAAAGAAAAAGAAAGAGAAAGAGAGGAAGAAAGAAAGAAAAAAAGAGACATGAGAAGGAAAAGGCCACTGGGGACAGTGGACTTGGAGGCCGGCACTGAGCTCCAGTAATACAATTGAAACCAAAGCTGCGGTCAACCTGTGTGCGCAAGTCTGTGTGAACATCACATTTTCATTTCTGTGTGATAAGGCCTTTTTTAAAGCATATTTTTATTGGATAAGTTGTATATGTCTATGTCCTCTTTCTTTCTCTGCCTGCCCGCCTGCCTGTCTGTCTCCCTCCCTCCCTCCCTCCCTCCCTTCCTTCTCCCCCTTTTCCTTATCACCAGGGTTTTCACTGGGGCTACGCCTGCATGATGAATCTACCTCTCCAAGCAGCCATTTCTCCCCTTTCTTTCTTCTTTCTTTTGATGGGACAGAGAGAAATTCAGAGAGAAAGGAGAGGTAGAAAGGGGAGAGAGGACGAGAAATACCTGCAGTCATGCACCATCGTAGCTTGTGACGCTGCTGCTTGCAGGTGAGGGCCGGGGACTTGAACCCAGTTCTTGTGCATTGTGACATGTGTGCTCAGTGGAGCGCACCACTACCTGGCCCCTAATTTTCTTTCTCCTCCTCCTCTCTCTCTCCTTCTCTCACTCCCTTCCTCTCTCCCCCCTCCTCATTTTGTCTTTAAAGAAATGGACAGAGTTGTAGTAAACTCTAACAAGAATGTGAGTGGTTTAACCTCCTTGCCTTCCAGGTAGTGCTGCATTCCTTTAAGATTTTATGTTAGCCATTCTGCAGTGTGTAGCCCGTTGTGACCGCACCTTGCTTTTCCCTCATGACGTGCACCTCACTCCAGATTCTTGCCCTCTTTGCATTCTCTTCGTGACGTGTCTTTTAGCTTCGTTGGATTAAATTTGTGTTGTGAATCTGGTCGCTCGTACTCAAAGCTGTGGAGCTCAAAATCTGGGTCTCGATTCAGACAGTGTCATTCATCAGCCTGCAACTTGGGCGCGTTACCAAGTATCTGTTTCACGCGTGCCAGTCGTTCCAGCATCTACTTTATGGGATTGTTAAAAAGTGCCGGGCATGCGCATTTTAAAAATGTGTATTAACTTATTTGCCCGATCATACTTCTCTGTGACTTCATAGTGGTTGGATCTCATCTCTTACTGGTCTTAACAAAAGCATCCCCGTTGGCATCATGATGATAATCATAGCAGCACTCTTCACGGCGTCGGCGGTCATCTCACTAGTCATGTTCAAAAAGGTGAGTAACGCGCGTGTCCGGCCATCTTTACAGTGAGCCCGAGGTTCAGGTTTTGTTTTCCCATTTTGCTCTGACTTCAGTGGAACCTTAAGTCGGCTATTTTGTTTCTCTCCTTACTCTGAAGACTCCTTTTTATCATTAAAATTTATGCAAATAAATATTGGGAAATTATCTTATTTTTTGACGTCACGTGAAAAGAATTTTTAAATCTGTTTGACTGAAGGCTGATCTATCTTTTGAATATGCTGAGCTGGCTAATAACTAGCAGGAAAGCCCGTGTAGTATTTTCATTGTATTTCTGATTTTCTGTGCTAAGAGTGCAAGGTGAAACTGATGCTAGGTCTCGACGTGAACTGTGCTTTTTTTTTTTTTTATTTTTTTAGTGACTGCCCGGTTAGCTTGCCTATCTTCCTGTAGACTCTCCATTGCTATTTTCATAGTCTCAAAGACTCATTTCATAGGGCAGGAGAGAAGTCAGTGTTGTCATAAAGTGATACCATATTTTGGATACGTACTTGATACTCTACATGTTTTCAAACATAGTCATAGCAACCCTGGGGATAGCACTTTTTTTTTTTTTAAAGATTTTATTTATTTATGAGAAAGAAAGGAGGAGAGAGAAAGAACCAGACATCACTCTGGCACATGTGCTGCCGGGGATTGAACTCAGGACCTCATGCTTGAGAGTCCAAAGCTTTACCACTGCACCACCTCCCGGACCACAACACTCATGTTTTAATATGATAAAGACCTTTTGGTAATTCTCACTTAAAAAAGGAAGTCATTAAATATTTCTTTAAAAATTTTTTATATCGGTGATTCAGTAATGGTGAACAAGATTGAAAGATCACAGGGGCACAGTTCCCACCACCAGAGTTCCCCGTCCCATCCCCTCCATTGGAAGCTTCCCTGTTTTTAATCCCTCTGGGAGCGTGGACCAAAACTCTTTATGGGGAACAGCAGGTGGGAGTTCTGGCTTCTGTCATTGCTGCTCCGCTGGACATGGGTGTTGGCAGGTCAGTCGATAATCCCCCGTTAAACATTTCTTACCTTCCTATTTTGTGGTCAGGTAACTTGAGAATTTTGCTGTCAGGTATTGTGAGTTCCAGGAATGTATAGAAATAGCCACACCAGCAGAGTGGACGGGCTGCTCATGGTAGAGTCGTCCTCTGTTTGCGCGTCGACTGTGGCTCTGTATGGGGCAGCAGAAGCAGCGCTGTGAACGAAGGAGCGGCCTAGGACTTCGGCGTAAGGTAGGAGAAGATGGCCCGAACCAAGCAGACTGCGCCCGTCCACGGGTGGAAAAGCGCTCCCCACCGCTGCAGGCCGGGGACCGTGGCGCCGCGAGAAATTCATCCATCGCTGTCGGAAGTCACGGAGCTACTGATCCGAAAGCTGCCCCTCCAGAGGCTGGGGAGGGAGGTCGCCCAGGATTTCCAGACCGACTGGAGCTTTCAGAGCGCTGTCACCCACCGGCGCGGCAGGAGGCTAGTAAAGCATCCCTGCTGGGTCTGTGTGCCCTCCACGCCGAGAGAGTCACCATCATGCCCAACAACTGAGCCAGTTGGCTCGCCGGATACCAGGGAGAGAGCATAAGCGAAGGCAGTTTTATGGTGTTTTGTAGTAAAGTCTGTAAAATACAAAAAGACAGACAGACAGACAGACAGGAAGGAAGGAAAGAAAGGGAGAACTAGCCATACCTTATAGAGAAGGAACACTTTCCAGTTTTTCTTTCTTTTCTATTTTTTAATATTTATTTATTTTCCCTTTTGTTGCCCTTGTTTTTCATTGTTGTAGTTATTGTTGTTGTTATTGATTGTTGGATAGGACAGAGAGAAATGGAGAGAGGTCAGGAAGACGGGGGGGGGGGGAGAGAAAGACAGACACCTGCAGACCTGCTTCACTGCCTGTGAAGTGACTCCCCTGCAGGTGGGGAGCCGGGGGCTCGAACCGGGATCCTTCTGCTGGTCCTTGCGCTTTGCACCATGTGTGCTTAACCCACTGCGCCACCGCCTGGCCCCTAGTTTCCATTTTTCAAGTATCTGCTGAGCCTGGGATTGAACTCTGGACCTCAGTTTGCAAGTCCAGCGCCTTAGCTACCACACCACCTCTCAGCTGGCAGCTGCTTTTTTTGTATGTGCTCCCTGCCTGTTAAATTGCCGAACTTAACCAGAATCTCATGATTTATCTGTGAAATAAGTGATTTAAATAATATTTTTTTTTATGATTTTACAAGTTAAAATAAAAGGAGATAATGTAAGCTAAAATGCAAGTTAGCCAGCTTTCAGATTTGGAATGACAAATGTTTTATTTTCTAGGACGAAAACTGAGACCCAGTGAAAACAACCCAATTTCCCTTCATTTTCCACGCTTAAAAACCAGCCAATAAAAAAATCTTTTGGTGTCTGTAACTACAGTGGACAGCCACCAGGGGTCAGGCTCTTCATAAAGCGGCGATGCCCTTTGAAAGTGTCTGTGCACCCTCTTGGTTAAGGGTCAGTTCCCTTTCTTTTCATTAGAGAGACAGATCTAGAGTTCTGCCTTATACTGGAGGATCATATGGCAACTCTGTCTAGTCTTCGGAGGAACCACTAAAGGATTTCCCCAGCAGCAACACATTCCTCTCTGCAGTGACAAGGCTTTCGAGTTTCTCCATGTTGCCATCAACATTTGCATTGTGTTTTCCTGATCATAACCATCCCAGTAGGTGTGAATGAGACAGCGTCACACTACACATCTCTGTAACATAAATACCTGTATGGACTCACTTGGTAACTTTCATAATAATGAGGACAATTCTGGCCCATTATTGTTTAATCTCTAGTAGATAAGGCAATAGCTTCTAGGACATAGGAGGTGCTGTGGTTTGTCTTATAAGGGGAATAAGAATGAGTAGAAATCAGCTGGCCCTAAAGCAACTAAAAAACATGTTAGGTAAAGGGAATATAGACAAGTCCTCTAAAATAAGTACAGTAAATCTACCCTAGAAGTCAGAGATGACCACAGCTGGGTGAGCCACAAGTAGTCTGAGTAGAAGGAGTCACTGTTTGAGGCCTGGAAAGATAAGTTTGGTCTCAAAAGTGTAGAAATAGACCCAAACCTGTGGGCAGTAATTTTACAGAAGTTTCTAAGAAATACATAATAGAAAAAAAAAATCGGCTCTGAAATCAAGCCTTTTGAAGCTCAAAAAAGAATGGAAAAAAGCTTACTAGCTTTTACATAAATTAAAATAATTTTGGTTTGGGTGGGATCTAATATTAGTGAAAGCATGGTTTCTGAAATTCATATTCTTTCTAGAAGCTAAAGTGGGAACATGTTTGGGTCACTCTGAGTGTCAGTGTTCTGTCACTGTTGTGTGTCATATGCCACCAAAGTCTGTGCAGAGATCCTCCTGAAGCTACATCAAAGAATTTTCTTCTAGAGTTGGGCTTGCCAAAGTATATTACATAAATAGATGCTCCTCCCTCTTTTTTTTTTTTTTTTTTTTTTTACTAGAGCACCGCTCAGCTGTGGATTATGGTGGTGCTGGGGATTGAACCTGGGACTTTGGAGCCTCAGACATGAGAGTCTCTTTGCATCACCATTTCTTCTTCTTCTAGCATTTGCCCTTCTTCCGTAGCCAGTCAACAGCGTCAGGTTGAGCCTGATGTAAAGTTTCGAGACCTCCTTTGAATCTGGAGAGGGGGCAGTCGTTGACTATGTGGGTCATAGTCTGTCTGTAGCCGTAATGCTCATAGATAGCGTACCCCTGCCCTTGTCTCTCTAGTTAATATATCATGGGCGTCACACTTCTGGAGATATTTAAATAAGAATGAATGTGAACTTCCGTTAGCATAACACATTCACATAATTTGTGTCCGAACGCTGAAATTATATAGAATAAGAGGTATTCATTTCAAGTTTTGTGGAAATCAAATAAGGTTTTAAATGGTGACCAGTCACTACCTAGGAAGTAGTGAGATAAGTAGGTAGATACCTAACGTAGTGTCTTTTCTGTGATATTCCTAGAATTGGATGTTTAGGTTAGTAGAATTCTCATAAATAGAAGAAGTATTTAAATATAGGTTTTTTTTGAACTGATATTTTATTCTGAGAAAGAAGTTATTTCACTTTTATTGGAGAAATATTTTACTCTACAGTTGTTGTTTCAGGGTTTTGTTTTTAATTTCTAAGTTCATTTTATTTAGTTTTTAAATTTTATTAGTGACTGAAATTAATTTACAATATTAAAAGATAATGAGAATAATTCTCCGCAGCTCCCATCGCCAGAGTTCTGTTTCCCATTCCTTCCTGTTTGCAGATATGGGTTAATATTATATATCCATATATATACACGTATGTATTTGCCATTTCTCATGGCCCTGCCTTCTCTGCCTTTCTAAAGTCACACTTACAACCATTACCTCTTCCATATGTTTTCCTTACTTTTTTCTTCTCTCTGGGTCCTGATAGAGTTGGTGTTCAGAGCCCTCTGGTCATCTTCCCCCATCATTTCTCCCCCTCTGGGAGTATGGACCAAAATTATTTTTGGGGAGCAGCAGGTGGGAGGTCTGGTTTCTGTCATTGCTTCTTAGCTGGACATGGACATTGCAGGTGGATCCACACCCCCAGCCTGTTTCTATCTTTCCCTAGTGGGCAGGGGAGGTTCTAGGACACATTGATGAGGTCGTCCACACAAGGAAGTCAGGATGTAATCATAGTAGCATCTGCAACTTGGTGGCTAAAAGGCCATAAGTAAGATTTAGAGCAGGACAAAATGATTAATTAACAGGAACATAAGGCAGGGATAGGACAGATGAGAATAGTGATCTCACGGTGGAAAGGAGAGGAAGTTTATTTTAGGTATGTTTCTAGGGGCCTATGACTTTGGTAGTTTTTGTTTGGGTTTGAAAGCTAACATGGAGGTGGACAAATACATTGTTGGGAAGATGGTGTCAGAGTTTACAGTAGTGCTAGAATGCTGGATTAGGGTAGAGAGTAGCTCCCAATCTTAAAGAAAAATCTGTGGATAAAATTAACTGTTAACCCCATTGATCTGACCCAGGGCCCATGTCTATTCTATTTAGTACAGGAGCCTGCGTGGCCTCCGAGTCCCTGTCAGTCTGAGCTCACAGTCCATGGTCACAGCTGGGACATTCTAGGCCGCTCTCATGTCAGGACCCATCTTCCTCAAGGGGCAGAGTAGGATGACCAGCCTCCCTTCAGAAAGTGGGGAGTCCCTATCATTGCTACTTTATTGATAGGAGATTGAACTAACATTTTATCTTAAAACTTTGTCCCAGATTGAATAAGGGTCATCAATTTTCAATAGATATTACTCATAAACATAGTGGAGAAAAGTTAAGATTTTTGAGGTGTTGATCCATGTTGTTTTAACTGGGGCTGGCTTCACGGGCGGGTAACAGAGATGACCAGAGACACACGGCTGAGCTGAGAATGCAGTTTAATCTTTATTCACGAGCGGGCAAACATGTGCTCTCCTGTCTTTCTCCTCCCGCGGCAGAGAGGGACTCAGGAAGTATGTAGGGTAGTGGGCGGGGAGAAGGGAGAAGCCTGCAAAAAGGCAAAGACTAAACCACAATCTCTCGGAGGCAAGGGGGTGAGACCAAACCAATGTGAAGCATAGCAACAGATCCATATAAATTAGCTGAAGCAGTGAGATAGAAAATTGCCCATTTTATATATATATATATATAAAAAAGAAAATTGACCATTATATATATATATATATAAAGGAAATTGACCATTTTATATGGATATAATGGATTTATTACAGCATTTTAGTGCTGTGGCTGGAAGGTGCAGTCTTTCACTCTAAGTGGGTCTCTGGATCTGCTGTTGGGAAATGTGTACTATTTCTCTTTTTTAAAAATATTTATTTATTTATTTTACCAGAGACCTTCTCAGCTCTGGCTTATGGTGGAGAGGGGTGGGCTTGAACCTGGGACTTTGGAGCCTCAGGCATGAGAGTCTGTGTGCAGAACTATTATGCTATCCCCGCCCTGAAATATGCCTGTTTCTACCTTTATTTTCCCTCTCTGATTGTGTGGCTGTGAGCTACATTTTAAGTAATCAGACTGTGAAACTCATTGATAGTATTAAAACACAATAAAAATACGAAAAACGGAAATAACAGCAAATTAGACCAAATGCTTATTATATGCCCACAGGTTGGGGTGGCAGTGGGTAGGGTAGGGAAGAGACAGACGAGGGAATTTACAAATCCACTGCATTGTGGCTGGGTCTGGTAAGTAAAGATTCGTTAGACATCTGTAATACATTTCATTTCCTGGAGTCCCGTCTTATGTACTCATCGCAAGATGCATTTCATCCAGAGAGGACTAATGATCTGCCTGTCTTTTTAGATGTACAATGATAGGTCTGTATCTCCACAGAGAATAGTTTGTCAGTATCTGAAAACTTGATAAACTTGTAAAGAGAATAAAAAGATCATTTCTGTATTTATAGTAGCACTATGGTACCAGGAAAAACACCGTCAGCACTTTGTTTTCTTCCTGAGCAGCTCATACTCTGACCCATGGTGAGATTTCATTGTTTCCAGTATTGTATCAGTGTTGTATTTTGGGGCATATACTTTGATATCTTAACTGGACAACTCTTTTCAGTTGTCTTTAGCTGATTATATGATTGCCCTAAGTATCTCCCCCCCCCTTTTTTTTTTTTACTTTGTTTTCCATGGATATTTTGATTTTATTAGGGCTGCACCAGCCGTCTCCAGGCCCTTGGCCTGTTCTTCTCTTGAGCTGTGTGTGAGTTACATCTCCACCTGTCTACCTAGAGTATAGGTATTTAATAAAAACTAGTAGAGCAAATGAATGTTTGAAACTTAACATATCATCTCCAATTGCAAATCAGGTCGTTGCCTTTCTTCTCTGTCTTCTTAAGATGACTTTCAAGTTTCAGTACTGACTTGAGAGTCTGAGTCATTCTACTGTCCCCGTTGCCATACTTCTTCCATGATTACCAGCTCCTACGGAGGTCTGAGGAAGGACTGACTGGAGGCCTCTTCTCCCCTCGCGCACTGCTTGGCTTGCATTACAGTCAGGCTTCTCATTGAGACCTAACCACAGTGCAGCGTAAATACAGATTCACTTTTCCACCGTTCCCTCCCTCTCCCTGAGTTTGTAGGCAAAAATAAATATTGGTTCTCATTTGCTTTATCATTCCCTTTCTCAAATTTATATAACATTAATCGTTTGGGCTTCATATAAAATGCACCTTCAAACAAAAGAAGTGTTTCTTTTGTAGAGCTCTTAGAAAGTGACCATATACAAAACTGTGACAAACTGGTAGCTGTATTATGTCAAAGGACATAGTGTTTTCTGTCCTTTGATTTGTAACAGGGTCATTCATGCACACGTAGCTATGGTCGGACCAGGGTGTGGTGGCTCATGTTCTTAATCTTAGGAATCCTGTCTACAATCTAGTGCTTTTTATAAGTCCCCTGAGTGATGTTGGAATGATGAAGTTAATCAAACAACTGCTGACAACAAAGGCATATAGAGCTTGCACTGAGCCTTTTCCCATCCCTTGTGTCCCTGTAGGTACACGGACTATATCGCACAACAGGTGCCAGTTTTGAGAAGGCCCAGCAGGAGTTTGCCACAGGCGTGATGTCCAACAAGACTGTGCAGACGGCAGCGGCGAACGCAGCTTCCACTGCGGCCACCAGTGCGGCTCAGAACGCTTTTAAGGGAAACCAGATTTAGAGAGTCTTCCGACAATACGCTGGCGCCTTCTGACTGTACTTTTATCTCCAGTTACTGTATTCCACGAATATTTTTATGTTCAGAACACACCGTACACATAGCATGTATAGTTCCTACTCACTTGTGCATGGGCTAGAACCGGAAAAACTTCCTTGTCTGATTATTTACCTAAAACTTTCTTAATATTTCAGTGCCCCTTGTAGACAAAAAAATTACACATTCAATAAATATTCCCCATATTTCTGGGGGATGAATGCTCAGCAGACCTGTTTTCAGTGGTGAGACACCGATAGTAAGTAGTAACATGGTACATCCGATTAAAAACGCTTCTTGTACTAGCGGCAGCATCCTCTCAACACCCGCACACTGAGACCACACAGAGGAGCAATGAACACATGCTGCCTTCTTCTCCCTTCTTACATTGGGAGAAACAGGCCACCCGAGAGAGGCTTACAGGATTCGGTTTGCTTCGTAGCAGTTCAGTCATCGACAAAGAAGAGCCCGTGTGCATTTCATACTAGATAATGTCATTTTTATCTTTTTATTTTTATTTTAGAGTAGCTGCTATTTTGATATCAGACTCTGATCCTGCATGGGTACCACATTTCTCAGATCAAAAATAGGATTTTGGGTTCTGCACTGCTCAGAGTTGTAGCATTGGGACATTCCTACCACCTAGAAATGGTTTTCTGTAGTAGCTTATTTTAAATTAAAAAAAAAAATTGTCCGTAGTATGAACATGTAATATATAACATGCAGTGCATTATCCAAAAGAAAAAGGTAGTTGATGGAATAGAATGTAGTGATAATACTTTTTTTTTTTAATTTTCAGTATTCATGTCACAGTAAAATACTACTGTATAGAAACTTTGGTATATTCTTGTGGCTACCCTTTTTAATTGAGCTGAGATTGTGTTTGGTAGCTCTTTTTTTGGGGGGGGGCTGTGTGTGTGTACTTTTTAACAGAGGTATTAAAGTCTAGTCTAACTGTCCAAAAAGAACATACAGTATTTAAAGGATTTTTTTTTTTTCAGCCTCTCATCCTCAGTGTCATTAAAAATAAAAAAAAGACCTTGGCATCTCACATTTATGTAAGTCTCTAATGGACTTTAGTCATTCAGTTTCTGAGATAGACTGGAATATATATCAAACATTTTGTGCAATAGAAAAATCAAACATTTAACTTGCACCAAGTAAGAAAATGAAATACATAATTATTCTTATGATCACATTAAAATTTAATGCTCAGTTTATTCAAATTTAAAACTTTGAATCAATTTTAATACAACTAAGCCAGCCAAAAACATTTGTAAAGTTACGTTACTACTGTGTTCTGAAAGTCAGTTAATTTAAGCTTGCAGAATAGTAGTGACTTATGCAGCTTGATTTTAAGTATGGGTAACTTTTGGATCACATTATTTGAAAATGCAAATCCCTTAGAAATCAGGTGTACATAATTGGCCGAGTCATTTTAATTTTTCTCATGTGGGTGTGGAATGGTGAGTTCTCATAACTTATAAAAAATGCTTTGTGTGAGGTTAGTAATGAGGGTCCATCCAAATAATGTTTACATTTGATTTATTTGGAATTTATTTAATTATAAACTTGGAAGATAACTCCTTTTATCCTAGAGAAAATAGGGTTCAAATTATGAATTCAAACTTTTAATATTTCTGATCACTAATACTCATCTCTGCCTACTTCTCAACCCAGCTAAGCCAGCTCAGGGTTTTCAGTTTATAACCTTGTTGAATATCACATTCTGTGGTCTGGGAGGTAGCGCCGTGGATAAAACTTTGGACTCTCAAGCATGAGGTCCTGAGTTTAATCCCTGGCAACACATGGCACCAGAGTGATGTCTGGTTCTTTCTCTCTCTCCTATCATTTCTCATGAATAAATAAAATCTTTAAAAAAAAAAAAAAGAAAATACATTCTATCAGAATGCTTCACTGAATCTGAATTTTACAAATACTCAAAATATCAATCACAGAACACAACAAGAACTCTTACATTTGCTATCTCAAGTCTATTTTGGCATTCTTTACACAACAAGTAAAGATATTATCAGAGTGACTTAATAATGAAGACTCTTCAGAATAAGAATTCCTTAGTAGCATTGTTAAACAGCAAAGAGTAATTTCCACCAGTGATGCTTTTTTTGTATGTGGGTGGGGAAAACGTTTTAAGATTCAACTTTCTAGCATAATACAAACTTATGAGAGAAAACTGCATTAAAAAAGTATGCGTTAAAATAACAGCGGTGTTTACCAGTTTTATCAGCTATAGGAGTCTGTATAACTCCTTACACTCTCTTTTCTTTTAGCAGTGATCAGTAAGGAACGTTTTCACTCGGCAAGAGATCAGCATTTTCTGGTGTTCTTGACAATGCTAAGAATTCCCAGCATCACAGTTGTGGGGTGGCTTTTCACGTTGTAACACCCACGTCATATTTTAGTTTGCAATATCTAATTGTAGGTATTTTATCTCAAACTAAAGTTTGAACACTGGAAATCATCGCTTCGTGATGTATGATTTGGAGCTTGGATTATTTATGTAGAGAAACTTGTCTATTTTGTCAGCAGCATTATGCTGTCATCCTGGTGACTGTCTGGGTTCTCTGTTAACGCCTTTCATCTGTCTTCCTGATGTTGCATGTTTTCAGTGGTTTGGAAGTTTTGTATATTTATTGTATTAACATGGACTGTCATAAAATAAAAGGCTGTTTACTGGATGCTTGCCTGTATAATTTTATATACTATAAGAGCATGTCAGAGACAGAACTTATGCCGAGGACTTCACGTATACAGAAATTCCACACTTGACTTAAAAATATAGTCTGTAGCAGGTTTATGATGTGGTACTAAGTGAAATCAATATAAAAGTGTAAAAAAAATTTCCAGTAACATTAGGGGACGGTTTTTCTTGTTGCATTAGGTCCTTAAAGGTAATGAAACATAAGATTGACTCGTTTTCAATATTTTGGCCACTTTAAACCCCCAAACACAGGTTAAATAGAGGTTAGTCAGACTCAAGATGTGAACTTAACTCTGTGGTTCAGGTTATTCCTCTGGGTCAAAGTGGCTGCTTCTGCACAGTAATTAATGACTTGACTGAACTTCTGTTTTGTGTATTGTTAGAATTTTCACTTGCTTATCTGAATATTTAAAAAACTTAACCAAAAATGATGTTCATGCTAACTCTTACTTTGAGAAATACATGTTTAAGTGGAATAGGATCGTGAATTTTCTGAATGTTATCTAAAATTGAATTTGGATTTTTATTGGGTACATTTTCATCCTGTAAATCACTGGAGATGGAACGTATTGCTTGCATTTCAGAGAGAATCTACACTGTTTTCTGTCGGCCAGGCTTCAGTGTTACCACTACATTTTTTCCTGAAAATGTCACATCAGATTGTAACGTTGTATCTTTATCTTTACTAGTAAGATCCAGGTTTAGATTGTTTGCGTACAGTTGGTCACATTCCTTGTGCATATTTCCATGTGCTGTATATGGTTAGGACTTCTGTGCCTGTCACAGCATTTCACTGAATCTCCTTCCAGTTTTTCCTAAAGAAAAATGTCTAGAGGAATTTGATTCTAGGTAAGACCTTTAGAGATGCAGGTGACTACTTAGGATAGTTACAAACCTCAGCGATCGTCTTCAAGCACAGGAGCATACATTTAGAGAAGCGTAAACTATTTTATGACGTTAGAGTTGTTGTAAAACTTGTACATTAAAGTGAAAATTTTGTTACCTCAACTATTTTTTTGTTTTGTTTTCCACCAGGTCTTTGCTGAGACTGTATGTCTACATGCCTCCACCGTTCTCGGTGGGCTTCCTTCCTCCTCTTCCACGTTAGAGGGCGAGTGAAGCAGGGCAGTCACCACACTGACCCACCCCTCGTGAAGCGTGCGGCTTGGTGCTCTCTCGTGGTGGCCAGGGAGCCCATCCCTGCTCCTTGTGCGTAGGACAGTATGCACTCAGTTGGGCAAGCTATCTCCCAACCCTCATCTCTATTTATTTTTAAAGATTCTGGGAAAATAAGGGAAGATTCTCCTTGAGTATAGATTTCATATTTCTAATTCAACTTTTTGGTTTCAGTAAAAAGAAACCTTCAACCCATGGAACTTTCACGAGCACTATGGATGCTTTCCAGTATCAAAATGCAAAACCTCCATTTGCAATAAGTGTTAGACTTCATGTTTCTCCATTTAAAAAAAATTTTTTTAAAAATTTTTTTGGGTAGAGATAGAAATTGAGGGAGTGGAGTAGATAGAAAGGGAAGAGTAAGAGAGTCACCTGAAGCCCAGCTCTGTCACTTATGAAGCTTCTCTCCGTCTCCTGCAGGTGGAGAATGGGGCCTTGAACTCAGGCCCCTGATGTGGCAATGAGTACTTAGCTGCCTCTGCTACCACCGAGCCCCATTTCTCCGAATCTTAATTTAACTTTTCGCTCAGACCTTTCTGGGCTTGCCGTGAATTACGGTATAAGTAGAACTCTTGACCAGCAAAATCCATTTTGTCTTGTCTCTACCTCAGCGACAGGAAGTAGCCTCTCCCTTGTATTTCATCTCACGTGCTTGTCTAAGGCTATCCTGGATACCACCTTCTGTTTATGGAAACAGTTCTCCTTTGTAGAACCGTATCCAGATGTGAGTCCTTGAGCTTTGCCAGCATACATGTAATCTTAGGGTCCCTTTAATGTTCCGTGGTCATTGACTTTTCAGGATAAATCATGGTTGTGAGTAGTTACTATAGTTCACAATCTGTAGTTCTCTTCAGATATTTGGGGACAAGGGGAAGACTGCTGTCTTTTATGTAGTCATCTGACTCTTCCAAGACTCTGGTCTCCCACATAAGACCTCATTGGATATTCACATTTCTAAAAAAAAAAAAAAAAAAAAACTTTTTTCTTTTCCCCTTTGGGATGAAAGTAATGTAAACTTATAATTGAGAAATGGGAAAAATGCTAAAGAGAAGATCAAAATGATTTTAAAGTCTTGTCTTCTTATCAGTTCTGATGCTATCTTGTATTCCATTCTTTTTCTGTGTGAGGTAACAAAGGACATAGAAGAGGCCAGCACATATATTTTAAAATCCTGGTTTTCTCTCACTTAACATGGTTGTAATGGCCCAATCATGCAGTTTTTTGTTTTTTTTTAAGCCAGCGTTTCTGAGGGCAGGAGACAGCTCATCTGTGGAGTGCGCTGTACACCATGGCCTACATTCAGCCCCTGCCACTACAAAGGGGCGCCTAGTAGGTGAGCTGTACTGTGGTGGAGTGGTGCTGGGGAGTCTCTCCTTTCCTTGACTCTGTTTCTCACTCTTTCTATAAAAAAAGGGAAAGTCCACTGGGAGTGGTGGAATCATACAGCATGGAGCCTTGCAAACAGCCCTGTAACGGAAGCCAGCTTTTTTTTTTTATTATTATTTTTATTTATAAAAAGGAAACTATGACAAAAGCCATAGGCTAAGAGGGGTACAGCTCCACACAATTCCCACCACCAGAACTCCGTATCCCAGAAAAGCTTTCCTGTTCTTTATCCCTCTGGGAGCATGGATCCAGGGTCATTGTGGGATGCAGAAGGTGGAAGGTCTGGCTTCTGTCATTGCTTCCCCGCTTCTTCTTCTAGCGTTTGCCCTTCTTCCGTAGCCAGTCAACAGCGTCAGGTTGAGCCTGATGTCAAGTTTCGAGACCTCCTTTGAATCTGGAGAGGTGGCAGTCGCTGACTATGTGGGTCATAGTCTGTCTGGAGCCGCAGGGGCAGTTCGGGTCGTCTCTGGCTCCCCAGCGATGGAACATAGCGGCGCACCGGCCATGGCCTGTTCGATAGCAATGGAGGAGGGCCCAGTCATAACGTGCTAGGTCAAAGCCGGGTTGACGCTCGCAGGGGTCTGTGATGAGGTGTTTGTTCTTGACCTCAGCTGACTGCCAACTCTGTTTCCAAGAGTCTGGAACAGAGAAGGTCAGTGTAGGCGTAGGGGACCAGATTGGGTGACGAGACGTCAAGCGTTGGACAGGGTGGGCGAAGATATCCGTGTATATTGGCTTCCCCGCTGAACATGGGCGTTGTGTTGACAGGTCGATCCATACTCCCAGCCTCTTTCTCTCCTTCCCTAGTCGGGTGGGGTTCTGTGGAATCGGAGCTCCAGGACGCCTTGCTGGGGTCATCTGCCCAGCAGAGTCTGGTTGAAGCCAACTGTTTCATGTACTAATTCAACACACATTTCAAAGAAGCGTGTATCTGCAAAATAGAAAGTTGCTCATAAGTGTACCCTATAAATCACCATTATTAAATTCGGTTTGTAGTCACTAATTTTTCTAGGAAGACTTTTCTCCCTAAAACTAAAACGACACTAAGATTACTCACCACGCCCTTATAGTGGATCCTGCAGGGATGTCTGTCTGGCGCACACAGGCCCTGCTTCTTTGGGGCCCTAAAGACCACAGTAGCCCCAGCGGCCTGCTAAGTGTCTTGACTCATGTTAGGCTTACGAAGCTTTTATTCTGAGGTAGGCATGTGCAGAGCTGTACCATTTCAGAACTGGAACATACTGGATGCTTAGCACACCATGGCAGGCAGGCAGGCAGGCAGGCAGGCACTTTCTCTGCCTTGAGTTCGGTCACCAAGAGCGCAGAGAGAATGAAAGTGAGTGTGCAAAGAGAAGCAGGTTAAAAAACTTAGATGCTTTCTTAGTAGCTATTTACTTCTTTCAGGACATACCTGCTCCCCTATATTTCATCTCATTTCTCCAATATTCTTTTTTTTTTTTTTTAGTTACAATATTAATCTCCTTTCTCTTGGAGCTGCCAGGAGTTGGCTTCCTGTCAACTTCAACTAGATAATTTTAAGTTAAACACTGCGGTTTGTAACTCTTTTTTTTTTTCTGCTATGCGATGTTACACTTTTAATATTTGTGACTGTTTCTGTAACATCTAGTGACTGTATATTTTACATGCACATATCATAAATTGTTTTTCTGTGTCTTGCTCCTTTAGGCTATGGTTTTCAGCGTTCTAATACACAGTTACTAGATTTTGGGATCTGACTTGTGCTCTTTTTATGGCATAGGGGGAAGAAGCTCCGACTGTCATTTGCATTATCAGGTATTGGAATCCATAATCTCACGCACGGAGTTCAATACGGCATCCACTGCTGCTCTGCTGGATCAGACAGGAAATGTAGATCTCAAACGCCTTTAATGTACACTGCCAAACTGCTTTCCAGAAAATTCTCTCCTTCAGTAGTACAGGAACTTTTAAACCACAGTCTACCAACACTGAATTCCTTTTCTTTTAAAATATTAGTGATTTGCCAAGTTATACTAGGGGTATATAACTGCACACCCCCCCACCACCAGAGCTCTGTGCCCATGTCCCGGCCCAGCAGAAACTGCCGTGGCTCTAATCGTACGGAATGTTGCACAGATTTGCGTGTTGTCCTTGCTCAGGGGCCGTGCTTAGTATATGTGCTGCTGAACTGAGCACAGAAACTTACTGAAGTGCTTGCTCCCTATTGGTTTTGACACATCATCTGTAGGTCCGTTTTCTGAACATTTTATTCCATATATGTGGTGGACTTTAAAAAATTTTTTAAAGTATTTTTTTAAAAAAATTTATTTTCATTATATTTATTCCCTTTTGTTGCCCTTGTTGTTTTATTGTTGTAGTGATTATTATTGATGTTGGATTATTATTATTGGTGTTGGATAGGACAGAGAGAAATGGAGAGAGGAGGGGAAGATGGAGAGGGGAAGAGAAAGACAGACACCTGCAGACCTGCTTCACCGCCTGTGAAGCAGGTGGGGAGCCGGGAGCTCGAACTGGGATCCTTAGGCCCGTCCTTGTGCTTTGCGCCACGTGCGCTTAACCCGCTGCACTACCTCCTGACACCCTAAAAATTTTTTAAAAAATTATCTTTATTTCTTGGATAGAAACAGCCATAAATCAAGAGGGAAAGGGGTGATAAAGAGGGAGAGAGATAAGAGAGGCACCTGCAGCCCTGCTTCACCAGTCACAAAGTGTTCCCCCTGCGGGGGGTGGGGGGACCTGGGGCTCGAACCTGTGTATTTGTGCATATAGTAACATGTTCTCAATCAGGTGTGCCACCAACTGATCCTAGTGGTGGTCTTTAAAAGAAAATGTTTTGTTTTGTTTATTTGAGGGGGAAGAGAGAACCAGAGCATCACTCTGGCACGTGTAGTGTTGGGGTCCAAACATAGGACTCATGTCTGACAGTCTCACACCCTACCCAGTGCACTGCCTCCGGGGTCACCAGAGGGCGGGCTTGTCCAACACTACACGTTTCAATTTTGCTAAATTGGAAAGTGTGTGTCCTTTATCCACACACTTTTTACTTCCTACAAACACTAAGCTAATACAGTTAGCTTACAGTCTGAACAGACTAGATAAAAAAATGGTTGTTAGTCCACTGGAACTTACTTAGATAAAAAATTACATTCATTTTTAAAAATTCTTTTTACAGTTGACTTTAAATGATATTCATCTGTAGAAACAGGATTCGCTCGTTTTTACCTACCAAGAACTTAGCTACATGATAGAAACTACATGCTAAGTGTTTTACATACATCGCTGAATCCTCATACCAATCCTTTAATTCAATTTCTTTATTTTAAATATGTAATTTCTATTCCCCGCCCCCCTTTTTTACCAGAGTGCTTCTCAGCTGTGGCTTATGGTGGTGTGGGGGGATTGAACCTGGGACTTTGGAGCTTCAGACATGAGGGTCTTTGGATAACAATTACACTGTCTCCCCAGCCTTATTTCCCCCATTTTTGCAGTGAATGGTGTTGAAGTAGCTAAGGTCAGTTTGGCCTTTGCCAATTTTGGGCCTGTGTTTGCCACGGTGCTCCCTCCTCCAGTTTTCTGTTTACTTTCCGTCTTAATACATCCGTCCGTCAGAGATGATGGACACGAGGAGAAAAACATCAACACCAAGAAAGAAGTTACAACCTGTATTTCTGAAGTCTCCAGTTCACGGCCCAGCTACACATGGGGGTAAGTGCCTGTTGCCTGTTCTATGGTGGGAGCTAATAGCATTTGTGGGATGGTTTGGAAAAACTGGGCCTGAGGATAGTCTTTACTTACTAGGTTAAATGAGGCCTCTTTTATATACATAGTAGCTGCTTCCCTGGGGTGGTAACTTAAAAAAAATTTTTTTTTTTTTCTTTTTCTACCAGAGCACTGCTCACCTCTGGTTTATAGTGTTGCTGGGGATTGAACCTGGGACCTTGAAGCCTCAGCCGTGAGAGTCTCTTTGCATGACCATCATGCTAGCTACCCCCACCCAGAACTTTTTTATACTAAGAAAACAAAACTATCACTGCTCGGAACCTAATTAACTTTTAGTGTCCGTTCAGCTTGGAATAAAACGGGACATGATATCACCTTCAAAAATATGAAAGAGGACTTAGTTTTTCTTTAAAAGGGAAGAAAGAGAAGTGATTTTTTTTTTCTTGGTCCGCTGTGTTTTTTCTGCTATGATTTTTCTTGGTTAACAGTTATACATTTTTGGGGGCCAGGAAGTGGCGCACCTGGTTAAGTGCACACACTACAGTGCACAAGGACCTGGGTTCAAGCCCCTGGTCCCCATCTGCAGGAGGGAAGCTTTACAAGTGGTCAAGTAGGGCTGCAGGTTTCTGTCTCTCCTCTCAATTACTCTCTGTCTCTATCCAATAATAAATAAATAAAAATTAAAAAAAAATACAACAGTTACACATTTTCGTAAGGGCTTCCTTCCTTACAGAAGCCGGTCCTTGCGCTGTGCGCCACATGCGCTTAACCCGCTGGGCTACTGCCCTTAGGGCTTCCTGTGGAGAGACAGGTTGGCATTTGCCAGGAGTCTGTGTAGGTCCTCTCCCCCTGTACACTGTAGGGAACAGTTGGAGAATGCAAAGTGGGTGGTAGTTACACTTGGAGTTGAGCCTTGATTTTGGCTACCTAGCAGCTTCGTAACCTGGTGCACCTAGTCCTCTCCTGTAGTATCTAGTTACAGTTTGTAGTCGTAGGGTTTTGATGAAGGAATGCGTTAGAGAAAGTGTGCAGCATCGTGCCAGCAGACAGGCACCATAATCACACAGTTTATTGACTCCCGAATCTGATCTTCTCGCCATGTTTACTTATACTCCACACAAGACTTCTCCTTGCTGCCTTCACTGACTCTGTCCCGCTTGAGTTCCTGACCCTGTCAATAATTCTTACCACCCAGTGCTCACCAAATACTCTCAAGGTAGCCTGGAAACTCCCCACTTCCTGACGTCTCTGAATCCATCCTGTCTGCTTTCACCGCTGTCCATTTCTCTTCGTCTTGAGAGGAGATTGGGGTGCTTTCCACTGCACAGAAGCAGCTGGTGTGGGTGCTTATCTGCAGGCGTTTTCTTCAGTCTATCTGGCTGTAGAAAGCTGGGGAGATGCAAATATCTAGCTTACTTGATTCTTTTTTTTTTCTTTTTTCTCTTTCCCGTGTGGTTTTCTTGCTTCCGCTTATTTATTTATGTTTTTATCTACATCCTGTCTACCTAAACAAAGTGAGTAGTTTTGACCTGAAAGACTAATCTTACCAACTTCTCCAGGGTAAGGAGGAAACTGCAAGGGAGAAGATAGTCGGGTAGAAGTGGAGTGGCCCCAGCCAGATGACTAAGCAGCTGACAGAGGCTGTGCTTCTGGCTGCTCCGAGAGCAGGGTAAGAGTTTGCTTTGGTGCCCCTTAAACTTCTGTATTTAAGAGTTGAAGAAGGCGCTGAACTATCAGAAATGACTAAAGTGATCGACTCAAAGGTTACGGCCAAGTGTCGAGACTGATTTCGTGCTAAGCAGACTTAAGAGAAAATTGAGAGTTAATTAAATGGAATGTGTTCAGGAAAGTTGACCCAGTAATAAAATTGGTAAGTCAAAACTAAGGATGAAGTGGAAGAGCACAGTTTAGTGTACAGCCAACTCTGCGGCCGGGATCCTTTGGATCAGTATTTGAGAAAGATGTACTAGCAGCCGTAAAAAGCAATTCAAAGAATTACTTAGTTCTTTTTTTTTTTTCTTAAGATTTTTTAAAGGATTTTATTTATTTATTGATGAGAAAGATAGGAGAGAGAGAGAGAACCAGACATCACTTTGGTACATGTGCTGCCAGGACTTGAACTCAGGACCTCATGCTTGAGACTGTCAAATGCTTTATCCACTGCGCCACCTCTCCTGGACCACACAAAAATTATTTAGTTCTAATTTGTAATTTTTTTTCTATAGTGATTTAGATCTCATCAGCTGTAAATTTTGTCCCTGCTAGAAACTTGGCAGGTGCTAGGTATGTTCAACAGCCAAAGCATGAAGATAATTTTTTTTTTGCTATAATGTACTTTTGATCAGGAGAACCTCCCCCTCCCCAGCCCCTCACCATATCAGGTTGGTGCTTCAAGAGGTATGAGGAGTTGAATAAGAGTCTCTGAAAAGGCTAGTTACTGTTTGGGGGCTTATAAATTAGGATTTTGCTTCTAGATGAAGCTTTTATGAATAAGATTACCCTCAGTGAATTTGGATGTGAGATTATTTCATATGATTGACTTTCAGTGCTGGTATTTCTGTGGGAAATACCACAGAATGAATGAATGTGTTCATTTTTTTTTTTTTTTCTGTTTGTAAAGATCTGTTACTGTGAAGCAGTGTCCTACTTTAAGATCAGGATCTACGCATAGTGTTTGAACAGTTTTCCTTCCTAAGCTACAACTGTGTTTCTTCAAGAAAGAAATAGAAGTGAGAGTTAACTTAAGGTAGGGAACTACAGCACTAGTGAATGTGGTGGTTTGAAATGCCTTCAGAGTTATTGCTAGGGCTCGGTGCCTGCATTACGGACCCACTGCTCCAGGAGGCTATTTTTTTTTTTTTAAAAATTTATTTATTCCTTTTTGTTTTATTGTTGTAGTTATTAATGTCATTGTTGGATAGGACAGAAAAATGGAGAGAGGAGGGGAAGACAGAGAGGAGGAGAGAAAGATAGACACCTGCAGGTCTATCTTCACCGCCTGTGAAGCGACTCCCCTGCAGGTGGGGAGCTGGGCGCTCAAACCAGGATCCTTACGCCGGTCTTTGTGCTTTGCGCCACCTGCGCTTAACCTGCTGCTCTACCGCCTGACTCCCTTTTTAAAATTTTTTTATTGGATATGACAGAGAGGAAGGGGGAGGGCGAGGGAAAGACAGACACCTGAAGCACTGCTTCCCCACTTAGGAAGCTTTCCTCCTACAAGTGGGGAGCTGATCCTTGCACATTGTACAATGTGCACCACTGCCCGCCCCCCCCCAATACTGTTTTCTTGTCATTTGTATTGTATATACATGCTTAAGACAAAATCTGACTGGCAGTTATTTTCTTGATCTAATGTAGATTTTATCAAAAACCAATATATCCAGACAGATCAGAATGAGTTTGCAAAATCTGGTTTAATTCAGATCTGGGGCTGGGGAGGAGCATGTTGTGAAAATCACTCACACACACACACACACACACACACACACACACACACACACACACACACACACGAACCTAGTCAGCCTATTAGTTTACAATATACAAACTTGAAGGCTCCAACAGAGTCCATCAGGGTAAATACAAGTTTCTATTTGGCTCAGGTGACTGTTGAATGTCAAGTGGAACTGAATTCCTCCAAAGCACCTAAGGACACTGCCAGCCTTGGAAGGAGTCTCACCAGTCTCGGCAGAAATCCCGGTCTTGACTTAACTCTTTTAGCCCTTGGCAGCCATTGCTGCACAAGCACAAATACAGGCTGGGGACTTCCAGGGGCCACATTATTGCACAGAGAGGTCTGTTCTGAGTCAGACTCTGATGGCTAAGCAGGTGTGACACCAGCCCTTAAACAGCGGTCTGACGTTACCATGGCCCGTGAAGGCATGTCAAGAAGTAGCTCCTTAGTGGTCATGTACCAAGTACAAATCGTCACACTGCAAAGCAAAGGGAGAGTGGCAGCTTCGCATTTCACGTGAAAGACTCGCAGTAACTGGGCCTGGCTTGCTGGCTACAGCTTTTGCACAAACCTAGTGATGAACTCAGACCCAGGAAAAAGTGATTTCATACCAGTCTTTTCTTCACATCAGTTTGTGTAGCAGTCGACTCGTTATGGGTTAATGACTAGGCCCATGATGGCAAAACTGTCTCTCCTTTGCCAAAACAGAAACATTCTGTCCTGACTCCTGTCCAGTTTCAAAAAAGAAAAGAAAAGAAAACACATACTCCTTTGTTATTGCACATCTTCCACACAGACTTGTGTATGTAGAATATACATAATTTTTTTCAAACGCGCTACACATTAAAAAGACTACGGCACTTTGCAGAACACATGATTAACAGATCATTACACCACAGACGTCTGAAAACAGTAATGTTGAGTTAGCACACAGGTTTAAATAATCCATGGCAAGTGTTTCTGTCTCAGAGTCCATTGAGAAGTCCAGCCCACTAAGAAACTTGAAAAATGCAGGGAAGTGTGTGTTCTGGTGGTAATGATGTGCCCGGTCTATTCAGTTTTCAGACAGAGGCAGTTAGGTGGCTGATAAACATCTGTTGGCTGAACCGGTCTGGGCCAGCAGTCAGATTGCTGCGAAACAGCTGTGCATTTTCGAATCGCAATTGTATGGTTTTTGGATGGCTCACCACCCCAACCGATGAATTTAAGGATTATAGGCACAAGATTGTCCTACTCTGTCTAGGCAGTTTTAAGTGGTTTGAGGTTCTTTTTCAATTTTTTTTTTGGTTCTTTTTTTTTATTTTTGCTATTTTCATGTGCTGCTTTAGTACTTTTCAGGTCGCTGCAGAGCGAACACTGCTAAGTGGTGTTCTGGCTGGGACGTCCTTTTTCACTTGTGACAGTGGTCAGGTTGATGATCTAAGGGGGACACAGGGACTCTAGCCAAACCTGCGTGAGGATGAAAAGTGAGCAAGTGGATTCTTGACCTTGTACAGGAAAAAAAAAAAAAAAAAAAAAGAATCTTCCCATGTGATTTGCTACCGAGATTTATGGTAGCATTAGAACTTGGTTAAACTGTGTTGACACACACTTGGCAACAAGAGCCCACCCAGTGCCACTGTTTCTGTGTGGTATCAGAGAGAGGGCTGATGTGCCCCAACTTTGTTGATACCCGTTTACCCCTTCCTTGCCTTAAAAAAAAAGTCATAGGCTTTCCAAATCACTCTTCATTGTGGGTAAAGAATCGTGAGTTCCCTAGGATCTGGCTCTACACCCTTAGCTTTCCTGAGCCTTCACTCCTGTGCTGATAAGGTGGCTTCTGGTGTAGGCCAAAGGCCTGAGTGTAACAAGGCTTTATTTCTCTCTCTCTCTAAAGCAATCATTTGTTCTGCACCAAGGTATGATCTTATTGATTTATTTTTAACCACAGCACTGCTCAGCTCTGGCTTATGGTGGTGTGAGCCTCAGGCATGAAAGTCTGTTTGCATAACCATTATGCTATTTCCCCCTCTCCCGAGGCATGATTTTAGGTTCACCCAGTTTAAAGATGACTCGCTTGTTCAAATTCATGTAACACCTGAGTCCCACACCTGATAGTACTGAGCCCATGATTATCTTGTCCAAAGAAAGTGCACTTGTGAATTTTTCAAAGCAAGGCTGCAGCTAAACAGATTAAAGAAAGCCCCAAAGAGACCTCTAGTCTGAATCCTTTCATCCATCTGCTTCAGCTGTTAAAGAGCGTATGCCGTTCTGGAATTTCAAAACTCAGGGCGATGCCACAGTAGTTTCTTCTGGCTAATCCGATAATTCCAAAGTCAAACTGAGGTGATGGTTAATCGCTTCCCCTCCCCCCCCCCAATCAATAAGATTAGTAATTTATGGAAACATTTAGAAGCTCCCCAAACCTTTTTAATATTGGTGTTAAATTTGTTTTTCCTTTTTAAACAGGTGTAGGCAGGTGCTATGAGCCTGTGACACTGTGTTCAGGTGAGCTCTCTACTCTGTTTTCCTGGGATGAAGCCTGTGCTACAACTCACCAGGTAAAGCAGTTTCAAGTGGTTTAAGTCTGAACTCAGGTTAATGCCAGTAACTCAAAAAATCTTAACCCCCATGAATAGCTCCTTCCCCCCCCCCCCCTTGCAAATAATACCATTCTGTTGCTGATGGTGCCATCAGTCAAGATGCTGAGTACAGCCAGCACTGTTAGGGAGAGTGGGGAAAGGTCTTGCACACGCGTCGAGACTGTGGCAAGATCTCCACCAAGTGAACGTCTGGCTGAACCACAGCTGGCTTGGAGACCTCTGTTCTTAAAAGTGAGGAGACAGAGTGAGGTTTCCTTCGGCAGTCAAAGTGCAATCCTAGTCGGAGAAAAATCACGTGCCCCCCACCCCCACATCAGTGGCTCGAGAGAGCAGACCCGTACTGGGAAGAAAGCAGAGCTGGGAAGTGGGGTGACTCCATCTTCACTAGCTGGATGTTGTCCTTGGATTCTCATGAGCCTACACGTCTATTTCTTCTTGACTCATATTTCAAAACTTGGAGTGACAGTTCATTTGATCCATTGTAACCTGGAACTGAGAAGAAGTCCCACAGCGAGATTCTGCAAGGTGCCTGCTGACCACTCTGGTCAGCCAACCAAGAGTCAGAACTTGATATTCTTTGTATTCTTGGCTGAGATCTCTAAGACAACTTGAACGATTACACCAAACTTTGATTCTGAGGCTCACAGGCATGCATATGGCCTTGTAGCAACAACTTATCTCAAAAGAGCCTCGACATCTATCTAGGAGTTACTTATTTCTGTTCTCAAAGAAACTGCTTCTCTTAATTATTTAATAATCCTTCATTGACCCTTGGAGAGAGAGTCTCACGGAAGTTGCCAACTCCACGTCCAAGTCTGTACTCTTTTTCTGTCCCATCTCATTTGCACCGCGGGCCTCATGTGCAGTCACTGAGCTGGAAGTTGCCCCTCTCTGGTCCTGGAAGGATCAGGTTTGTGGAATGTGGCTTGTGGTAAAGGCTAGTTCTCCACTTAAATGAGGAAACCAGAGGGGGACTGTCGGACACAGTTACACGAGGAAGAATTGGCAATACTGCCTGTCTCACGCTAGAGGAGGCAGATAAGGTTTTTCCCCTCTTCGATTTCTTCTTGGACTTTGTCGCTAGAGGTCGCGATTTCTGCCTGCGCAGAGATGACAGCACAAATGAAGGTGAGGACCGTGCCGCCGATGGCGGTGTAGAAGGCCCAGCCCAAGGTGCAGTCTCCAGGCTTGTAGGCTGACGCGTAGTGTCCGCAGTAGCTCACGGCCTTCTGACAGCCCCAGCCAGCAGGGTAGAGTATCAGGCCAAGGATAAGGAACAGACCTGCGGGGCAGAAGAGGAAACAGGTGAGAACCACTGCAGCTTTACAGTGCGACTCGCCTTGGCCAGCTTTGTGTCTCAGCACCCATCCTCCCACAGAAAGCACTAAGGGCTATTTCTATTTGATTCTCCTTAACTGGGTGGATTAACGGCTTACAGTCAACAGGACATTACAGTCGTTGGTCCTTGTGTCCCATTTCTCATCAGCTCCCATAGTGGCAGCGAGACGTACGTGGGCAGTACTAACGAGTCACCTGTAGGTCGCTGACTGTGGGGAGAGGAGAGCATGTCCTCCTCACCCCCCCACGCAGGCCGACCGTCAGACGCTCCTCAGGCTGTGCTTGCCGAGAGGCATTCCATATCAGACACGTCCAGTTCCTGTCCGTTGAACTTGACAGGAAGCCATTTTTCTTGCAAGACTGTGGTACGGACCTATACACTTCTCATGTACAGTGACTAGGGAGACATTCTATACTTTTTTTTTTTAAAACCCTAGTCATTTCATTCCTTAGTCACAAAGATGAGTCTCAACTAGCTTACCTACACTGTTTTAAGAAAGAAAAAAGTCAGCCTAGAATTTTATGGGCAAAAAAATGTAAAAAAACTGTGAGTAAATGGCTAATTAGAAAGTTATCCAGAACAATGATGGTTAAAAAAAAAAAAACAGTTTGTACTGTGACATAATGTGCATTTGTCCCATAATGCAATAGCAGCGGTCCCCAGGGCTCTTAGATGCCTTGAAATATGCCTGGTGCACACTGATCCCTATTTCATTATTAGTGAGGGCTGTGTCTGCTAGGTGGATTCTCTGTCTACCTTGCAAAAACCATGCTATCTGCACGTATCGTGTGGCTAACCAACTCTTTAAATTTTATTAGTGATTTAATATTGATTTACAAAACTATCAAATATCAGGCCTCTAATTCTACACCTTTCCCACCACCAGAGTTCTGCATTCCTGCTCCCTCTAGTGGAAGCTACGGCAGTTCTCCCAAGGTTAGATAAGGGTTCTTATTTCTTTAACTACCTGTCTATATTTATATGTTTGCTCATTTTTTCCCATGGTCCCACCTTCTTTTCCAAGTCATACCTACACCTTCTTCTTCTTTTTTTCATTTTCATTAGACAGGGCAGAGAGACATTGAGAGGGGAAGATAGGGAGAGAGAAAGACAAACACTGGCAGACCTGCTTCACCACTCGTGAAGTCCCTCCCCCCAGTTGGGGGCTGGGGTCTGTGTGCTTAACGTGGTGAGACACTGGCATGACCCTCTAACCATTTTTGATGCCATTTCTGATTCCTGTTTCTTCTTTAGTCTTATTAATTTTATATTTATTTTTCCTTTTGTTGTTGTTGGATAGGACAATGATAGAGAAATGGAGAGGGGAGAGAAAGACAGACACCTGCTTCACCGCCTGTGAAGCGACTCCCCTGCAGGTGGGGAGCCGGGGGTGGATCCTTGCGCTGTGCACCAAGTGCAATTAACCAGCTGTGCTACTGCCTGACTCCCTCTTTAGTCTTTACAACTTTGATAGAACTTTTCGGACAGGTTTTCTATGATAAAGAACAAAATCTTATGAGGTTGGTATTCTATCAGGTAAAGCTGGTAGAATTCTAAATGAACAATCGTGTGAAGTTTGTACTGTTATTTTACAGACAAGGAAACTAAGGCATAGAGGACTTACTCACCCAGCTACCTTACACGGCTCACCACAGGTGGAGCCGGGGCTTAAAAACATGGCTTTGGACATTGTTGACGTACGGCTCCGGAGTCCCCCCGAGTGCCCCACTGCACTGCAAACCAGAGGCCAGCTTCCACGACACAGATGTCCACCCAGCAGGAAAGGGGAGGCTGACGTGACCCTGACGAGAGGCTACGGGGTGGATGGCAGCCAGCTGCAGCCAAGGGAGCAAACCACTAAAGGCCGCTAGTGCCGGGCAGGTGGACCTGTAAACTGCAGCAAGGCCACAGCCGCCCTCACACCTGCTCTCCTGTGAGCACCGGTCTCTGTACCATGTGAGAGACTGTCGCTAGAAAGAAAACCTGATCAATACAGTTTACTAGGATGTCCTCTCCCACAGGACTGGAACCACCTGTGTGAGTGCAAAATGGTAAATTAAGGGGCCGGGTGGTGGCGCACTGGGTTAACTGCACATAGTATGAGGCGCAAGGACCCGGGTTCGAGCCCCTGGCTCCCCACCTGCAGAGCAGATGCTTCACACGCGGAGAAGCAGGTCTGCAGGTGGTATCTCTTTCACCACTCCCCCTTCTCAATTTCTCTGTCTTATCCAAAATGGAAAAATGGCTGCCTGGAGAGCAGAGCATTTGCACCGAGCCCCAGCTATAACCCTGGAGGCAAACAGACAAAAAAAACACACACCGCCTATCTGGCTCGAGAAAAAAATGTTAAGCTGTATCGTCTGCTTACAGTTAGGCCTGTATGCTTGGGAGATTTCTGAATCTGCAGAGCTACTAAGAACAGCAATGCCATCCGCACAGCCCCCGTTCCTTCTGGGACAGACATCTGGAGCTCATTAAACGCAGTCTGGCACTGAGAACATTCTCGGCCCCACTATTCAACCTTCCCCAGTCGGTCAGGCCACTGCTTCTGTCTCCCCTCCTCTGAGTAGCCTTTCCTGATTCATAAAGCAGACTGGATCATCTCTGTCTTCCCTGACCCGTTGGGCCACGGTCTGTGGAGGTGTGGTCAGGTTAAGCTTTTCCTGTGTCACGGAGAGAGCTGCTTATCTCATTCTCTGTGTGAAGGGGGTGTTGTCAGTGTTAGCCACCGGGAGCTCAGGAAATCTTCTGTCATCTGCAGATGCAGGGATGGGGCCTGCTCTCCACTGCTCCGCCGCCTTCCAGGGGAGCAGAGTTCTGCCTGGTCCCCCGAGTCCCAAAGCGAGTTGACAGTGGTGTCTAGGTACTAAGAATCAGCCACGATTCTCAGTCCTCAACTACCATTTGCAGCCAGGGATGCCTGAACAGCGCTAGAGAGAAAGTAGAAATTCTAAAATGATCTAAGAGTTTCTGTCCAAGAGTTACCATATTTTATAGATTTATATTTCTTTATTCACTATTGAATACAAAGAGAAATTGAGATGGGAGAGGAAGGTAGAGACCCCTGCAGCCCTGCGTCACCTCTCAGGAAGCTTTCCTCCTGTAGGTAGGGGAGCAGGGGCTTGAACCTGGGTCTTTTTTTTTTTAAATATCTATTTATGAAAGAGATATCAAAATATAGAGAGGCAGACTAGAGCCCTGCTCAGCTCTGGCTAATGATAGTGCTGGGGATTGAACCTGGGACCTTAGTCTCAGGCAAGAAAGTCTTTTACCGAGCCCCACTGGTTAAGTGCACATATCACCACACTCAAGGACCCAGGTTCAAGCCCCTAGGCCCCACCTGCAGGGGTGGGGGGACAATGCTTCATGGTGGAGAAGCAGGACTGCAGGTGTCTGTCTCTGCCTCTCCCCTCTCAATTTCTCTGTTGTCTCAGATAAAATTAAAAAGAAAATACCAAGCCCCAGCTAGTAATTCTGATGTGGTTTATATTCCTACCAGTACTTGCTCGCACACTTGACTTAAGATAAAGCAGGGCTGCAACCAGCGACGGACGGCAAAGCCTCTTCACTTGTTTCTCTGGGCTTCTTCTCTCGCCGGCTTCCCATTCCTCGTATGTGTTTTCTTCAACGTTAACATCCTCAGTCATTACTCACTTGCGGGCAAGCTGGGCGTGCACCCAGGCCCTGAGCCGCCAGAGCCGGAATACCCTGAGTTTGACTCTGCAGCAATCTCTCTGGTCAGACCGGTGGAGCAGCTTGCTGAGGCCCATGTAGACAGAGCGTGAGAACCACGCAGACACAAAGGAGCAAAGGAACCTGTGAGGGAAGACTGGAAGACAGCAGGCAGCCAGGCCCAGAGGCCCGTGAGCGAGTCTAGCCCTCCCGGTGGAATCGTCCGAGCCAGTGCTGCTGTGAGCCAAACACTGAGCTCATCTCAACAGCTCCCGTCCCAGCCCTGGGTCACTGGGGGATCCCACAGATGGCCGGTCCAGAGAGTCCTCCACGCGATTCCAAAAACAAACGGAGATGCTGTCATGGAAACCCTAGATGTCTGCATTCTGCATTTCACTATGGATCCCATCCAGGTCACAACCTAAAGGAGACGGCTGGCAAAAAGACCGCTGCTCTGCTGGCCAAGGACCCCGCCTGCAGAATGCGGCCCAGAGAGCCAGGAACCAGCCAGCATGTATTTGTTGCGCTGCCAAGTCTGGGACAAGGTGTCACCTAGTGAAGGCCAGTCAGTCTCTGGCTTATTCCCCCGGGAGAACCTAAAAGGACACGTGCAATCGAGACTCCACAGCTGGGAGCTGCCTCCGGACAGAAGAGGAAAGTGAAGTGTTTGTGTCAGAGGAGCAACGAGACATTATTTGCTCTCCTGCTATATTCAGCTTTCACAAAGAAACATCTCGGGAAAGCCTTAGTCCCACCAAAATCACTACGGACACCGACGAGTCACTCAGGGTTCGGGGCTGGGCTAGACAATGTCACCAGGTTTGATTTCAATAGAACAAGGTCAGTTTTTTCCCCTAAAGGCAATACGGATGTCCCTGGTTCTTACTATGTTTGCTTAACCCAGTAGGCCACTGCCAGCCCGCCCCCCCACCGGTCCCTATTTCTTGAATGCAGTGAATTCTAGTAGATACTAAAAATATTGAAGAAAGGAATATTCAAGAAAGGAGAACTAACTTATATAAAAATAAAATAAAAATTTTTAAAATAATTTTATAATATAAATATATATAAATAAATATATATAATTTTATAATATAAATAAATATTTAATAATTTATAATAAATAAAAAACAAAGTCAGAAAGAGAAGGGTGAATATGTGATGACCCCACTCATAGAGGTTGAGAAATAGGGGCCGGGAGGTGGAACATCTGGTTGAGCGCACATGTTACAGTGCACAAGGACCCAGGTTCGAGCCCCTGGTCCCCACCTGCAGGGGGAGAGCTTCACAAGTGGCGAAGCAGGGCTGCAGGTGCATCTCTTCCTCTTTACCTCCCTCTCCCCTATCAATTTCTCTGCGTCTCTGTCCAATAATAAATATGAAATAAATATTTCTTGATTTCTGGCTGTTTCTATCCAAAAAAACAAAGATAATTTTTTTTAAAAAAAAAAGTTGAGAAATAAGAACAAAAGAGGAAAACACAAAGCAGAACTTGGACCGATTTGGTGGACTGCGCCAAAGTCAAGGACGGGGGTGGCGGGGGTGGGGAGGACTCGGGTCCTGGAACAGGATGGCAGAGGAGGACCTAGTGGGGGTTGGAGTGAGAAATGGGACACAGGGACCAGCTACTGTATCCTACTGTCGACGGTAAACCACTAATCCCCCCGTTAAAGGGAAAAGAGTAAAGAAAAAACAAAGCGACCACTTTCATTTACTCTGTCCTCAGCACTGTGGTCAAGTCTTTCATCTGTGTCTCATTTAGCCCTCAGCTGTGAGGAAAGCACTACCACCGGCCCACCTGACGGACAAGGGAAGGGAGGCTGAGCAGAGCGCGGTAGACTGACTGACTTTCACAGCCGCTAGAACATGAGGGTGGAACTGAAACCAGGGCCTCCTGGGTGGGGCAGGAGCTGCGGCTGGGAAGGGGTGCATCCAGCCAAGGACGGGCTGGCTAGTGGCACACCACTGGGCAAATACACTGCCATGCACAAGGACCAAGGTTCAAGCCCCTGATCCCCAGGGAAGTTTCCCTGCAGGGGAGGGAAACTTGAAGAGCAGTGAGGTCTCTCTCTCTCTCTCTCCCTTCTCAATTTCTCTGTCCCATCAAATAAAATACAAAGAAAATAACATCGACTGAGATAGCAAATTCTTTCACACCCAAATTCCAAACTCAAGCAATCCGAGGGTTGTTTTTTTTTTTTTTTTTGGTGCATTTGGTACAGCACACGTCACCGACGTGCCAGGACCTTGGTTCAAGCCCTCCCCCCCCCCAAGCCCCACCTGCAGAGGGTTAAGATTCACGTGGGGGAGCCCTGCTGCGTATATCTTTCTCGTTCCCTCTCTAGTTCTCCCTTCCCTCTCAATTTTTGTCTCTATCACTAAAGAAAAAGAAAATCAGAGTTTGGGTTGAAAGATAACTTCGCCGACGGCACGTGTCACCCGCCATGCGTGAGGCCCTGGGTCTGAGCACTGCATCAGTCAGCCAGAGGAAACCATGAGCAAATGATGGACCAAGCCAAGTCCAGGAGCTGCCTGAGCCTCCTGGTGAAGACACACGGCTGCAGCCATGCTCAGTGGACGCGGAGGTGTGAGGAGGAGGGCTGCAGCACATCCAGAGAGACGATGGATGAATGAAGACTCGACAGGAGTGCCCAGAGCAGTGGGAAGTGTCGTGACTGGACTACAAACACAACGGGGCCACCTGCAGCAAGGAAGGCATCAGAGGGAGAGGCAGCGCAGAGACGGGCAGAGAAGTCACTGGAAGGAGACAGCGGAAGGAGACGCACTCAGAGACATGGAGACAACAGATGCGGCAGCACCAAGCAGTCACTCTGTAGGGACATGAGAGAGAGGACAGAGAGGGAAGGAATTCACATTTCAGGAGTCGGGCGGTAGCGCAGCGGGTTAAGCGCAGGTGGCACAAAGAGCAAGGACCAGTGTAAGGATCCCGGTTCGAGCCCTGGCTCCCCACCTGCAGGGGAGTCGCTTCACAGGCGGTGAAGCAGGTCTGCAGGTGTCTGTCTTTCTCTCCCCCTCTCTGCCTTCCCCTCCTCTCTCCATTTCTCTCTGTCCTAGCCAACAACGACGACATCAATAACAACAACAATGAAAACAACAAGGGCAACAAAAAGGGAATAAATAAATATTTAAAAAAAATTTAAAAAGGCATTCACATTTCAAGATCTACTGGCTGAGAGTTTCCGTAATTTAAGGGACACAGACAAATTCAGGAAGCAGCTAACAGATCTAAGAAAAAGGAATCCAACCCTAAGTTCACTAAAGGCACATCACAATTACAAATGGTAAAAGTCAGTGGTCCGGGAGGTGGCGCAGTGGATAAAGCACTGGATTCTCAACCATGAGGTCCTGAGTTTGATCCCCGGCAGCACATGTACCAGAGTGATTTAATTTCCGTAATTTAAGGGACACAGACAAATTCAGGAAGCAGCTAACAGATCTAAGAAAAAGGAATCCAACCCTAAGTTCACTAAAGGCACATCACAATTACAAATGGTAAAAGTCAGTGGTCCGGGAGGTGGCGCAGTGGATAAAGCACTGGATTCTCAACCATGAGGTCCTGAGTTTGATCCCCGGCAGCACATGTACCAGAGTGATGGCTGGTTCTTTCTCTCTTCCTATATTTCTTATGAATAAGTAAATACATTCTAAAAATAAAATAAAATGGTAAAGGCCAAGGAGTCTGAATGCTGCTCCAGAAAAGCAGGAGGTCCCCAAAGACCATCAGCCGGTTTCTCTAGAGGCTCCCAAGGCAGGGCTGGGCGGCGGGGCACTTGGCCACAAGGCGCGAGGGGCCCAGGGCGAGTCCTGCGCGCTGTGATGTGAGCCCTTAGCCGGGTCTGCCACCGCCTGGCCCCATCCATCCACTCGTAGTTCTGAAAATGTCACTTACACCCAAATGAAAACCGTCAGCAGAAACACAGTCCGAGTATTCCCCAAGAATCCCCGTGTTGCTCTGCGTAACAGCCTGCTTTCTCACCGAATTCACCCAGAGAGAGGGGAGAGAGGGGCGAGGGGAAGGGAGGGAGGATGGACGGACGCTCACAGCTGCAACCAGTCCTTGGCTCAGGCTGCGGCTGAACAGGTGCCGCTGCAGGTTGGACGGGAGGAAGCAAGGCAGCTGCTTCAGACACGGCCGGGGCAACTTTCTCAACGAGACGTTCAAGAAGCGGCACGGCTGCCATCCGTGCTGATGTGCGCTGTCTGACGCAGACCTCCAGGAGGGGAGAAAGAGCCTGGGGATCATTCCTCACGGCCGGGCCCCTCCTCCCCAACTGGAGGGAGTCAGCTGCTAGCTAGTGTTTGCTCCATCCTTCTCATGACTCCTTCTCTGGGAAGAGAAACCTTGTATTTTCGCACTTAGTCTTGGGTCAGTACTAAGGACTCCAGAGAGGCAGTCTTGACAATACAGCAATGTCTGTTGCCATTTAAATTTTCAGTGTTTTCAGACTTCCTGAGATGCATGTACAAGGGAAACAAAAGTGATAGGAATGGGGAAAGTCAAGAGTTCTTTTTTTAAAATAATATTTTTAAGAGAGATGCAGAGAGAGAGAGAGAGAGAGAAACAAACACTAAAGCACTGCTCAGCTCTGGCTTATGGTGGTGCAGGGGATTGAACCTGGGGACTCTGGAGCCTCAGGCCTGAGAGTCTGTCTGCATAACCATTATGCTGTCTCCCCCGCCTGTTTTCTTTTTTATTTTTACACTTATTTATTATTGGATAGAGACAGAAATTGAGAGGAAAGGGGGAGACAGAGAGACACCTACGGCCCTGCCTCACCACTCATGAAATTTTTCCCCTGCAGGTGGGGACCAGGGGCTTGGACCCAGATCCTCACACCTGTAATGTGAGCACTTAACCAGGTGCGCTACCACCTGGCTCTAAAAGTCAAGATTTCCTTGAGAAAAATCCAAACTTTTTGAAAGAGATAGGTGGAGGTGAGCCGTATAGACTTAACACCTTAGCATGTTAAAGCTTCCTTCTTTCCTGATATGGCAAGAAAAGTCAGCAATGATTCACTGGCATGAACAAGTAACATCCAAAAGGTGCACTCAACCTTCGTGCCAAAATGAGCTTTTGCACCACGTCAAATAACAAGAGCACCAAGAGAGGCGTTGGCTTGACGTCCATTTTTCCAGACTGAGTTCACTAGTTTCCTTCTGAGAAACTGCTCACAGATAGCTTTCCGAACATGGACATTTGCAGCTTGCTTATGAATAACAGCAACAGACTGTGGGGCTATGGCCCAAGATGCCCAAGCTTACGGCAAACGGCCACTTCTTTTTTTTTTCTTTTCTCTTGCTGCCAGGGTTATGCCTGGGGCTCGGCTGCCAGCACTACTAATCCTCTGCTATGGGCAGCCATCCCCCCTTTTTTATTCTCTTTCTAATTTTTATTAGATAGGACAGAGAGAAATTGCGATAGGATGGGGATTTTGAGAGGGAGAGAAAGATAAACACCTGCAGAGGGCCAGGCAATAACACAGTGGGTTAAGTGCACATAGGACCAGCGCAAGGATCCCGGTTTGAGCCCCCGGCTCCCCACCTGCAGGGGAGTCGCTTCACAGGTGGTGAAGCAGGTCTGCAGGTGTCTGTCTTTCTCTCTCCCTCTCTGTCTTCCCCTCCTCTCTCCATTTCTCTCTGTCCTGTCCAATAAAATGGGAAGAAAAAAAAAAAGGCCTCCAGTATCAGTGGATTCCTAGTTCTGGCAGTGAGCCCCAGAGATAACCCAGGATGCAGGCAATGACAACAGCAGCAACAAAACACATTTGACGGGGAGCCGGGCGGTAGCGCGGCAGGTTAAGCGCAGGTGGCACAAAGTGCAAGGGCCCAGCTTAAGGATCCCGGTTCAAGCGAGGCCCCGGCTCCCCACCTGCAGGGCAGTCTCTTCACAGGCGGTGAAGCAGGTCTGCAGGTGTCTGTCTTTCTCTCCCCCTCTCTGTCTTCCTCTCCTCTCTCCATTTCTCTCTGTCCTATCCAACAACAGCAGCAGTAACAGCAGCAGCAACAACAGAGGCCTCCAGGAGCAGTAGATTTGTACTGCAGGTACCAAGCCCCAGCAGTAACCCTGGAGGCAAAAAGAAAGACCAACACCCGCAGACCCGCTTCACCGCTCATGAAGTACCCCCTCTGCAGGTGAGGAGCCGGGGGCTCAAATGCACGTGTCCCCACACTCTGGCAATATGTGAGTTTAGCCGGGTGCATCCCTGCCTGGACCCCGACCACTTGTCTTCTCAGCGTCAGTGCTCCAAGGAATGACACACCCGAATGCTCACTGACTACCAGCACATCAGGGAAACTCCAGATGAAGACGTGACATCATCAGGGGTGCTGGGTCGTTACAAGACAGGAAAGCGTGGCAGCCGCTTCCCTCAGCAGCCAGGGACGGGTCTTGAACAGAAATGATACAACTGCTTGGCCACTTCCCCTTTAGCCTTCATTCTCTTGTCTTTTTTTAGGCTTGTTTATTTGATGAAAGACAAACACTAGAGAAAGACCCTTCCTGTGTGCAGTGCTGGGGATCTGGCACCGTGAGAGTCCACAGCCTCCTCATCTACACAGCTCGGTTTGTTTCTGTCTCTTAATTTCCAAAAGCCGTTGGCAACACTTGTGGCAAATGTTTTACGTATACATACGCGTACTTACGCATCGCCAGGGACACTCTGAAGAAAATGAAATAGCATTTCTCTGACACGTAAAAGATCAATCAGCATGGAAACCCACCTTAATTTATCTAGGAGGTGAAACACCAAGCCAGAAGTAATAATTTTCAGATTTCACAAGTGAATCCAGAAGGAGGCTATTGGGGCTTGGAGGGAGGGGTGTGCGTAGTCAACGTTAGGACGCAGGGCTTTCTGGAGCTGCAGGCCGTAGTCCCCAGGTTCAGTCCCCAACTAACATGTCAGAGCTGAGACATTCTCTGGACTTTGTCTCTCCCTGCCCTTCATTAAAATAAACTTGTTTTTAAAGACCATATGCTTTATAGAATCAAAATATTAGATTTAAAAAGTCTAACGTAAGGACATTTTTTTCTTCAGAAGAATGCTATGGTTCAGAGAGTAATTTCCGTCAAGTGACATATCAGCCAGAGAAAAGCCCCCTATTAGCCCTGTGACTGCCCAGTTCCTTGAGTGTCTGAGTACCTGGGTCTCACATGGCATGGCTGATGTCAGCTGAAGCTGAGATCAGGGTTTCTAGATTTTCCATGACTTTATGCCCAAACACTTCAGCATGCCCATTGCCATTTATTTTTTCTTTCTTATTTATTTATTTTTGGTTCCAGGGTTACTGTTCGGTGCCTGCACTATGAATCCTCTACTCCTGGAGTTTTTTTTTTTTTTTTTTTTTTTGGATAGGATAGAAATTGAGAGAGGAGGGGGAGGGGGAGACAGGGAGAGAGAAAGACAGACACCTGCAGACCTGCTTCACCACTTGTGAAGCATCCCGCTCACAGGTGGGGAGTGAGGATTCGAACCCAGATCTTCGCACAGGTCTCTCTGCTCTTAGTACTATGCGTGACTAATCAGATGCTCCACCACCTGGCCCCGCTGTCCACGGTCACTTCTCTGGAACAATCCCCCTCTTCCTGCTCAAGTCCCCGAAGGTTTGAGAAACGGCAAACATGATCTTATCAGCTCCTTAGGGGGAAGTTTGATCTGTACTTTGAGAAAGCAGCGTTGCTGAGCCGTTGAACTGGCTGTCAGGCAGGCTGGAGAAAACTCACCTCAGCTGCTTGTTCGTAGTCCCAGGCACAGGTCCCGCACTCACCTTCATTATCACGGGAGCCCCTTGCTGAGGGGAGACCCACCTGGCCTCTGTACTTAGCTGACATACAGATTGCAGTTTCTCCTGCTCCAAGTTACATGAACTATTCTGTTATGTCTTTACAAAGCGAGGACTTACTTTCTCCTAGAAACCCAAACAATTGTATCTATTTTTCCGCTTCCTTCTATTCAAACTTAGGTGTGTGTGTGCGCGCGCATGCATAAGAGAAAATTCCTGCCACCTGCAAGAAGCCAGGAGGCTAGATCTTAATTCATGAGCCGCCTTTCAAACCCAGGTGGGAAAAAGTCTGCGAAAGTGCTGTTGGCAGTGAAGTGTTCCTCTTGCAGCCTCACCTCTGGGATCACTAAGGAGCTCAGGCTTTCCTTTCTGCTTGTTCCTAACAAGCTCATTAGTGAGAAAGTCCCAGAAAATGGAAGAGGGGATCAGTAGTTTCTGATCTGAGCACACAGCACATTCTGTCAGGCTCCAGGAGACAGTCTGAAACCAGCACGTCCCTGAGCACAGAGCAGCTGACCTTCCTTCCCCGTCCTCCTCTTTCCCTCCCCAGCTGAAAACTCTGGGCAGTTGGGGCCAGGCTCCCAGCGGCTGAACACACATTCCTTCTCAGCACAGCCAGAGCTGCAGGAGGGGCTCCCCACATCGGGACTCCCTGGTGGATGGAGTAAATATGGAGAGACGCTTTCCCATTAACGAGGAAAGCAAAATGAAGGCGCAGTGACAAGTGAAACAACCGAGAACCCAAGGGAGAGTGAAACGGAAAAGACATCGTGGAGGGTGGCCCGCCGGCGTGCTGAGCCCCAGCGCTCCAGAGGAAACCCAGCGGACAGAAGCTTGTCTTCTTCTGAAATGGCTCAGCCCTGTGCTCCGGGGCCCTTCCCTCCCCCCCCCCCCACACACACACCTACCTGCGATTCCTTGCAGCAGTCCGCAGACGTTGAAGATACTCTTCTTCATGATGCTCTGCACACACATGGTGAAGACCGACACCAAGGCCACCGTGCAGAGAATGAAGATGCCCATCGCTAAGAAAATCGCGGTGGCCTGCCAGAAGCCGCTGGCAATCTCGCCGAAGCTCTCGGCGTAGGGTCCGCACAGCGTCTCCCTCTGGAAGTGCTGCTTCCCGGGGTTCCAGATGCAGCGGCCATAAATGCCCAGGGTGGGATGGTAGGGCTCTGGGGGGCCCCTGCTCGCTTCGTCACCTGGCTCGGAGTTGCCGCGAGTCTTGGCTTTGCCGATGAGCCAGTCCGCGCTCATGAAGGCGATGAGTTCCGCGAAGGCCACCACAATGCTCAGGAGGGTCCAGAGCATGGAGCGGCAGGTGACAATGACATGACACATATTGATGTTCAGGGCAGAGGAAGAGTCGGGAGTCTGCGGGGTTAATAGCAGGAGGAGGGCGGCTGGGCAGGAGACTCAGGCGGCCTCAAAGGAAGTTGCTGTTGCTGCTGCTGCTGCTGCTGCCGCCCCAGGCCTTTCATCCACTCCCAGGGCCGTGGACGCCTTTCTTGAGAGCAGGGTGTCCCAGGCTGTCATGCTGCCATGCCTGAGCAGCTCTGAGCCTCACCTACCAGAGAGAAGGAAGGAGGCAGTTAGCAGAGTCCAGGCCCCGCCCTGGAGCACGGCCCTCTCTCCTGAGAGCCTCAGGTTCCCGCCCCTGACAGTCTTCCAGACTTCTCACTCACATACCCTGCCCCTGCCCCGTCTGCTGCCAGCCCTGGTGTCCCAAAGAACTAACCTAGCGCAAAAGCCTGGTCCCCAGCCAGCTCGCCGGCTGTTCCCAGCACATCTGCTGCACGTCTGTCTTTGTTTCAAGTTCTCCCTGGTCAGTGGTGGTTACACTTAACGCTTATCTCTGGGCAGCACGGAAAAGGAAAGAAGCCAAAACCAGTTCCTGTTACCTACCCAGGGGCTCTGGCATCGGCACCAGTTATTAGCAATAGACACAACGGCACAAAGATCAAGATGTGGCAGGCAGTGAGCCGCGGGGTTTTGTTTTTTTTTTTTTTTTGGTCTCGTTTTCAGGAATCTGCCTGTAGTTTTGTAACTTGACAGGGCTAAGTGTTCGCAGGAACTCTCACTGAACACTTGTTTAGCACCAGGGCTTAGCAACACCCAGTTTTATGGCTCAGAGTGCCGACTTACTCAGCAGAGACACAGAATGAGTAAATGCTTCTGAGTAAATGCTTCAGAGGTAAGCAAGAATGTGAAAGGAAGCAAGTGGGTTGTGGAAAACAACATCGCACGGCTATCCAAACTCCGATTCCTTCATTTCTCACGGGGAGTTTGAGTCAAAGACACTAACTCACTACTTGGTGACTGATTCCCTTGGGGGAAACCATTCAAAACAGAGGCCATTATGACCAGTGACTTAGTGTCACTCCATGGAGTGGACTGTTGACCAGAAACTGAGCCATGAAGAATGCGTCTCTTCAACTGTCCCAGTATGTCACGTGTGCCCCAGCCCGAACCCCGGGGCACCCAGGTCCCAGACTCAACATGCTCATTGTTGCCCAGCTCACAAGGCCCCATTCTATTCCCAAGGACAAATGGTTTCATTACCAGAGGGCTCTGCTCAACTCTCCTTCAGAGGGGCCTGACCCAGCCTGACAGGGTCTGTGGAGCTTGTCAGCAACCCCAGTTTCTGCCCCCACCCCCTTCCTTCAAGGCCAGGCAGGAAGAGTTGTGCAACTTACATCTGGGCCAATGGGCATGTTCTGAATGATTAGACTTTAGGAACCAAGGTCACATCAATGCCAGCAGCACTACAAAGAGCCAACGGTATGGCATGTCGGCTGCAGGGCGGGGTTGAGAGGCCAACAGGCAATAAGGAAGCCCCTGTGTCAGTTTCTTTTCATTTTTTTTTTTTTTTTTGCCTCCAGGGTTATCACTGGGGCGGTGCCTATACTATGAATCCACTGCTCCTGGAGGCTATTCCCCCCTCCCCCCATTTTTGTTGCCCTTGTTATTATTGTTGTCACTGCTGCCATTGTTGTTGGATAGGGCAGAGAGAAATCGAGAAAGGAGAGGGAGAGAAAGACAGACACCTGCAGACCTGCTTCACCGCCTGTGAAGTGACTCCCCTGCAGGTGGGGAGCCGGGGGCTGGAACCAGGATCCTTACGCCGGTCCTTGCGCTTTGCACCATGTGCGCTTAACCCGCTGTGCTCTTGCTCGGCCCCCTCTTTTCAGCTTTTTACCTCCAGGGTTATCTCTGGGGCTCAGTGCTAAGAATCCACTGCTCCTGGAGGCCTTCCCCCCCCCCCCCATTTTACTGGCTAGGACAGAGAGAAATTGGGAGAGGAGGGGGAGGTAGAGAGGAAGAGAGAGACACCTGCAGACCTGCTTCACCACTCGTGAAGCTTGCCCCCTGCAGGTGGGGAGCCGGGGGGGCTCAAACGCGGATCCTTGTGCATAGCACTATGTGCACTTAACCAGGTGAACCACCACTGCACCCCCTCCACCCCCGGTTAGTTTCTACATTATGCTTATGACAGCCTGGGGTGGGGTGGGGTGGTTATAACCCCATACAACATAACAGACTTGGGGCCAGGTGGTGGTGCACCTGGTTAAGAGCACGCACGACAGTGTGCAAGGACCAAGGTTCAAGCCAGGGGTCCCCACCTGCAGGAGGAAAGCTTCGCGAGTGGTGAAGCCGTGCTGCAGGTATCTCTCTGTCTCTCTCCTTTATCTCCCTCTCCCTTCTCAATTTCTGCCTCTATGCAATAATAAAGATTAAAAAAAAAAGACTTAAAAATCCACCTCACTGTGAGGATGTTCTTTTGGAAAAGTTTGCTAGCAACTTGCTAGGTACACTAAACAGTTTTCAGTGTGTGTGTGTGTGTAGGTGGGGGGTTGTGTGGAGCACCAGGAAAGGGAGAGGTGGTTTGTTCAGAGCAAGGGTAGTAGGTGGGGCAGTGGGTAGATAGCATAATGGTTATTCAAAGAGACTCTCACGCCTGAGGCTCCAAAGTCCCAGGTTCAATCCCCCACACCACCATCACCAAGAGCTTATCAGTGTTCTGGTAATAACTAGCTAACTAACTAACTAAATAACAGTAATGGGGTCCCATCAGATTTATGGTTCAAATCCAGCTCTGCAGTCCACTGGCCACAGGGAGATCTAACCTCCCAGCTCCAGCTTCCTTTTTAAAAATATATATTTTTTATTATTGTTATTTATTTGGCAGAGATAGTCAGACCGGGAGAGGAAACAGAGAAAAAGAGGAAGAAAAACAGACGCCTGCAGCCCTGCTTCACCACTCAAGAAGCTTTCCCCCTGCAGGTGGGGATCAGGAGCTGGAACCCGGGTCCTTGTGCGCTGTAACGTGTGTGCTCAACCAGGTGCTCCAACACCCACCCGCACCCCCTCCAGCTTCCTCATCCTTCAGCTTCCTTACCTACCAGAGGGAAGACAGTAAGGGTCTCTGCCTCAGTGAAGCACACCTACAGCCAGTCCGTGGGCAGCACCCAGCATTGCATGTGCTCAGGAAATAGCAACTCCTTTCCCTCAGAAGCTTCTCCCCTGACCTGAATGGCGCTGGTGAGTCAACAGTGTAGCGGATGGGGCCGGGCAGTGGAGAACAGAAGCTTGCCCCTTACACATCCAGGAAAAGAGTAAGTTCACCCTATTAAGAGATGCTGAGGCCACTCCTGTCTCAGCGTCATGGGTGGGCTTGGCAGACAGGACCCAGGGCTTGCTTACTTGTTTCCCTACTGTCCAGCCAACTGCAAAAAATAAATGAGCTTACAGCCAGAAATACAACCTGCCCACACGTATCCTCCCCTCTCATAAATATTACCGAGTAGACATGATCTTAGAGAAATCAAGTTACGGGGGTGGGCAGTGGCGCAGCGGGTTAAGTGCACATAGTGCGAAGCACAAGGACCGGCGTAAGGATCCCGGTTCGAGCCGCCGGCTCCCCACCTGCAGGGAGTCGCTTCACAGGCGGTGAAGCAGGTCTGCAGGTGTCTGTCTTTCTCTCCCCCTCTCTGTCTTCCCCTCCTCTCTCCATTTCTCTCTGTCCTATTGAATAAAATGGAAAAAAAAAAAAAAAAGGCCATCAGGAGCAGTGGATTCGTAGTGCTGGCACTGAGCCCCAGGGGTAATGCTGGAGGGAAAGAATAGAAAGAGAGCTGCAGGGACGGCACAGTCAGAATCGGGAGCCAGGAGGAGCTGGTAAACGACGGGGCTGGAGAAGTCAGGCATAGCCATATTCTCCTGGAATCTTCTATTTCAGTGAAGGCAAAGGCGCACCCAAGAACTGAAACTGGTTTACTGCTTCCTTCCTGGGGCTATTTTCTGGCCGTGTCTTGTGAGCAACCTAGAACCACTACCCAGGGCCCCTTGGCTGGGAGATGATTATGACAGACATCAGGGGCGGTTCTCACCAAGCTAGGAAGAAGGCAGGGGCTGACTGGAACCACTCCCGTCAAAGCTGCATCCAGAGCCCGTACTGCCCATCATCTCATGGCCCCGGAGTGAGGTCAAACAGTGGTGGTGAAGAACGCCACCTTGCTGTTCGCTGCTAGATTTTCCAGTGTATTATAACAGCTACAGAGTTCAGCGCCGGAAACAGCAGACCGTGGACACCCACACCCGACATTTGCCAACAGTTTGCTGCATCTGTTCCCCACAGGGGACGGTATAAAGGCTCACACTCTCACGCAGACGTTCTGACGGACTCCTCCACAAACTTGTTACAGATGTCTTGACACTTCAACCACTAAATGCTTTAGCATATAACCTCCTAAAAATACGGACATTTTCCTGCATAGCCACAGTAAAATTCACACATCCGAGAAAGACAATAATAACCCCCTATACCCAAAGCATAGTCCATACTCAGATTTCCCTACCTTGCCCCATTTTTCAAAGCTACTTTCTTTAACCGATGACTCGTCAGGACTCATGAATTATACTGGGCTATTTTTCTTTTCTTTTTTTTTCCTTCTTTCTTTTTTTTTTTTTTTTTTTTTTTTTGCCTCCACGGTTATTGCTGGAGCTCAGTGCCTTCTGGGGAGCAGAAGGGTTTACCTTTTTTTCTTCTTTTTTTTGATATATTTATTTATTTATTATTGGATAGAGACAGGGAGGGAGGGAAAGAGAGGGCCGGGGTGGGGGTAGATAGCATATGGTTATACAGACTCTCATGCCTGAGGCTCCAAAGTCCCAGGTTCAATCTCCGCCACCACCAAAAGCCATAAGCCAGGGCTGAGCAGTGTTCTGATAAGAAAAAGGGAAGAGAGGAACAAAGGAAGGAAGGGCCAGGTGGTGGCACACCTAGTTCAGTGCACCTAGTACAAAGCTCAAGGGCCAGGAGTTGGGTGGTAGTGCAAGGGGTTAAGTGCATGTGGCACAAAGCGCAGGGACCGGCGGAAGGATCCCTGTTTGAGCCCCCGGCTCCCCACCTGCAGGGGAGTCACTTCACAGGCGGTAAAGCAGGTCTGCAGGTGTCTGTCTGTCTCTCCCCTTCTCTGTCTTCCCCTCCTCTCTCCATTTCCCTTTGTCCTATCCAAAAACGATGACATCAATAACAACAATAACTACAACAATAAAACAACAAGGGCAACAAAAGGGGAAAATGAAATAAATATTTAAAAAAAAGTGCAAGGACCTGTGCAAGGATCTGAGTCTGAGCCCCCACTCCCCACCTGCAGGAAGGATGCTTCACAGCGGTGAAGCAGGTCTGCAGGTGTCTTTGCATCTCTCCTCCTCTCTCAATTTCTCTCTGTCCTATCCAATGAAATGGAAAAATTGGCCGCCAGGAGCAGTGGATCTGCAGTGCCAGCGCTGAGCCCTAGTGATAACCCTGGAGGAAAAAAAAATAAAAAACTAGAATGTGGGACTATGTGAAAGCTTGGTAGAGCTTAGGGGAGCTCTCCCATCCTTGGATGGAGGTCTGGAAAGACACCCCACTTGTTAGCCTCTCTCCTTATACAGATGAGCCAAGAGGCAAAAGTCTCCCAGACTCAGTTTCTCCTTGTTAGTCTCTCAAGCTCACAGAAAGACCACAGGCCTCTCACACTTAGTTTCCCCTGCTAGCAGCAGGCCAAATGGCTGCCTGCTCTACGGTTCACTCAAAGTTCACACATCCACTTCACCTTTTGATCACAAAGGAGAACACACACTGTATCACACACCTCCCCAACACCAGACAGTGAAAAGCCCCCAAATCTTATTTCCTTGTGCCCTTTGATATCTGTGATTCCCATCAAGCTTTGCTTTCCTTCTACTCTACCTCACCTTACTGGTTTAACCCCTATGCTTCTCTCAAATGCCTTTGGATAATTAACTTGCCTGCATCATGGAGACTAATCGTCTTGACCTTTATGTATCTCATCAATTCTTGTCATACCGGCCCCCTACCATAGGGGCAAGCTGACCTTTAAGAAACCTGTCATTTCTGACATATGTGAAAAATGTTCTTTGTTTCACTCTCTATAAAAACCTGTACTCTTCTCCCAATAAACGAAGGTTTGTACCAGAATGCTCCCCATGTCTCTTTCTGAGTCGCGTGGTCCCTAGAACTGGCGAGGGAGGGTCGGAGGCTTACCCCCTGGTTGCAGCCACTCCACATGAGCCCCAGCAGTAGATGTTGAATCTTAACACCAGATGCAGGTGAGTGTTTTTGGTGAGATTCCTCTGTGGGATGCAGTGTGTAGTTACTGTTATACAGCATCCTGGAGAAGTGACTGGGCTCACACCTCAGCATCAGACCAACTTAGACGTGGGCATGCACACACCTATCCACAGACACAGACACAGCCACAGCCACAGGACATGTCCCCTCTGTATTTTATTTTATTTATTTATGGAACTACATTTCAGTTATCTCTTTGGATAATGCAGATCCACAGACCTGTGAAGAAGAATGTGACCTTAACAAAATAAACCCTGGTTAAGGGCACACACTATAGTGCACAAGGTCCTGGGTTCAAGTCCCTTCACAAGTGGTGAAGCAGGGCTCCCTTCCTTCCTTCCTTTCTTCCTCTCTCTTACTTTCTTTATCTCTCTCTCTCTCTCTCTCCTCCAGAGTTATCATTGGGGTTCAGTGCCAGCACTATGAATCCATTATTCCTGGTGGCCATTTTTTCCCCCCATTTTATAGGATAAGACAAAAAGAAAACGAATGGGGAGGGGAAGATAGAGATTGAGAAAGAAAGAGAGACACCTGCAAACTTGCTTTGTCACTTGTGAAGCATCCCCACTGCAGGTGGGGAGCAGTGGCTCAAACCAGATCCTCAAACAGGTCCTTGTGCTTAGTACTATGTGTGCTTAACCAGGTACGCCAAGGCCCAGGCTCCTCTCTCTCTCTCTCTCTTTCCCCCTCTCGCGATCCTTCCCTCTCTATTCCTCCCTCCCCTTTCAACTTATGTTTCTATCCAATAATAAATAACTAAAAGTAAAAAACACATAAAAATATTAAAAACAAATAAAAAGGTAAAACCTTCACCTAGAAGATTTAGCTGAGCCAAAGAGCACATGGGTTAACTTTGTGAGGAGGGTTAGGGTTTGTAACCTGTTTGTGTAACCAAGAAAGACTCCATAGTCTTTTTTCTTTTTTTTTCTTCCTCCAGGGTTATTGCTGGGCTCGGTGCCTGCACCATGAATCCACCGCTGCTGGAGGCCATTTTTTCCCCCTTTTGTTGTCCTTGTTGTTGTAGCCTCGTTGTGGTTATTATTATTGCCATTGTTGACGTTGTTTGTTGTTGGATAGGACAGAGAGAAATGGAGAGAGGAGGGGAAGACAGAGAGGGGGAGAGAAAGACAGACACCTGCAGACCTGTTTCACCGCCTGGGAAGCGACTCCCCTGCAGGTGGGGAGCCAGGGGCTCGAACCAGGATCCTTAAGCCGGTCCTTGGGCTTTGCGCCACATGCGCTTAACCCGCTGCGCCACCACCTGACCCCCTCCATAGTCTTTTCTTATAACTTGGGAAAACCCCACAATTCACTGGGGCAAGAGATTGTATAGGGAAACCAGCTGGCCCCCAGCTCACGTGGATGCCAACACGTGATGGAGGCATGGCATGAATGAACTCCCAAACATTCAGGACATCTCAGAGACAAAGGCAGCTCTCAGAACTGAAGGGACAGTGCTGGCACATGGAGTGCAGCATACTTCATGAGAAAAGCAGTGGGGGCTGGGCAGTGGCGCACCCGGTTAAGCACACTAAGTACTAAGCAAGGACCTGTTCAAGGATCCGGGTTCAAGCATTGGCCCCCCACCTGTGTGTGTGGGGGGAAGCCGCTTCCCTAGCAGTTAAGCAGGTCTGCAGGTCTATCTTCCTATCCCTCTCTCCCTTCTCAGTTTCTATCTATCAAATAAAATAGGAAAGGGAAAAAAAAAACAGAAAAGAAAAAATGGCCAACGGGAGCGGTAGATTCACAGTGTCAGCACTGAGCTCCAGCAATAACCCTGGAGGCAAAAATAAATAAAGAGTAAAAATGTAAACATTGGGGGTCAGGTGGTAGCGCAGTGGGCTAAGCTCACATGATGCAAAGCGCAAGGACCAGCTTAGGAATCCCGGTTCGAGCCCCCGGCTCCCCACCTGCAGGGGAGTCGCCTCACAGGCGGTGAAGCAGGTCTGCAGGTGTCTGTCTTTCTCTCCCCCTCTCTGTCTTCCCCTCCCCTCTCCATTTCTCTCTGTCCTATCCAACAATGACAACATTAATAGCAACAACAAGAAGAAGAGCAAAAAGGGGAAAAATAGCCTCTAGGAGCAGTGGAATCATAGTGCCGGCACAGAGCCCCAGTAATATCCCTAGAGGAAAAAGAATTAAAAAATTAAAAAGGGGGGCCAGGTGACAGTGCACCCGGTTAAATGCATAGAATATTAAACACAAGGACCTGCGCAAGGATCCGGGTTCAAGCCCCTGCTTTCATGAATGATCCGGCATCAGGAGAAACAACAATTGCCCTCTATTTAAGCAGCTCTGAGAATAAATAACCCTGAGAGGACGGACTTCTAGCAGGCCAAGGCAAACAGCTGGGCAGCTTCTCCCAGCACTGGGGAGCCCTGTCGGTCTCCTGCCTTTACAGCCCCTGCAGGCTCCTACTGCCTTCTGTGCAGAAGCAGAAACAATCACCATTTGTTCACAAGACACAATGCCATCAGCCGGCTTTCTTTCCCACAGTTTACGAGAGCCAACCGAGAGAGGATTATGTCATTTGTTCTTTCTGAGTCCCTCACACACATACTCATAGCAAAGCAGAAAACATAAATCAACGAGAACAGAAGATCCTGCCTGACTGAAAGCTGCTGGGAAGCTCTTGTGGGAGGCTGCATTATCTCCCCCCTGCAACCCCAATATTCTCTGTCCCTCTCTGGGGGAGGGTTCTTCTTTTCCACCCATCTGACATTAAGCTCAAATACGAGAACAGCTAATCCCATGAGAAGAAAGTGACAGGTGCTATTTTGGAGAGGAAGCGATCAGGAGCTGTGCGTTGTTCTCTCCTCTCTTCCCTCTCCCAGGAGAAGAGAAGAGTCCCAGACAGAGACCTCTCTATCAGCCCGGACATCTGGCAACACACACGCAGAGGCTGGGTGACAAGTGGTGTGGGCAGATACCAACCCCCGCTGCCGTCAGCGCTGAAATCCTAGTGTCCCGGAGTCTGTGGGGTTAAACTCAGCTTCTCATCCCGACTTATACACAGCGAGGCGCACTTGTGAAACACTGAGAAGAGTTATCTGGGGAGGGGCGGCGGGCAGTGGCACACCCGGTTAAGCACAAACAGTACTAAGTGCAAGGACCTGTGCGAGGACCTGGGTTCGAGGCCCCGGTTCCCCCTCTGCATGGGGGATGCTTCTCAAGTGGTGAAGCAGGTCTACAGGCGTCTCTCTTTTTCTCCCCCTCCCTTCTCAATTTTTCTCTGTCCTAGCCAATAAAATGGAGAAAATGGCCGCCAGGAGCAGTGGGTTCGTGGCACCATCACTAAGCCCCCAGCGATAACCCTGGAGGCAAAAAAAAAAAAAAGCTATCTAGGAAGATGTATTAAACTAGGAAGCCAGCGCAGACACACTCATTGCATGATTTAAAGAGAGAAATAGCTACCACAGACATTTTGCTGTGCATATGCTTACTTTAGGGCTAGTGGCTGCAAGTCTTGAGACAGAAGAAAAACTCCCTTTTGAGCCGATGATGTGATCTGAAGTGACTCAGAGTGGCACCGTGAGGAATCACTTCCCACTAGCACGTTTTGTTTTGGAGGTCTCTCCCCACAGAAGCCTGACTTACTGGAAGCTGCCTCGTGGTCTCCTGCAGGGTGGCTCCCTGCTGCCTCTGGTTAAGACTGCAGTGGGAAATGTTGCAAACTACTGCATTTTGTTATTGACTGTAAATCATTAGTTCCTCCCCCCATAAAAAAAAAAAAGATAAATAAGGGGCTGGGTGATGGCACACCTGTTTGAGCCCACATGTTACAATGTACAAGGACCCGTCCGTATTCAAAAAAAAAAGATAAATAAGGGGCTGGGTGATGGCACACCTGTTTGAGCCCACATGTTACAATGTACAAGGACCCGTCCGTCCGTATTCAAAAAAAAAAGATAAATAAGGGGCTGGGTGATGGCACACCTGTTTGAGCGCACATGTTACAATGTACAAGGACCCGTCCGTATTCACGCCCCCAGTCCCCACCTGCAGGGGGGAAGCTTCACGAGTGGTGAAGCAGGGCTGCAGGTATCTCTCTCCCTCTCTATCTTCCCCTCCCCATTCAATTTCTGGCTGTCTCTATCCAATGAATAAAGATAATAAAATAAAAATAATAAATTAAGAAAAAAAAAGATTGCAGTGGGAAGTCTGCTAATGCCAAGCGCAAGGGCTGCTCTGAGCTGTGCTTGAGAGTTTGGGCTGGGCCGGGTGGCGGTGGAAGGGGCACCTCCAGGACCCCAGATGTTAGCACAGAGCAAAGGCGCAGGTCTGCCCAGTGGTCAAGGACTGGGGCTGCAGGCTGGAGTGAACCAGGAAGAAGTCACTGAGAGGAGCAGTGGCGTGACAAAGGCCCTCTGTTTCTAGCTGCAGAACAGGGAGGGGGAGGGGTGGCAGCCCATCCGATGGGAAAACAGAGAGGAAACTGAGGCAGTGCAGGCGCAAGGTGGAAACAGAGAGTCAAAGAGCTGGGCGGCTGTGCAGCTGGTTAAGTGCACATGGTACAAAGCACAAGAACCTGTGCAAAGATCCAGGTTCGAGCCCCCTAGCTCCCCATCTGCATGGGAGGAAGCTTCACCAGTAGGGAAGCAGGTCTGGAAGTGGCTTCCTTCCTTCCTTCCTTCCTTCCTTCCTTCCTTCCTTCCTTCCTTCCTTCCTTCTTTTCCTTTTTATTTATTTATTTATTTTTGTGTGTGTTTTTGTCTCCAGGGTTATACAGGGGCTCGGTGCCTGCACTACGAATCCACTGCTCCTGGAGGCTTTTTTTTTTTTTTTCTATTTTTGTTGCCCCTGTTGTTATTGTTATTACTGCTGCTATTGTTGTTGAATAGGACAGATAGAAACTAGAGAGGAGGGAGGAGAGAAAGACACCTGCAGACCTGCTTCACCGCCTATGAAGTGACCCCCCCTGCAGGTGGGGTGCTGGGGGCTTGAACTGGGATCCTTACGCTGGTCCATGTGCTTCCTGCCATGTGCGCTTAACCTACAGTTGGCCCCCCCTGGAGGTGTCTTTCTGTCTGTCTCTCTCTCTCTCTATCTCTCCTTCCCCTCTCAATTTCTCTCTGTCCTATTCAATAAAAGGGGGGGGGGGAGTCGGGTGGTAGCGCAGTGGGTTAAGCACACATGGTGCAAAGCGCAAAGACCAGTGTAAGGATCCCAGTTTGAGCCCCCGGCTCCCCACCTGCAGGGGAGTCGCTTCACAGGCGGTGAAGCAGGTCTGCAGGTGTCTGTCTTTCTCTCCCCCTCTCTGTCTTCCCCTCCTCTCTCCATTTCTCTCTATCCTATCCAACAATGATGACATCAAGAACAACAATAATAACTACAACAATAAAACAACAAGGGCAACAAAAAAATAATAAATAAATATTTTTTAAAAAAGGGGGGGATGACTGCCAGGAGCAGTGGATTCATAGTGCCAGCACTGAGTCCCAGAGATAACAGTGGAGTCATGTTGTATGCTTTACATTGGGTTCTAGTTCTCCCCCGCCAAGAGAATTGGATCAGTCCTGCTAATTTCACGGGCCCGCTTGGCCCCGCCCCAAGGAACCCCGAGAGAGGGTTCCTGAGTTTCAGAGTTGAAGAGTTTCAGAGTTCCAGAGTTGAAGAGTTGCAGAGTTTGAGAGTTCCTGAGTTCCAGAGTAAGAGAGAGTGCTTGCGCCGCCGCAAAGAGACAGCAGAGTTCTGTTTGGTGATTAGTTTGGTTTAGTTAATGAATCGTTGTTCCTGAATAAAGAAATACAGCTTCCCTGCCCAGCCATTGTCTCCGCATCTCTGTTACCCACCCGTGAAGCCAACCCGGCCGGCTAGAGCCGCCGAAAATTTTTAACAACAGAGTCAAAAAAAAGAAAAGAAAAAAAAAGAAAGAAATACGGAGTCAAACAGGAAGAGAAATGTGACCACACTGAGTACTATTTACTATTTACTATTTAAGAGTACTATTTACTATTTCAGGTGGCCTCACATTGAGAATCAGAATCTTTCTTCTAAAAACACTTATTTGAGAGGTGAAAGAGAAGAATGTAGCTCCATTGGGAAAAACAGTGACTCTCCCTAAGAAAACTCTTATCAGCTGTGGAGAATATCCATCATCTCCCAGCCATATTCCTTTTGGCACTGGCTCAGAAGACAGGAAAGTACTGATTGGAGGGGACACATGCACCTCTACGTTCACAAGTGCATTGCTCACAACAGCCTGAATATGACAGGCTAAGAATGCCAGCGCGCACTGACAGACGGCTGGGGGGAGAAGTCATGGAACATATCCTTTTTTTAAAAAATTTTATTTTTTTCTTTTTGTTGCCCTTGTTATCATCATCATTGTTGTTATTATCGTTGTTGTTATTGCTGTCATCATTGCTGGAAAGGACAGAGAGAAATGGAGAGAGGAGGGGAAGACAGAGAGGGGGAGAGAAAGACAGACACCTGCAGACCTGCTTCATCGCCTGCGTAGCGACTCCCCTGCAGGTGGGGAGCCGGGGGCTCGAACCAGGATCCTTATGCCGGTCCTTGTGTTTCGTGCCATGTGAGAACATATACTTGAGGGAGTACCACTTAGTAGTTAAAAACGATAACACTGTGTCCACTGGCACAAAATGGGAGGAACTGGAAACGATTATGCTTAGTGAAGTAAACCAAGTAACAAGGCAACGAGCAGGTAGTTCCATTCAAGTGTAGAAAGAATATAGAGAACTGAAACCCATGAATTTGCAAAGAGGAAAAAGTGACCCACCTGTGTCTAAGCCCTCGGGAGAAGTGTGATGGCTCTCCTTGGGGTGAGCGTGGAGGGCACAGAACCTGGGGGCTGGGAGTGACGTGGAGAGGCTGGCTCCCTGTCAGTTTATGACCTTGTAAATTACTATCAAATCACTAACTAAAATGGAATACTGAATATTGTCCCATCATTGCCAAAAAGAAAAAAATATCCATCAACTTAAAAAGGAAAATCAAAAAGTTATTTTGCTTCATTTATTGGCTCCTTATTTTCACCCCCAGGTCTTTGCTGGGGCTTCATACCTGAGCTGTTCCACTTGTCCTGGCAGACTTTCCCCCCCCCTCTTTTCCAGACAGAGGGGGAGAGAGAGAGAGAGAGGAAGGGAGGCAGAGAGACAGACAGACAGAGAGAGCCTGAGGGGGGATTCCATAGCACTTTTCTACAGCCATGAAGCTTCCTCTCTGCACATGACCCCACGTGGCTGGAGGCCGACCCAGGCTCCAAGTAAGGTGATGCCTGCCGGCTGAGCTATCTGGCAGCCCCCATACTGCTTTCTTTTGAACCGAGTTGGTTTTGTTTTTTTAAACAGAATACGGTATCATTTTATAAACCATTGAATAATTATTAGTAGTATTAGACAAAGATGTTCATCTGAATACAGGCACCAATTGTTCAAATACATATATTTTTTCTTGCCTTGTACCATCTCCCGTTCTGAAATCCTGCCCCATGAGTGTTTCCGACAGGAGGAAACAGTGGTTAATGTCAAACTGGCCTCAGTGCCAGGGTTCCCGGCAGACATGGGGGAGTGATGGGTGTGAGTAGAAAGTATAGCAGAAACTTCCCTGAGTGACCTGGGTGGCAGCACACTGCCTGAGTCACCTCACAGCGGGTCTCACCTGCCAGCTGAATTCCAACCCAGGAGACTCCTGGCAGGCAGAGGGCCGGAGCAGCTCAGAGGCTGTACCCTGGGCCCTACTGAGACAACACCTGCTTAGCTCCGGGAGCTATCAGAAGCCTCCAGTCTACCTGCAATGCTCTCAGTGGACCGAAGCATCGTGACTGGCCACTAACGCGTGTGATTAATGAGCTGGGACCAATTCAATACCGAGAGCCTGGGGCTGCGAGGTAGCTCCCAGCAGAGTGCAGACCTTGCCCCGACACCACACGGAAGTAGCATGGATGAGACTGGGGAAGCCTCACGGCTGGCAGAGCGGCTCAGAGGTGTTCCTCCTGGCTTTCTGTGCTTTGCCTTCTAAGTTAAAATATAAGTCCAGCAGGGACACTAGGCATATGCAAGGCCTCATGTCATAGTGAACAAACAGATCTGCCCAGGGACCAGACAAGGCAAGGCCTTGCTTTTTCTTTCTTGTCAAGCCTCAGCATTCTCACTGAGCTCACTTCTATTTCTAATCAGTATCACTAAACAACAGTGAGACCGAGACTGCTTTTACATGACTCAAAAGGCCACAGTCTATTATAGGCAATGCCCATATTTCAGAAAGCACTG